>NC_139671.1:8833582-9433582 GCF_951799395.1 Argentina silus
AGATGTCCGCCAGGGCGCTGCTGTACAGGTCATACCCCAGCATGTCCCCATCAGTCTCAGTGGGGGACAGGTGGCCTGAGAGAATCACAGACACATGGAAAAACAGTTTAAAGGTGGAATCTTAATTCCATTTGAAGAGATGGGTAAACAGAGGCAACCGTTTCGAGTATCGAGAGTCACTCACGGGCTCCAAAGATCTGGGTGAGGATGCTCTTCTGGTGGGTGCAGTCGATGTTGTAGGGCGTCTCCCCGGCCTTGTTGGGGCGGTACAGCAAGCGGCCATCTTTAGGGTTACGGAGGAGGAGCTCCGCCAGCCTGCGGCTCCGCCCACGAATGGCAATGTGGAGCGGAGTGTCGCCTCTCTAGAAAGAGAGGATTTACATATGGATAACTACTGAACTTCTGTATTTGTATGCTTTCACAGCCTATATAACGTACATTTCATATGGGCCTAGAAAGAGGAATGAGCCGGCAGCCTACCTTGTCCACAGCTGACACCTTAGCTCCTTTGTCCAACAGCAGCTCCACAATGTCAATATTTCTCATCTTAGTGGCCTTGATCAGAGGTGTCTCTGCATCCTGAAATCAGGGACATCACAAGATTACGGATTGGAGAGCAGCATGAGTGTATTACTGCACAGTAGGTGGCTTTGGTTGTGTCATTGAGTGGTTTAAAAGCTGTTTTCTCATACCTTGGTGCAGTTCTCTGTGTCTGGGTTGCACTGAAGGATATCTCTCACCATGGTAGCATTGCCTTTCTCCACTGCCCAATAAAGGGCTGTCTTGTTTTCCTGCAGAAGACAAAGGCCTGTTTTTTAAAGCAGGTGTGGTGATGTCTACCGGACCAAATGGACAATTAGGACAATCGATCTGAAGATGGAAGGTGTCAAAGTCCTTACCTGTCCTCTGATGTCGATGTCAGCATACTTGTGCAGCAACGCCCTCACTATTTCAACATGGCCTCCCCTCACTGCTCCAATCAGCACTGTGTCTCCACTCTGCAAAACACACACAGCCACACAGCCACACACGCAGACACACAGACACACAGACACACAGACACACACACACACACACACACACACACACACACAGGAGGGTTACACATTACACAACATGCAATATCTCCACACATCTTGATGCATATATTTTATTCAGAGTGTGAGAGTGTGTTGAGCTCCCTTGCCCACCCTGTCTGGGATGTTGACGTAGGTGCCAGCGTCCAGCAGGTCCTGGACTATCTCTGTGTAGCCCTCCTTGGCTGCGATCATCAGAGCCGTGTTCCCGTCTTTGTCAGTCATGTTCACATTGGGATTTCTCTTCAGCAGCTCCTTCACGACCTCAGTGAAACCGCCCTTCACTGCCACGATCAGAGCTGTCATTGAGTTCTACAGGGATAGAGAGGTCAGAGAGGGAGGCAGAAAGAAAGACAGAAAGATAGAAGGAAAGAGATAGAGAGAGAGTAGAAGAGGGGAAGAGATGGAGGGGAATTGAGAGGAACAGAAGAAAGGGGGAGAATGAGAGGAGGAGCAGGAGAGAATAAGCAGTGACATTAAAATGTATCCATCAAAAGTAGCAAAGCTCGATTAACAAGATTATTTTTCTGTGACATCAATGTGAGACATAGGCCGACATACCGCCCCCTCCTGGTCAACGTCGGCGCCGTTCTCCAGCAAGTGCATCACACAGTCAAAGTGGCCCTTCCTGGCGGCCCAGATCAGCGGGGTGGTGCCATACTGAGTACGATAATAAGATAAGATAACATAAGATCAGAGAGACACAGCAGCAGACTGGCAAAGATCGCCACTTCAGGCCAAACTGGCACAACCCGCCTATGCCCAGGCCATCGGCTCACCTTGTCTGAGCAGTTGACCTTGGCTCCGTACTCCAGCAGGAGCTGGACTATCTCGGCGTGCCCTCTCCCTGCTGCCCAGATGATGGGATACACGCTGTATTGCTGATGAGGACAGGAGAGGGAGAAAGGTAATACGTCAATGGATAGGTAGACAGACAAATGGGGAGTCATGTTTACATTACATTTACATTTATGAAAAGCAACTTACAACAAATACATTTGTTTTAGTAAGTGAATCATCTATCCGTCAGTCATCATAAGAAAAAGTAATCTATGCTAGGACCAGAGGCTATTGGCAGTCACAATGCAGAAGACATTATTATATAATATTTATTTTTATTGTATTTATTTACGTTTTAATTTTTATTTTGATTAATTTATTTACAGTAGAGAAACTTGTACAGGGGGGTAGTGGGGATGTCTTTCCTTACCCCATGAATAAGTCTATGACAACCCATCGCTAAACTGCTCACCTGCCCAGTCGTGTTGGGGTTGGCTCCAGTGTCAAGCAGCACCTTGGACACCTCCATACGGCCTTTATAAGCAGCCCACATGAGGGCCGTCCAGCCTCCCTGTGTAAAACCAAACACATCCTGATGTAGACAACAAACACTCTGCTGTATGCATGCTGGTACCTTCAGGTCTTGACAAGCTGTATTGTCTAACCTAGTGTTAAATATGTACAGCTCTAGAGTCAATAATATCAGTGTGTCTATTGTCTAGCATAATGTGCTTCATATGACATTACGTTGATTGTGATTGAATAGGTTGGAATGAGTGGGTTTCTCACCATGTCTCTGTGCTCAATGTAAGCGCTGTTGTCCAGCAGTTCTTGCACCACATCTACATGGCCTTCCTTGGCAGCACAGATCAGAGCAGACCAGCAGTCCTGCAGGAGAGAGAGAGAGAGAGAGAGAGAGGACTGTCACCATGGAGACCGACAGGACAGAGACCACCGTTACCATGGTTTCCTCTAGCAGATTAATTCCCCACAATAGCATGGCTTATTAAACCCAATGCATTGATGTCGGCCTTGAAGTGAACCCGGCACAATCTATTGGGCTTATCTATTGAGCTCTCCTTACCACATCATCCAGGTTGACATTGGCCTCCCTCCTGATGAGCTCCTGTACTATCTCCAGACTGCCCTGCTCAGACGCCAGCATCAGGGGGGTCTGGCCATTCTGGGAGAAAGAGGGGAGAGGGGAATTACATTAACAGATACACCTAGAACCCAACACAATGATTCTCCCAGAAGACCCCATTCTTATTGAGCTTCTAAAGAAGTATCTCTATGTGGTATGGAGAATAATACTCACGTCACTCCTGCCGTCCACCTCTTTGAACTTGTCCAAGTGGGCCTTGAGCGCGGCCAGATTCTCTTCCTCTACGTAGCTGAAGAGGTTCTGGATGGCCAAAGTGGTCATCTTTATTGAGGTGGTTGTGTCCATGGTTGCAGCTGCTCCTCAACCCCACTGCACCTGCACAGACATAGTAGCAGTAGGGGTGTCAGTGTGGGTAGGTCACTAGAGCGAATTCAGATGGCATTCAGACGGCTTCAGGAGTGTCCCATTCACAGTGCATGTCATCTGATTTACAAAGCAAATACCTGATGCTAAATTTGACTACTGGTAGCCACCATTTTGTGTGCCAGGTGAAATGGGAGGAGAGTGTTATTTGCACGCCTGTTTGGTCCGACACACAGAAGGGTGGGCCTTTGCAGCCCCACTCTTACTCCCCTGGGGCTGGGATACTGGTGACCTTTGCAACGGCTGAAGACGGCAGGAGAACTTGAATCAACCTGACATTTCTTTGAACCCTGCTGAAGCCTGGGTGAAAATCCTGTCACCAAAGCAGGAAAGAGCGAGCAGCCGCTAAAATCTGGCCGCCTTGATTGTCAGTCTGATGTTTTCAAATGTCACGAGATAGGCCTCGGCCCACTGCTACGGAGCGATAGGACTGGAGCGAGTCGACCCACTTGCTGCCAGGGTTAGATAACTATGAGATCTGTTCTATCTCCATCTCACCAGCCACTGAGACATCATTTCACAGCTTTTTAAATATCAACATCCAAATATAGCTTTTAGACAGGAGAGGAAGCCAAGGAAAACGACTGTCCTGTCATTGGTGCAATATGCAGTGTTTATGACAGCATTATTATACATTTTATATCAAATATGTTCTCTCTGTAATTCAAAATATAAGTCAGTAACAACCAGTAATTCCCTTTGAACACAATTTAGACTGAGTAGGCTATGCTCATACAGACAAACAATTCCAGTCTTTGAATTATCTATAGACTTATGACCTTAACATGGGTGTGGGTGTCTTGGCGTGAAGATAAAATCCTTTCCTCTGACTTCACACAATTAGGCTAATAAGTCTTCCCAGAGGTTGAGAGACACTGAAAGGCATTCCATTCCTTCAGGAGGACAAGCCCTCCAGCGTACCACAACACGACACCGCCTGTTGCAGAAATGCAACAGCTGACAGCGACAAAGAGAAAATGGAGGCAAGACTAGACATCAAATCATATTGGCGTGCATTGCCTGTCACACAAAGAGATGACAGCTACATTGAAACAACAACACAACATCTTACCAAATATGGAACAATTCTCCTCTCTCTGTGGTTTGTTTTTGCCCACCGTCTCTTTGCTCTGGAAATCTCCGTCACACACATACACATACACCAGCCCTGCTCACCATTCCCTGTGGCTGCTGATATTCATGCATGAGGACAAGGTATTATGCATGAGAACAAGGTACCACCCAGCCTTTCTGGCACATGCTCAGAGGACAGGACGAGTGGAGAAAAACAGGCCTGATATAGGCCAGCATTACTGACCTACTAACATGCCTACACTGTGGTATGAGGAAGCTTGGCTCCCTCATATTCCATTTGGAGTAGGCCTAGGAGGGCTTGGGTCCAAATGTGGTCTTCTCCACTTAGGCTTTATGTCTGTTCTTCAGACAACCTCTATTTGTGTTTCTCTACCCCTAACTAAATGGAACAATGTGGCAAACAGGGAAAATGATCCATTTGCCCAAAATCCTTCTGTCTTCATTCATTTGGTACCTAGTGTTATAGCACAGTTGTCTGACATAGCAGTAACATGGCTTAACATTGTGTCTATTCACATGAATCAGACAATAATATTGTTAATGTTAAGTTTTCTTTATTGAAACACATTAAACATATCATGGGGCTGTACTGTATCAAAAAACCTTGAGGCAGTAACAAGCAGCTAAACATTAACCTTCAGATAGCTTAATCGGATAGCTGATAGGGAAACCAAACTACATAAACTGGCTGAAGTGCTTGCTTGATAAATAATCAAATTACATTCTGAAAATGAATACACAGCAGCCACTCGCTGGGAGGAATATTGCAGAAGGTGTGTCCATCGTTATTATAGGCAAATAACGGCTGTAAAAGAGCTTTGGCCGTGACGATTTCAGAGAAGAGAACGGACGAGCTGTCAATCAAATGGCATCGATAAAGAAGCCGCTCATCGAAGGCTATCATGAGAAATGTTGTTATGGAAATTAGTCCTACCTTAAAATAGTCTCCTAGAAGTTGTCTTAATCCTTGTCTTCTATGTATTCTTCTTCTTGTCTTCTATTCTACGGCGGGTTAACGGCTATTCCCCATCCTCGACAACAGCCATTTTAGCGGTCCAGAAAAACAGCAGCAGAGTGGCTTCTTCTTCCCTGTCACTCATCCCTGTTCTCCGCCTACAAACGGTGACGTGAGCGCTTTAGGAAGACAATGGAATGCTAATATAAACCCTGATTTTAAAGCCATCTTTATACTGCTGATCCGCGATAATAAAAAAACAACAACAACAACAACAACTGTTTGTTAAAAAAAACCTCACAATGCCGCTATAAATATGAAATCTATCTATCTATCTTTAGCGCACACTGATAAATAAACACAACTCAAAATACGCGGTGCGCTTGGAGTGCTTCATCCCAACGAGCAACTCAAAAATTATCATGGGAAAATAGGAGAAATATTTATCACAACGGGCGCCTTTTACTCTAGACATCCCTCATATGCCCTTTAGTTTACTCTTCTACAAGTTGTCGAAGTTGTATTTTGACTTGTGTTTGTTCACCTTTGAAGAACAAGTGCGATCTCAACCACTGGCAACATCAGCTTCCTATAGCACTGTGTGTGCGAGAGATACTTTGTTTGCCGCGGTTAGTTTTTGTGTGGAAAGAGTCAGTGTAAATCCATGTTTTTATAATTATAGTGGCACTGTGATGGCTTTTTATGGCAGATCAGCAGGGTAAAGACTTAATATATACAAACCCAGTAAGAGAAACCTTCCTCTTACCTTTATATTTATGCCATGAATGCATCAAGAATGATATGTCGCGTGTGACTTAGTAGTATCAATTTGTCTCTTGCCTAAAATTGTGAGATTTTCGTTCCATCACTATGCAAAATAATGTAACATTCTTTAGACCATAATTTGCTCATCGTGAACATCCCTTTTGGATGTTAAATACGATGTAATTCTACCAACACAAATTATTGTCATCCAGAGGAATTATAGGTTACATTCTGCAATGTTTCCTTTTTTGGAATTTGAATCAGATTTTTACAGATGGTCTAATTCTAAACCTTTGAATGTACAAACTGTAAATGCTTCTGTAGAAGGAAAATAACAAGCTCAAACCTTTTACCAGCCTGAGTAATTATTATTATTTTATGGTAGGGCAAAGTGCAACATTTTATGAGTGGAGTAAAGGGCATGTGCTGAGCTGGTATGCTGCTATAGGCTGGCCCGCATCATTAATATCATAGGCTTCTGAATAATCACTACTGCCTAAGACACTCCGGGCAAGTCATGTGCCTGTGCAGTGCTATACTCTGGGTACTAGACCAAGGTGACCCATTTCTGAGCTCAGACTCTCTCACAGCTTATCTGCTGGTGGCAGGAAGACTGGGCATTGCATAGTCCTACAGCCTACCTTCACCTATGAGAGGAGGGACTGTGCTTGGCAAATAAGAGCTTTCAGTTTCAAAGATAACCTCTAAGTAATGTAATTAACTGAATGAAGCCATGCAGGTTTTTACAAAAAAAACATGTTCTTTCTCTAACTTGTGGCGCAAGCGCAACATGGTTAGTTCTTTGTAGAAGCAATGAACATCACAGTCATTCATATTTTACTCTCATTACACACTTACAATGTCAAGTTGCAAAAAGATCCATCTTTTAATCACATGATATACAAAAACAAACCATCCACATCATCCACATGAACAAGTAGCAGGGTTGGCTGAGGGTCGATCGATGAGCATTCCATTAATCTCAAGCAAAGGTTATTATACAGTTGTTACCGTATAACTAACAATTAACTCATTAAATGTAGCTGTTTTTTCATTGTCTCCCATAATGAAAATGGAATCAGAGCTGTTTGAAGAAGTTGATTGTTCAGAAGTCATTTTACTCCTCTTCCCTTCAGCTCAAGAGGATTTCTGATTGATTTTCCACAATTGTCCACCATACCACAACAAGTCCATTGGAATTACATAAATAACAAGTACATGAAATGACAAAATTGACCTTTACAAATGGAAATACTATACCATCTCCCCTTACTGCTCACATACATTAAGAATAAGAAGTTTGTCCTGAAAGCAGCTTGAAATGATCTGCAAAATGAGCTTAGGTGACTAATTTGAATTATCATTGGCACTTTCCCTATACTTTTGGTGATTTACCGACCATTATTTTTTTATAATGTGACTGTGTCAAACCGTTATATAATAACACCAATGACAATCAAAGAAAAAACACTGTAAGTGGCATCGAAGTGAGTCTATTGCATCACCAAAGAAAAGCGAACAGTCTCTGAAGTTAGTCTCTGTTGAGAGCTATGTGAAAAGACCTCTGAGGACATTGGTATCTTGTTTTCCTGTTCTATTAATTAATGTTTAGTTCCCCTCTGATCCCTGTGCATGGCAGAGAGGTTACAAGCAGTTTTCACCGGGACTAAAACACTCCAGGTAATTTGCCACCTTCTCCCGCCTGATCCTAAAGTGGAGCCTACTCACCTGCAGTGAGGAACACAGCCCATATAATATCCATGTGAGGATACACAAAAGCTGAAAAACTGGGTGGATAGAGGGTATAAGGCAAGTTTGCATTCTTCCATATACAGTAAAATACTGGCATTTCATTGGGACACACCTAACTCCTCACCTAACTCCCCCCCCCACCCCCAACCCCAGCCCAGCCACAAGTCATGATAACACAGAAGGTCAATCTCAAACTCTTCTTCGTTCCATGGTGCTGCTCAGTCTCAGACAGCGTCATGTGACTGGATGGGAATCCCACTGCTGAACACAGACAGGCGGCATATTTGTTTGTTTGTTGAATCTTCTCCTCTGTCCGCCGTCTCTTTTATAAAGTGGATGTAATACAGTGTTGGACAGTCTCCCTGCTCTGCGCCAGTCTCTGTGTGTGTGTGTGTGTGTGTGTGTGTGTGTGTGTGTGTGTGTGTGTGTGTGTGTGTGTGTATATGTGTGTATGTATGTGTGTGTGTGTGTGCGCGCGCAGGCTGGTGGGGCTCATGTGGCCTTGCTCTTCTGGTTGCAGTTGCTGTCTGTGGAGTCCAGGTGGTGGAGGATGGGGGCCTGATGCAGGCTCTTCTGCTGCTCCTTCATGCGCAGGTGCCTGGGCTTGACTGGCAGAGCTACGGCCAACAGCACACAACCGATGTGCACACTGAAGTACCAGGACCTGGAGAATGAGCAGAGAGAGGGGGGGGGGGACATTCATTCAGAGAGGACAAAAAAAGCCAATAGTACTGTCGTAATGGGTTGCACAGGGTTGATGATCCTCAACAGTTTAAGAACACAATTCCACAAATCTTTCACCTTTTTTTTTTGTTTTTTTCCAGGTCATTTTTCCCCACTCACCTGTAGAACTTCATAGAGGGTCCAACAGAGAGGAGCACGAAAGGCACCACTGTGTAGCAAATGGCGATCTGGGTGCCTGCCCACGTGATGACGTCATACACCAGCTTGTGTGATGGCGATCCCAGGAAGTATGGCCTTACATTGTGTCTCATCTGAGAGGAACCAGGAAGGGGATGGGAGGGGGGGGGGGGGGGGGGGTCAGTAAAAGAACCACAGTACAGAGAGAAGAGGGACAACGAAACGTCACACTGCACCTCTAAATCTCCACTCCCCCTAGCTCTCTCCGAGTTCACAGTCCCCATAGTTAAGAGTCAAGTAATATGTTTTCAATTGGACTTTCTTGCAGCTCATCCATCAGCGGCGGGTCCGCCTCAGTGAGTTTCAAAGTGGCTCAGGTGATGGTCCATTAGCCTCAGTCTTGCTCTGTCTCCATCTGTCTGTCTGGCTGTTATCTGTGCAGGAGTGTGTGGACAGGCAAGCAGGCAGGCAGGCAGCTATACCGGTCTCTAATAAATAGGCTTTATTCAGGCTAGGCCTTCAATCTCAGTTCCAGAGCAGCGTCTCCACGGCGGAGCTGGAACTATGACAGATCCCCCTAACGCTGATGGTGCAGAAATAATGTACATCAGGATGAACATACTGCAGATGCTTTGTTTCATTTTTAATGGGAAAGGGCTCTCAACTATGATAATAGCGATGGCTTGATCGCAAAAGTTACAAAGTCATTTAGTTTAGTGGTGGCAGTGCATATCTATGAGTGTGTGTAAGTGTGTTTGTTTGTTTGTTTGTATGTGTGTTTGTATGTGTGTGTGTGTGTGTGTGTGTGTGTGTGTGTGTGTGTGTGTTTGGGAGGGAGAGAAAGAGAAAGAGAAAGAGAAAGAGATAGCGAGGCTGCACTCACCGCCCGTGCGGCCAGTGTGACTACGATGCCAGTGAGGAAGGTGAGGTAGTATCCAGGGTAGGCCCCATGCCACATGGCTGACAGGATAAAGGTGGCTGCCGTGGGGTTGTAGGGACAGCGCTCATAACATACCCTGCACACAGGACCAACGCATCAGACATAACCTCACAATAACCTCCCATAATCAACCACACAAGACCTGTAACAACCTCATGCTATATGGACAGTCTGAAGCTAGGAGAATGTTGGTGCTTTATGATGCTAGTGCTGTCTGAAGCCACTAGATGGCACAGGTTTACACAGTGCAGACAGACATGTTCTCAGTTTTTAAGGCGTATCCACAGATTATTTAGGGCATGCCTTGCATTAAATAAGCATGAAGCCTGTACTGTAATTACTATGTATTTCAACAGTAAGTGAAAAACGGGTGCAAGCTAGTATTGATAATTAAATTAAAATTAAAAGGCTAACACCGGTTTCTTAGTCTCTTTACCTTTTGAGCCAATGCGCTGTCTGTATATTCCAGTTGTCTAGAAACATCTTAAAGCTCGTGGCAAACTGAAATCAAATGAGAGGAAGTCAATACAGCGCATATTACAAAATGATGAGGAACATGCTGGAGGGTGACGTCATGGTCTCACGGCCCACCTCTATGTTTGTTATCCTCAAATTGGAGATGAGATCCCAGCGTGGCGAGCCGTCACCGTTGTACCCATTGAACCCGAACCCTGCTGCGTTGTTGATTGCATCAGCTGGTTGGTATCAAAACAGATAAAAGAAATATCATCAAATGTGCACTCATATCATCACTATACAGCACAGCGCATCCTCGTAGTACCACCTTCATTAACGATGACACTATAAATCACTGACATTAATGAAATTCATGATTAATTAGATGAATAACAACATCGTTAACCCCAGTTTATTATACAAACAGCTGATCATCTTCGTGAAGGACAATACCGGAGCATAAATCAGCTATATGACTCCATTGAGAAGTGTTTTTTTTCTCTCTCTCCGCTCCTGCAGAAGGCAGTGTGGAACAAGACAATGGGGCCGGCCGTGGTCTGCTGTGTGTGAGGAGAAGAGCTGATTCACACCTCTACCTGTTCCTTATCATCACTGACTCTATGACGCACGGCTTTGCTGCAAGAACCCAATGATTAATTCAGTGTGGACTGCAGACCCTGACAATAACAAGGCCATCTTTTGGATATCGGAGAAAATGCATTTGTTAGACAACATAATTTAGTAGACAAGGATGTTGGCTCCAGGTGAGGCTCACAAACAAAACGAGCTCGTTAAAACGGAATGCATTCAGGGAGGACAAACCTCAGATGGGGCTGGGGCCTCACCATCATGCTTCGAAAAATGCAGCTGAGAATTTGATGAAGGGGCAATCAGAGAGTAAAACATGTATGGAAGAGAGAGAGTTCAAGAACACCCACCCAGAGTCCATACAAAGTAGTACTTGGGCCGGGTGGTCAGCATGGACAGGTAGAGATAGACCACCTGAGCATAGAAGGGTGTGGTAGCGATGAAGTCATCGTCGATGTTCCGTTCCACGGGGAACACTTTACAGACGGACAGGAACACCATAAGAGAGAAGAAGCAGGTGGCGAGCTTGCGAACAACATCCGTCTGCAGAAAAAGATTGTCAGCCATCTCTTAAGAGAGCTACATTACATACATACAGTACATGTGTATTATTATGTTACTTGGATAGTCATTTATCATATGTTAATCTATTGCCTATTGTTCACTTTAGTTTTAAGTGACTTGAAAGATATATCGTGACACCCACTCAATCCTGCATCCCCCTCAGAGTTAGTTATAAAGTTGTGCTTCAGTAAAGACACATCTGCTATGTGTAATTGAGAGCTTTATGATGAAGACAAAGGACAGCCATTTCAGTGTTCCTTCTCTGAATAATGAATAGTGAGGAGGAGGCAGCCTGGGACCACTGTGCATTTGCCATACAACAGCATTTACTGTGCATTTGCTACTATGCGTCAACAATACAATGGCGTTCTTGTTTGAGGAAATGACAGACAGGCATTGAAAAGGTAGTGAATACTGCCCATTTGGTCACTTTCCAAAAATGTAATTTATTGGTATGTTTCAGACACATACTTCATAGTTGTTGTTTTTTGCATTTGGTTTAATGCGCTGAATACAAATAATCCACTAAGGCCCTCTGTGCTACTGGAAAACATGGTTGTGAATAATTAAGGCATCCAGCGACTGAAGCTCCTTATCCTTCAAAACATTACCATCCTTCTGCCAGAGATTTACTGAACGAAGTGTACAGTCCCAAAACTCATTATAAACAGCCCTTGCCAAAAAAGCTAAAGCCAATACCACATCATGGTGAGACATTCTAAATATTTAATGTGCATGGAGTATATGGAGAGCAATATACCAGAGGCCTTAGTTGATTCAGCCAGCCGCTTGTCTCAAATGTACTATGAATAGTTCAAAACTGAGCAGTGTAAGAGGGAGGCTTACGTTTGGAGAGGGGTCAGCCTGTTTGTGCCTCCCGTTGGCCTTCCCATTGGTCTCCTGGGCCCTATGGCGGCAGGGCGTGCCCTCGATGAAGCCGATGTAGTCGTTGTAGGAACATGTGGGGCCTGCTAGGATGCCCATGAAGTTACAATTGTAGCTGAAATACTCCAACAGACTGGGCATTCTCCTGCCGGGGGAGAGAGAGGTAGACAAGGCAGATCATCACAACACAGTCATCAGAATACATACCGCATAGGAGAATAGACAGAAGACTAGGCTACTTTGAGTATTTTGATATGAACATGTCCATAACTCATTAAGACAAATATAAAACGTAATGTTCTGCCACAGGAATAGTATTTCATGCCTGGGATAATAGTATTGCCCTTTTCTGTGGCAGCTTGAGGGATTAAATGTGTGACCAATAATTGTTCCTTGGCTGTAATGAAACCCACTTTTAATTTTCTGAGGAAAAGTGGAATTTGCCAGAAAGGCTTGTCAAAATACTCATGTGTGTTGTAACTGATTCTCAATCCCTTGGGTTATTATTTCACAAAGCTGTTCTATCTGACTGCAGATTTCATAACTTCACGTCATTCCCTAAATGTGTTATTGTGTTTGTAGTCATTCTTTCAACTTTCAGTTCTGCAATTTATTTCCTTGATTTATCTCATTGTGTAATGTCCCTAAAGGCTTCAACGAAATACCCTCTTCTTTAGTGAAAATGTGATTACAATACAATCAGGTTGTTTACTTCTTGCTTGTACTGATGTGTATATTATCCCAAAGAAATGTAACATGCCAGCTGTTCTTTCCTTCAATTCTGTCAGTTGGACCCCTGCAAACCTTTGCAACACACTGGCTAGCCAATGCTAAACAGAAACTGATGAACTGTGAAGAGGCCTTACTATACTGTGGCTACTGTATCCATATCAATGACTGCATCAGCTGGACTGTGATGGCTTCAGTAGTAGTGTAACTAAGATAGGGAGCCTCGCTGACAAGAAGACTTTCTAGGAAAGCAACCAAGCAGACATCTAAGAGAGCTATCAATCAGGCCAATCAGAGCCTCCTCACAGAAACACGCAGGAAGCTGTTATTTTCTGGGGAGAAAAAGAGAACAACAACATGCCTTTGAAAACATACCTTATAGCCAAATATTTCTGACCTGGAGTCAGCTGTTCCTCTTTGCGTGCCATTCCTGTTGGGGAGGAGAGCAAGAGAATAACGGATGACGTACTTGATCTAGATCATAGTCAAGTTTATTCATTTAAAGATGTTGACATTATCCAACTGAAAGGTAAAGGGGTGTCCATGTGGACTGATCAAGCAGCTGTAACAGTCTCATGCTCATTCGAGGCCAGTCTGTGGCATGCCGTCTCTCTCCCCTTGACTAAGTAGCCTGGTAGTCTTATGTCCACAGCTACACCCAGAGGAGGCCTTACCATGAGTTTTTACACAGACGTCTCAATGAAAACACCATTTCATTACAGTATTCACGGCTGACGAGGCCACCATCCCCTGCCCATACATTTAGCCTGAGGGAGATGCACTGGTGTGGGGAGTCCTCCTGTGTTGGTAATGATTCCATTAGGCCCAGTGCACTCTGCAGGTCCCTGCTGATGTATGGGCTAATTAAAGGACGCTAAATTGACTTCCAGAAAGTTTTGCAGCCTGTTGTTTGCTGACCCCACTTCCGCTGTAGTGGTTTGTCATGTCGCACGCCGGGTCGAAACGACCAGAGGAAGCGGGCCGAACAATGTTGTTTATTGCAGCCATTATGCTGATAACAAGATTAGCCAGCTAATCAGCTCGTATTACAGTTAATGCCTGGTGGAAAAGGGGTGCCAATACCAACACTGGGCGACACTATCACCCTAAACGGGCTCCATAACTAACAACAGTGTAACTCAGCCCACCTAACCAACTGTGAATAGGGAGCTCCACATTGGTTATGTTTGAGAGACACACAGCCTATGAAAGACTAAGCAATGGAAGTGCAAATTGAGGAAGTAGATCATTTTTGTAGAAAATACTACTGACCAACATTACTAAATGTTGGTCACAAAATACCACCACTGTACACCAGAGGGTCAGTATTGGCAAACTACTCAGGGGGTGTGTATTCAGACACAGATAATCTTCCCTTTGTGCTTTCTGCGATGAAAGAGCAGACAGGACACATACCAGAGTGTTTAAGCTCACTCTCATCTCCTGACGGTGAAGATCAGACGATCATACACAGAGAACAAGTTGATCTCCAAACACATGATGTCATTTCATGCAACAAGAGACCTTAAATAACCGCCAGCCACCATTACTAGTTCTAGGCTAATGTGCCAGTCTTACATGTGAGGATGAGAGAGAGAGAGAGAGAGAGAGACAGAGAGAGAGAGAGAGACAGAGACAGAGAGAGAGAGAGAGAGAGAGAGAGAGAGAGAGAGAGAGAGAGAGAGAGAGAGAGAGAGAGAGAGACAGAGAGAGACAGAGAGAGAGACAGAGACAGAGAGAGAGAGAGAGAGAGAGAGAGAGAGAGAGAGAGAGAGAGAGAGGCACACAGTCAGATGAAGACCTGCAGCTTGGAGCCACATATGACACGGGTCATCCTTCATCGAGAGCAAGTCGGCCAGTCTTAACTCAGCCCCCTCATCATCCATCTTCCATTTCTTTAATTAGTTTCAGTGGCCTTTTCGCAGTTGACTCTCGGTGTGCACCTGCACTCTCCATATTGAAAAGGGCTCTAAAATACAAGATATACTTTTTCACAATGAGTGTGTGTGTGTTTGTATGGGTGTGTATGTGTGTATGTATGAGAGAGAGAGAGAGAAAGAAAGACAGATGCTAACCCTGTGAGAAACTATTACTATAAAAATTAAATTTTTGTGGTTCAACAGCCTCTGTTAATGCAAGAGTCCTTGATAGTGAAGTATTTACAGTCGACCTACGTGTCTGGGAATCCTTTATCAGAATACAATAGAAACAGTGTATTCAGAAACATTGTTAGAAAGCAATTTTGCAATCGGACTGTTTGACTCTCTCGAAATTCAGTAAGTAGCTCAGACGTAATACATTTCAGCAATGACATTGTGAATTGTCAGTGAAGTGAGGAATTTCAGAAATATCCCATGAAGTTATGCTTGCAAGTCTCCTCTTTTGATCTGACATCAGAGGAAAAGACATGCTTATGTACAGTATTTGACTCTAATCCTGAAATATGGGTTTTTTCGTGGGTTTTTGCTCAGAGAAAAAGCTCCTTACCATCGTGGATTTCAAACGCCAGGCTGGTGATCTTCTGTGTTATGACCATCATGGGCCTGAGAGAGGGAAAGAGACCGGGAAGAAATGAGCAGCTGACTTCCTCTAGAGGAAAAAACACAAGCTACAAAATTGTGCAATACATTCATGTGTACAGTAGTACATCAAATGCGATGTAACTTTGAGGAGAGCAGTGTATCACCAAACCCCAAGCCTTGATCCGAACACAAAGACCTAAAAGATCACAAAGCCTTACCCTGTGAAGTCGGCCGAGTACATGCCGTAGTCAAACACGTAGACCCGTGTGATCTGGCAGAAGCTGAGGTACCCGAGGGCCACCACCAGACAGTATCTGAGGGGAAAAAGACGCAAACAACGCCACGTTGATTCCAGCACCCAAATACACCGCAGTGTGCAGAATGAAAGATGTATCTGCTCGTCTTTACTCTTTCTAATACATTGCCTCACTGGGGGGAAAGCTGTGAAGATATTTAGCTGCGGTTGTTTTCATGATGATCGCAGGAGCACAAGTAGAACGACGTTATGCTGATGCTGTACACCCATGACCATAAACGTGAATGATGCCCCAACAGTGGAACTACAGAGTCTACACAATAGGCTTATATTCAGGAATACAACACACATCAGCCACTGCACTACACACTAAAGAGAGTCAGAAACACACTCAGAAAACTCATCTTACTCCCCAGGTAATACAATTGGCGCTTAGCCGGATAATGCGGTTAAGTAATGTGGTTGTTGGACTT
The DNA here is from genome assembly GCF_951799395.1 of Argentina silus. NCBI lineage: Eukaryota > Metazoa > Chordata > Actinopteri > Argentiniformes > Argentinidae > Argentina > Argentina silus. Next base: position 8,849,808 of record NC_139671.1, read on the forward strand.
GATTGGCATATTCATTCTTAAATGCTAAAACACAGAGAGGGGGAGGCCGGTCTCCATGGAGACGGAGCAATTGAGAGGTGGCATCATCACAGCAGGACGTAGGGCGTCTTTTGTCTCAGCCTGTACACACCTGCTGTCTCACTATAGAGCAGAGCGGGGGCTATGTCTATGTTCACGGGCTGGCAAGTCCTTTGCATGTCTCTTTTTCTCTCTCTCTCTCTCTCTCTCTCTTTGCATCTCTCCCCCTCTCTCTCCCTCCCCCTCTCTCTCCCTCCCCCTCTCTGACAGGACTCTGAACTCACAGTGGAGACTGTGGCTCTGCCACTCCCAGACAGCCTCTATCAGAGAGGAGCCAATTATAACCCAGCTTGCCTCCACAGCACAGAGTGTACACATGCAGAACACGCACATCCCAATAGGATGAAGGGAGAGGAATGTGTGTGTGTGTGTGTGTGTGTGTGTGTGTGTGTGTGTACCCATATTTGGCGAGGGGTGTCACAGAGTGCACACTGCGTTTCTTCACACACTCTGTGACGCATGCGGCTAAACTCCCCGCGGACCACGAGGGTCAGGAGAGACTGGAGGAGGACAAGAGGATGGGAGGAGAGGGGGTGGGGAGCATTTAGAGCACGCCACTCTTTCAGCAACGCCGCGAGAGCCTTGTGAACGCCACCTGAAGGGTCCTCTGTGGCTCAGTTGGTAGAGCATGGCGCTAACAACGCTTAGGTTGTGGGTTTGATTCCTGCTGGGACCATCCATATATACTGAAATGTATGCACTCACTGCAATGTAAGTGGCTTTGGATAAAAGCGTCAGCTAAATGGCATATATTAGAATACAGCTGCACGCTCACCTGCTGTACCCCCTCAAAGATAAATCAAAGGAAGAGTCAAGTAAAAGAAAACAAATTGTGGCTCGACGTTAGAGGCGTATGTGCTTTAGTTTAGAGATCAATTTAATTTCAAAGGGGAACAAAGGGAGGGGAAATAAGATTGTTGTAGTCCCTTAGTTTTTTGGCAGGGGGCCAAAAGAGAGTGGTGAGTCAGGCAATCTTACCTACACAACTGAAGAGGAGGAATGAAAGAGAGAAAGAAAAGCGGTATGCGGTGTCGCCACGATTCCCGGCCTTCGTTCCCTACTGTCGTATCAATCCAACATCAAAGTACTCTATTAGTAGTCCAATACACCTCCGCTCGGCCTGCCGACAGAGCCTCAGCCTCAAGTTGTTAGTCAACCCCACACAGAGGTGACCCCCGCTGGGGGGGTTAACAGAGGATACGACCAGGGCTGAGCCTGAAGGCCCTCCTGTTGACTTGTCTGAACAAAACTGCTGCCCTGAGGTTGGTGCAGCCAGCAAAACCAACAGCCAAGAACAGGAGGCCAAAAATAATTGGAAGATGTCATTAGGGTGATCATGAGGGTGGGAGGGAAAATGGCCACCAGCTGGCTGGCAACCGGACGGAATGAGCCCTTTTCCTCATCATCATTATTTCAGGGTCAGCTTTCCATCCCTCATCAGGCGGCAACACTGGAGCCTTGCTCCCTTTCAGACAGACGCAGCGGATCTTATCACTCCACTGATGCTGGAGCCTGTAGCCAAAATGGCTCCGTTTAGTATTCCAGGCCCTGCCATAGGCTGCCTGGGGTCAGTGCACCACAGCTCTACACAGATAATGACAAACTATGGGCAGGGCCACGCCAACAGCCATTCTTCTTTAGAGAACTTATGATTAATCACACTTTTAGTGCTCCAATTACTTTATTACCTTCCTAGAAAGGGGGGAGGCAATTTGTTCCTGTGACCTCGGCGATTGCGGAGGAATATAAATATGAAAAAGAAAGCAGGCTGAAGCTCGGGTCTGGGGAGAGTGATTTCTGTGAAAGGGGGTTGATGGGAAACAGTGAGAGGTGGAATTGCGGTTGGAGACAGGAGGCAGGATATGATCATCTCACACCTCGGCTTCTCACTGACCCAGCAGCCATCAGGAGACTAATGGAGGCACGCTGGATGTTGGAGCTCCTTTTTTCCCTCTGCTGATTTATGTCCTCTCCTGGGGATTTTTAATGTTATTGGTTCCCCACAGCAGGCGCTGCCTGGAGTCAGTCCAGCATGACATCTGCAGCCAGTGTACTCTGCACACATCACTCGGACAAGCCTCTTTGGAATACACTCCATAATACACTCACACCCTCAACCAACCACACACACACACCCTCACACCCTCACACACACACAGCAACACAGACACACACACTTATTTGCAGTCACAGTACACAAGGCAGAGAAGCAGCCAGAGGTGCTGTTGCTCGACTTACTTGTGCATGTGCTCCACTCCAGTCAGGATCATAATGCCATAGGTGAGCCCACTCTGGACCAGGAAGTGGAGAGCATACCTGGAATACAGAGAAGAGAGAAAGGTGAGGATAATCAATCACAGATACGTTAATCCACTGCAAACCCTTAACGATTACCCTGCAACAGAGAGCCTGTGTATCCTCCCTTCTATCCCTGCATCACTTGGTCTATCCTCCCTGGTAAAGAGCCAGCTCATGGTTGTGTGTGTGTGTGTGTGTGTGTGTGTGTGTGTGTGTGTGTGTGTGTGTGTGTGTGTGTGTGTGTGTGTGTGCACTCAGCAGTGCTTCACAGTCTGCCCAAAGAGGACCCTTTGTCCCTGGCATCAGCCCCACATTACTCATTTAACACACTATCACAGATTACACACACACACACAGACAGACAGACACACACACACACAGAAACACACACAGACACACAGAAAAACACACACAAACACATTTACTAGGCCAGAGCAAAGCCACAGTAAATACGCACCCCAGATAGTAATACCACTGCAGACCACTCTGTAAATATGCCTTCTCTAATTAGATCCAAAGTTACAGTGGCAACTAAATGTCCTGGCAGTCCTCATTTCAATCAGCTTACTCCATCGACCTGTTTGTCTTATTAAAGCAGATCTGTTAATGAGCAAAATCTTTTTAGCGCTGATAAACATTGATTCAACCCTGACAGAGCTGGTGAGGAGTCCGGCATTTTGGCCTGATGATCCATCTATTGGCTTAGGCATATTGGCATGTGCTCCCTGGACACCCATGAATCAGGTTAGGGGAGGGTTACTGTAGTGCCTTCCCTGCTTTGGTGACTATCAATTTCACCACAATTGTACTTGGAGCCAGACTGGTTCGTCTAATGCTATGAGATGGACATACAGAGACAGTTATACAATTCTAGTTGAAATGAGGTGGCGTACAAATATTGAAACAGAGACAGAGGACATGTGTAGAGTGTACCTGGGCTCGTTTAAACAGAATCTGTCATGTCCATCATCAGTGCTATTCAATCCAATGCCAGCGAGGCAGAAAGAACATTATCCCTTTGTACAGAGGTCAGCACAAAGACAACACAACACAACAACACACTTCCTGGTTGTAGCTGTGGTACAACCTCCCTCATCATGTGTCACACAACAAATCTCAAATGGCCCTAAACAATCTCTGAAACAGAAATGACACCGGCTTGTTTATGACGGACACAACATGATTTTAAATGGGGGGTATCGGTGTCTCTGTTATCGACCGGTTGGCCTGTCCCAGCGTAGAGCGTGGAATCTGAGATCTGGCTGTGAGACTTACCAGCCGAAGCAGAACATGGCAAAGTAGAAGCCCAGTAACGTGGCCACCACATGCCTGACGAACGGACTGGTCTTACTGGGGTGGAGATAGAGACGGAACCAGAAGGCTGTGAGGAGGGCAAACAGCTGGCATACCACAAAGTTGACCTGGGGGGAGGGAGGGAGGGAGGGAGGGGAAAAAAAGAGAGAGAGAGAGAGAGAAAACAAAAAGAGAGAGAGAGAGAGAGAAAAAAAAAAAGAGAGAGACATTATTATTATTCTGTTGTATTATTCTGTTCTATTCAGTACCACAGTAGCATAATAAGTTTACAAAAACAGCATGTAGTTGTAAATGCACAGCACTAGCCCAGCCAAGCGAGTGTTAGAGCATTAGACCTCCTGCATCAGAAAAAAAAAAAAAAAACACATTGTGATCTGGAGCAGAGACTTTGGCATTCCTTTAAAGGCCTTCTGAGATAAAAATCTGAAATCCAATGTTAACAGAGTCTGGCTCGATAAGATGTGGTGTAACTGTGAAAGTAATAGATTCACAAAGATGTCTGAACAACGATAAGCAGCTCCTTTTACATTCCCATCCCCAAACTTCTGACAGATAAATGGCGGTAGAGACTAGAGAGGGACAAAGGCTGGAGCTCTATAAATAACACCTTCATCGTCTTGTTCAATAGAACATTGTGCCCTGAGTTTCACGGCAGCTAGAGATCACGCCACCACCGTGATAACAGAGGATGTAGATGACAGGAAGCTGGGTGACATGTGACGCAAAACAGGGGCCTGGCAGTGCTCTGCCACCCAGAAGGCCCCATGACCCAGATAAACCAGCAGTCCTTTAACATATGCCAAAACGCTAAGGCTAATCAAAAGCCCAGTGGAGTCACGGTAATGCACAGTGGGAGCACGGACAGAGCAGAGGTCTTTTTCACACACACACACACACACACACACACACACACACACACACACACACACACACACACACACACACACACACACACACACACACACACACACACACACACAGACACACAGACACACACACACACAGACACACACACACGCACACACACACGCACACACACACACACACACACACACACAGACACACACACACACACACACACACAGACACACACACACAGACACACACACACACACACACACACACACACACACAGACACACACACACAGACACACACACACACAGACACACACACAGACACACACACACACAGACACACACACACACAGACACAGACACAGACACAGACACAAACAAACTCTGGGCCTGTGTGAGTCGAATAATGATGACCAGGGATGTGAAAAGAGGCCATCACCCCACTGGGAGACAGTCCAGCGTGAGGTCAGAATGCCCGCCCTCTGCATCACTCCGCACTGAAACCAAATATCCTGACGCCTGTCCGCCTACCATGGGCCCTAATGAACACCATACAAAGAGGCTGGCCCTCGTTTAAGGACATCGAATACATCTGTCAAAGTGCTCTTTTTGGAAACGGCCTAAGCTAGGCATTATGGGAGATTCTTGGCAGCGCGATGCAACACCCCCGGGCTTGGCTGATTTGATCTGCTGCCTAGCACCGCAGAGGAGAGTCCATGGCATCCACCTCAACTTTATCATGTTGAGAAACGAGATGTAGGCCATCGCAAAACACCGTAGCCAGCCAGTAGCCACAGAGCTAAAGCAAATATGAGATGTCACTAAAGGATGTCACTCAGGATCCTACAGCAATAGCCTAAAACAAATACCACGGTAGACTCACGGTTTGACTAATAGCTTCCCAGGTTCAAATGATCTGTCACCTTTTTTCTCACCAACACGTACTTAATAACTCCGACGCTAAAATGAGGAAGAGTCATTTCACCCCCTCTCATCTGTCATCGTTGTAAGAGCCAACCTGTGCCACAGGGACTGATGAGAGTATCATTTTCATATTACGTTAATGGTGTTTGGCCGACCGTGACGGTGTGGGACTGGAGTGTTTTGCAAGCAAGAGGCTCTGTATGGCATCACAGATCAGGGCATTTGTCAAACAAAATAAACGTGCCCTCAGTCTTCCAGACAGTTTTTTTTTTTTTTTTTTTTGGGGGGGGGGGGGGGTTTATGGCTAATTGTCGCTGTCTGTGTTTCTCTCGATTTTTCTTTCTCACTGTGCCTCATTCTCTCTTTGTCTCCCTCTATTTCTCTCTCTTCTGCCCTGTCTTCTAGTTCTCTGTGATCTGCCTTCCAGCTCTCTGTTGCCTTTCAAACCAGGGTGAGATGTGCATCAGCAGTCAGCATACAGTAACAAGATCTGGACCATGTCAGCTCCCACAAAGACTGTCATTTATATGCAATCACTGTGATTTCTCTGTTACGCTCCTGTTCAGAGAGGGGGAAAGTGGTCACGTGGTATTCAACAACAGGTTCTGACATTCTGCATGACACGAGCTACAGCTCTAACTCTCTTCACCTCCATGACCCCAAAGTATCCTTCCAGCAAGCAACAGGTCCTGTAAAAGGGTTTCACTCACATACAGTACAACCCATTTGGTCAGGAGGACATAGAGGAGACTGTGTCACTGTGAAATTAGAAGTTACTCAAGTGCTATTAATTCCCCTATTGGCACAAATGTGCGCATTTAAAACACTTGTCATCAAGAATGCAATTTACAACCAATAAGACACCAATGGAACTGACACAAATAGGCCAAAAAAGACCCAAATCATTGAAGCAGAACATTAAACAATTCAAAGGCTCCTGTGCTGATTCATGCTCCAACAAGCTTCCGTTCAGTTGAGCTTCTGTGTTTGCATCATTTAATGACTGAGGCTATGTAAACACGTACGTGGTTGGCTGGCGCCAAGCAACCACCGGGTGTAGAGAGGCTGCATCTGGCAGACTGACAACTCAAATGAGACCAAAACAACTATTTATAACTATCATAGAGAGTGGCACTTTCACAGGCTCGCGTCCATTAGACAGATTACTTCCAGCGAAAGAGTCTGTGAGGGATGCTAAGCTCAACCTCCTTTTCTTTCCGATTCTACAGGGAGAGTGTCACACGCCCCATGCATAATCCATGACAGACCACAGAACACACTTAAAAAGTCACATTACGAAGCCCGTCAAACAATATGGCTGACCTCAAAGTCTTCCTTTGATCTCTTGCTTTACATGGCCATCCTAAAAAAAAAGAAGGAATGGTTACTTGCGTAGATATGTCCTTAAACTGCAGATGACTGGAGACTTGCTGATAGGTTTAGGGGGGGGTCATCCTCATTCAAGATGTCTGATTGTCCGTTTAAAACCATATAGTATATAGGCTAAATATATGAGATAGAAAAAGCAGGTTGTAGTCACTACTGAAGCATTTGTGGTTTTACAGGAGGTCCCCTTCCTTCCTCCTCGGCAGCCCCAGGTCTCTCACTCACTCACTCACACACACACACTCACAGACACACACACACATCCATTTTGGTATTCAGTTTGAGTGTCTGCTGTGATGAGATTTTCTCCTTTGCACGCAATGTATCACCACACTCCATCGCAGCGAGGACAAACACCGACAATCAGACAAGCGGAAGATTAGTCTCCATTTACATCTCCTAGTCTCTCCATTTACATCTCCTAGTCTCTCATTACAACTCCCCCGAGCCCCAGCCTTACACTGAGACCACTACTGTAGCCCAACTTAACACACACCATCTATGCTACTGAAGGAAATAGGCCAGATCATATTCCCTCAGACAAACATGCCATGCCATGCCATGCTTTATTGTCATCATCATCGTCATCATCATCCTCAGAAAACCCTTATCTTCCTATGGAACACTATCTGAGATACTGAGAGAGTGCATGCCTGGGGGGCAGATGTTGCAACCACTACACAGAAGCAATCTCCAGAACGCACCGTGCATTTGTCAGAGTTAGTGCATTTTCAATTTGCTCCAGAATAAGACTCCAGAATTGCCTTGGAAAACATTGCAAACATGATAAGAATACATTGTATAATAGCAAAATAACATAGCAAAATAACATCATTCCTCCGCTAGTCAAAATAGTCATCTCACTGATATTTACCAGATCTATGACTGAGATGATGCTGTGGTTAGTGTCTCTCTCTCCTATCAGGGAAGGCTGTGTAAGGCCCTAAATAGCCTTTACCACAGTATTATATCACAGGAAACATGTCACATACGGTAAACCATGTCTCTCCTCACATCTCTACATATAGTATGTAACCCAACACCGCTCTGGCATTCAGCAATGGCCATAGACAGCTCTCTGTTTAAACACCAGAGCCAGGGGAGCATTACGTAAGCACTCACACATGCATGGTTCCACCTCAGAATGACAACCATCCATACTCCAACATGGCCAGGGCCTTAACCACGACAGCCAAGTGCACTTTACCCTGAAGACCACGCATTCTATCAAGCTAGCGTGAAAACATAGAAATCGTTCACATGCACCTGGGTACTGGTAAGCATGGGCTCCGCACTTTAAACATCAATGGTGTTAGAAGATGTTATGACGTGCTCCGTCGTTCGCCTCTCCTTCATCCATTACGGGAAGATGTGTCGCATACACAGAGACAAACTAATGGGGTCAGAAGATAGGCAGGGGAAGAAGCTGCCATGTTCAATAGGCCAAGTCAGTTGACTCTCCAGGCGTTTTATGTAACCAGCCATCTGCTGGCAAGCTGTGCACTAAAACAGAGCGGCACACTTAAATAACAGGCCCATTCTGAGCTTAAGGAACTCCACAGTAGTCGTACAGTACAGGTTAACCAGGGATTAAGCAAAACACACACACACACACACACATACATACATTTGGGACGAGTATTTAACATTTGTTTGGTTTCTAGTCTTCCATAATTGCCTGATGTTATAGGTGAGCAATAGTTGCATTCCTTCTCTAATCTGTCTGCCATCTTTGACTTATTAAACAACAAGTGAAGTCAGCGTTTGGCAAGGCAGCGAGTAAATATGAAGTAATGAACATTCCCAGTCGTATTTCATCCTCTCCTGTTGCTGGCTGGGTGATATCAAATGGCGGCTGGGTTCTGGACCCCTGCTATGGTCCCTGGCAGCAGGGAGAGAGCCTTCAAAGCCTTATCTCCTCCGCACTGTTTGGACAGCTTGAGTTTAGTACAAAGCAGCCATACACAATGACAATGCAAAAGCTACAGTAAGAGGCCAGGGACAATAGCATCCTGTACTGTGTAGATTTTCCACATTAAAAAGCCTGTGATTGGCTATTCATAATACTATACTATTTACTATAAGTAAACATAGTATAGCCTGCATGCTGTATGAGCATAGATAGTGTACAGTGTCTGCAGTTCCAGGTCTACTAGATTTGTTTTTATACAGCCACACAACGATGCCAAGCAAACTCTCTCTATGGAGCCATATTCCCTCTGCCAGGCCTTGCATGCACCACCCTCCCACCCGCTGCTGCTGCTGCCGCCACACACACACACACACACACACACACACACACACACACACACACACACACACACACACACACACACACACACACACCTTGCAAATAAACACCACTAATCCTGCACAGTGCACACAAATCCAAACGTTCCACACATTAGCATAGACTCTGCTCTCCCAGTCAGTCCTTGAATGCTGAACAGACAGAGCTCTCCTCAAACACAATCTCTGATGCACTGAATAGACTTAAGAGTATTTTGTCCACATCAAAGAAAAGACAATCAAAAGGAACCATTTTCATTAAAAGTGACAGGTATTAAGGACCAACTGATTCATATTAATCAGCATTTCAGATGGAATTCACAGCCATTCTCGCTCTGTGTTTGATGAGGACACTTCCCCCATCCCAGCAGAGGTTCAACTGTGGTCACTGCTAAACGGGAAAATTAATGCAGAGAACCAAGAAAAGATGACCTTGTTGGTGATAATGCACAGTCTATTGCATAAGCAAATATGAAGCAAGTGACATAATCTCAAAACTGTATAGAGAGAGAGAGAGAGAGAGAAAAGGACATTAATGAACATTGTGGCCTGCTGAGAGAGTAAACGTCCACATAAAGATACATATAATAAGATAACGAGAGAAATGAGATTATTATTCATTGCATACATTTGCCTTGACCACAACGTGCCAATGAAATGCAAACAATTTTCCGCATGGAAGCAGTTAGCTCAGACTGCGTCACTGCCATCATTTTGTGATGAAACACAACATTTTAATTAAAGTGATCAATTTGTTAGGCCCTGATCACTTAACCTGAATACCAAGTGGCTGGAGCCTCTAGACGTCATGGTTCCTTTGAGACTCTGTGGTACAGCCTTGGCCCGGTATCCCCGGGCCTGCAGTCTGGCTTGTCCTGGCTGCCTGACAGTTGGGTCGATCCCTGGAAGCCTCTGCAAGGCTCAGGCAGCCCTAAATATTGGCCCGGCTGTTCTGAGGACAGCTGACAGCAGTATTGTTTGACCAGGCTGATTGCCTTTCAGTCTTTGTTCATTCCTCTGTTCTTTATCTGGGCCCCAGTATGAGGACATCAATCAACGATCCTGTGAGCGCCTTTGCATGAGAACGGTCCACCGAAGGGAGATGATTCAAAATGTGGGTTGAGGCTATATGTGTATGTGAAGTCGAACCCCTTCCAATGAGGGAGGCAACAGCATGGCCCAAGTACACAGAACAGGGATATAAAGCCCCCAATTCAATCAATTGCAGATAACGGAAAATCGTACTGCGGGATTATCCAGAATGTGTTTTTGCATCAATATCTAGTCTTAACACCGTTAAACACCTTTGATTCAGTGGATCTGCGGTGTTGTTTCCCTCGAGGAGCCATTGATTGAATTGGGGTCTCAGTTTCCAATATAGGATGCTTTCTGTCAATCAAAACAATACTCTTGTCTAAAAAGCGCACCAAAGTTTCCTTCATAAGTTGCCAACACTGGGAGATTGATGTCTTTTAAGATGAGCAGTGAAAGGAGAGTGTGACTGAAAGTTATGAGGGATGAGCAGACCTACTTAAGAACCCTGCCCTGAATTCATCCACCTCTCATTAATACATCATAGTACTCACTCCCTCCTCTCCTGTACGCCCTGTCCAGACACCCAAGCCCCACGTTTTCTACTTGAGTTCATGCTCTTTGCTGTTTCATCCATTACGCTCTCAGCCTAGGCGACAGTATTCCAACTGTATGAATGAGTCATGGAAATAGAAGGAACCAGAGATGGTCCTTCTGCAGCGCCAAGTTGAACTCGGGTTCAGGTTCAGACGCATTGGGTTCAGACGCATTGGGTTCAGACGCAGGCCTACAGCGCTGAGTTGAGACAAAGATGGGGATACACTACGTGTGTGAGAGAAGGTGGGCAGATAAATCAGATTTTCTGAGAGACCAGGGGCAGCCTTCTCTGGAGAGAGACCAGGGGCAGCCTTCTGGAGAGAGACCAGGGGCAGCCTTCTCTGGAGAGAGACCAGGGGCAGCCTTCTGGAGAGAGACCAGGGGCAGCCTTCTGGAGAGAGAGAGGGGTGCTGGACAGAAATATCTCTCCTAGATGCTAACAAGAACCCCTTCAGATAACGATAAGGTCATTCCGTGTGGATAGGAAAATCGATTGTACACTATTGACAGTTAGGAATTCAATTCAATTTCCAATTGTACAATTGGCTGATGTGAACAACTACTATCAAATCAGAAACCAACTTCTAATGGTATATATACACAAAGTACAGGTAAGGCGGCATCATCACATTTCTTTCAAAATAATACCACCTCAGCATGACATAAAATACATTTAGCGAGGTAAGGAGTTTTAGGCCTTTATCACCAATAAATGGCAAAACAAAAGGATTACACAATATGTCAGACATTGTGTGGAAAAGTACTGCACAAGGCAAAGATGAGGCAGCGCCCAGAGAGGATGACAGAATGGGGAGACCAATACATCACCACCCTCCTCCCTGGCTTCCTCCTCACCTCCCCCACACTATCACTTCCTCTCACACAGATACAGTAGAATCATACAAATATTTTTTTAAAATCCTCTAGAACGGTCCTGACTACAGTATGACGTTGCCATTTAGAAAGTAGTGGTAGCAGTAGTCTTTAATTTGCACACAGTCACAGGACGGTGAGATTAAGTGCAACCTCAAATTAAAGGGAGGGTAGAGAGGACACACACATTCTCCTCAATGATCTCCTCAGGCTCATTGGCCCCTATGATAGAAGGAATCCTTTAAAAGCTTGTTGCTAGGAGACATGCAGCCTTCTCAAAGTAAAGAGGAGGTTGGGGTGCTGAACGGCGGCCATATTTTTACAATCATCTGTCACATCACTGTGATTGCAATATGCTACCACTAACTGATTATATAGGCTACACAATTCAGTCCTTTCATCCAAGAGCCACATTTATGAGGATTGAGCTTGATCTTGTGACACAGTCCAAATAAAAATGACATATCTTTGTGTTTGTGACCTAGAACTACACTTGTTCCCAAGCAAACAAATCACTTTAAATGTGAAGATGGCTTGAGTGTAGAGTGCAAAGTCATCTCCCCCAATCAAAAACATAAACATATCAGATATGAAAACACTTTTAGGGGCAAACAACAATTATTCAAACAATCTCTCTTCATAGATCAAATGTATAAACACACTTTATGCATAATTTAAGGCTGGAGACATCAATAGCGTATGAGGACTAGAAATCAATGTCTCCCTGCCAGAGGGGAAAACACAGAATACGTCAAAAGGCAACAACGTCAGGCTCAAAAGCCCACATCAAATCAAAAAAGGCATTAGGGTTATTTGTTGGCAAATAAGTCTAACTGACAACAGCGTCTCTCTCTGTCTCTAATTCCCTCATTAACAATAGCGCCCTATCCAGAGAGCGCGTGTGTGAGATCATAGGCTTTAGACTGACTCAGCTCAAACAGCAGCAAACCAGAGGACTGCAACCCAGCTGGCACCACAGACACGTACAGACGCACACACGTACACACGTGCACACACACAACCCAGCTGGCAACACAGAGACATACAAACACAAATGTACTAAGTGCACGCATACAACCCAGCTGGCAACAAACACATGCACACGCACAAACACACAATCCTCTCTAGTCTCCACCACTCTGCACCCAAACACAAAAGGTCACCGTTTTACTTCAGTGGCTGATTGCACTTCTTGCAGTTCCGCCGTTTTCAATGACTCCATATCCCAGGTCCCGCTCCAGAGACCCTGCCAGAAAAACCTCAGTCCACCTCAGAGGAACGCATGTTGAACAGTCGTCACCTGTACCAGGTACCAGTACCAGGACGGTCCAAGCCTGCTGTTAACCCATTAATCTCCTCGCCCAGTCAAACATCTGCCCTTGCCATGCCAGCACCATTACACAGCAGCAAAAAGTTGCACTCCGATGATTAAATCTCCTATGAACACTAAGTGCTCTCTCAGCGCAATACATTAGACACTCAATTATTCATCTCAAGAGTAAGAGGCCACTATTACGCAGCTCGATGTACACTCATCATAAACCATTCCAAGGCTAAAGACAGTCATACACATACCTAGAGTAATAGCATGCTAAGCTATTGCGGTTTTATCAGAACTGATATGCCAAGAATTCATGAACTATTCTACAGTAGCCTCTCTCTGGTGAGAGATGAGACCTGGCATATTTAGGCAGCCAATGAGGCCTTGGTTTGAACGGAAATGGCCGTAAGAGACAGAGGCATCTGTGGGCCTACAGGTTCTGATGACTTACGCAGAGTAATGATATTCAATTGAAGTGCATGCAGTATGACAGAAGAGCAATACTAATGATTAATACTAATCTATCAAGCTCCAAATCAAAGGCTTTACTGGTAGCCTGGGTGGGGGGTCGTAGGGTGACAGGATCTGGGTGACACAGTGAATGAATCATTCACTGAAGGACAACATCCTCTTCATAACCCCACCAGCCTGGCCACCAACATGGCCTCGGAGGATATCAATACCATCAATCTATCTGCCGTGAGCAACAGTACTTTCTTTAACAATCTTAATGGTTACGCCGGTCTCGGGTAAGACTCAATCGGCAACAGGGCCTTAATCTCATCATAGGGGACCAGTACATTGACCCTGCAGTATTCAAGGCTAGCAGTCACAATCCAGTGAGGCGTAAATGGATTGTATTTCAGCTCTCTACTAGATGAATCACAAACACATACTGTACAGTACATCTCCAGCCAACCCTATAAACAAACAGACATTAGAATTATTCAAATACAGGAACTGTGGAAATTCCCCCCATCATGTTCCAGAATGATCTCTGGCCCTCCTCCAGGAAGATATTGCTAACACAGAAGGAAGGAAGTGTTTTTGGAGGGTACAATAGCAGTCAGCAGCCAAGAGCAATCAGTGCCGAGACAGACCCATGTCCCATGTACAGTACAACACAGAGAGAACACAGCCCTGTCTCACACAGAGCTTACTGGCTGAAAGTACTGTAAAATGCTTGAAAACTATAAATAGAATTGCTTTGTAAAAAAACTATTACTCCTTAAATTATTCTGAATATCAAGTGAGGTTTGTCTAAGACCCCTGACATGCACATTCCATATGCGGAAATGCCAGATTTGGAACTACTTTCAATGATCCACAGCTATACCGTAAATGAAAATGATTTCCATCCACTCTCTCTACAGTATCTGTTCTAGTAGTAGAAACAAGAACCTCTTAGCCGAGTCGGGGGGGGGGGGGGGGGGGTAGACTGCCTGTAAGATCTATTTTCCTCCTGTGTGAGTGAAAATGCTGAGTAATAGGGTCAATGGCTGTCTCTAAAACACTTTCTACATCATAGAGATTCTCAACCCCAAGAGGTTTGTTAAATTAATTAGCTTCTCCACATAAAAGACTTCCCATAGCAGATGCCTGCTGCTCTACCATATATTATGGTTTTATTTTCATTTTAGCAAAAAAGGAAGATGATTCCAGTGTAAATAGAAGATCCCCATTAAGCTTATAACCTACTGTATGTCCAAACTAAATATTTACAGAGCATAAAATGGTAGCCAAACACTGAATCAGCACCTGAATGATACTCTCTTTTATGGTCAAGAAGTAAAATATATATATATATATATATATATATATATATATGTATATACACATGAATATATATGAATTATAAAATCATGAATCTAGCACAAATAATTTACCTAGTACTCAAATAATTTACGCATGGGCGCGCGCACACACACACACGCGCGCGCGCACACCCCCACACACACACACACACACACACACACACACACACACACACACACACACACACACACACACACACACACACACACACACACACACACACACACACACACACACACACACACACACACACACACCTGGGATCAGCTCATTCAGTCATAGCCCAGAGGAGCATGGTCCCAGGATTCATTAGGCCAGCGACCTGAGACACAGGTCTCCCTAGAGAAGCTCGTCAGCAGTCCTACATCCAGTCCTATCAGGGGCCTACATCCTGGTCCTAACAGACCCCTGGGAGACACCCAGCCATATCCATCTGCCTCTAGCACTGCAGAGGAACACCCAGTCCCATAGCCACGTAACCTCAACTGAACATAAGGAACAAATTAGCAAGCTGAGGTATTCAGAAACTCATACAAATACCCTATTTATTCACATCTGTTTTTAACTAGAGTAGAGTGAACAGTCAGCATTATTAGCTAGGCTACATGTTTTATTTTTGGTTGGTTGGTTACATCCCTTATGTAAAAGGTCAGTCACTGTGCCAGAAAAACTTACTCTACTCCCTGCGCACAATCCTTCTGTCACAGTCACAGAGCACCCCAGGTGTTGAGCAGCACACAGGCCCAACTCTTGGTGGGGAACACTGCCATGTATGGCTTCAAACAAAACAAATCTAAACAATTACACCACACAAACCATTACAGCTAATACAAAAGCTTGAGCACCTCTACTTGCTAAAACATTCATTGCAATAGTTAACAGGGTTTGTGATACATTTCACACTCAGCAGGCGTCACCTGCTCTGCATATGAAAGTCTCCAACCCTGCCTTTACCCATAGACAGAGGTGCAAATTGTGCTCCCCCATTGAGAAGACGCCTCCATGGAAACAGCAGAACCATCAAACCACAGATCTGAATGCCAGCAGTATTGTATTTCCTCTCAGTGACTTCAATAGAAGCAATAGTTTAGTGTGATCTGAATCATCACCAGTGTGTCCTCTCAGTGTGTATGTTGTAGTCTCAGTGACTAAAAGGGAATACTTAGCATATATCACAATGTCGGGTGAGAACACACTGTGCCATGAGCATAGTATTAGCATTGCTCATCCTCTGAGCTGCTCATCTGCCCAGGGAGAGGGGATTCCCTGGGGTCACTTGGGGACGTGTGTGTGTGCGTGTGTGTGTAATTGTGTGTGTGTGTGTGTGTGTGTGTGTGTGTGTGTGTGTGGCAGTGCACAGTAAGAGTTATAACTAGAGCTGCAGATACCCTTTCCCCTGGACAAATTCTGAACACTAAATCAGCTTACTTGACAGTGTGGCTGCATAGAGGGGAGCAGCCAAGCAGACATCTGAACTAAATCCATCTCAGACCACCTCTAGGCCACAGACACAATCCCTTAGCTCCTTTTTTGGTTCTTTCCTTTTCTTTCTAGCGTGGCAGGTAGTTTCCACAGTAACATCACTTAAGCATGTAGTTAATCCCCCCATAAGGAGCCAGGCTACAGAGACAGCATGGCAAAGCCACTGTATTCACTGTGTCAGATGGATCACACCACTGCCACTCTGACTGCCTCTCAAATTGCTGTGGAATTTCACAGGCAAATATCACATTACTTTCACGCTCAAATCCAAAGAGTGAGAGAGATTGCGAGAGAGTGAAAGAGATTGTGTCTGAAATATGGGACTGTGTCATCCTATGTCAGCGTAGCGATAGTGGTACAACAACTAGTATTATAGACAACAAGAATATCTGATAGAATATGACACATGTTATGGTAACACATAACAAATATCCAAATATGAGCATGATGTAGGACATCTGTTGTGAGTCATGGTGGTGTTGTTGAGGGAAAGCTCAGTAAGGGAATTGAAAATGATTCTGTAAGGTTCCCGTGCCCCAACAACAAAGAAACTACAGTAGGCACATGTGACATACCTGCAGCGTGGGAGCAAGGGATTAATAATCTCTCTCTACAAGGTCCACAAGACAGCAGTGGACAAACCCACTACCCCGTTTACAAGCCAACAAACAACAATAGCCACCATGTAGAGGGATGATGGGGAGGTGGTGTTCACAGTGAACAGATCTAAGTCTACGGCATCCTTCCTTACAGTTGTGCTGCACTGAGCCACAGATCTGTAGCTACAGCCCAGTATCTATCGGAGACAGAACAGAGTTAAAGGATCTCTGAGAGCCTCTGCTCAGATTACAGACTTCCTGCCTGGAACATGGCCCCTTTATTAGATTATAACAGTAATAGTCATACAACTTCTGCCATCAGAGACAACTGAAAAATTAAATATCAATGACAGAGGAGACTCCATGAAATAATGATAATACAGTATGCTAGAAGCAAAGCTGTTCCACAGAGACACCACCTCATGGAAATATTTATGGAGCACGCTGAGT
This sequence comes from Argentina silus, assembly GCF_951799395.1. Classification (NCBI taxonomy): domain Eukaryota; kingdom Metazoa; phylum Chordata; class Actinopteri; order Argentiniformes; family Argentinidae; genus Argentina; species Argentina silus. The sequence goes on from NC_139671.1 coordinate 8,867,122, forward strand.
GAAGTTACCAAACAAACACTCCTGATACATACATCTCTCCATGTGTCAGGGTGTCAAGTGGAAGAGACATTCAGGCAACTGTAGTGTTCACGTTCCCTTCATAAATACTGCAGGTGATGTAAATGAGGCATTTAGTGGAGCTTTGTCTTGGCTGGATGCAGAAGAGAGAGAGAGAGAGAGAGAGAGGGAGAGAGAGAGAAAGCAGGAGAACTGCAACTACTTCTAGCATGTTTCCTATTCTTCTGTCTCTCCACGGATTAACAGTCATCTTTAAGTAACACAGACAAGTGGGTCTGACTTAATTATCAACTCAGCTGTGACTAATGTGTTTAGAGGTTGATGAATAGGGTACACAGTCCTGTGTTTGCTCATGTAGGCATGAGAATAATATCCCATACACTAGAAATGAATGAATAGTGGAAAGGCATGATGATCTGAATGACACATCAGCTCCATCACTAAATGAGCCATGGGCTTGATCTTTTTATTTATTTATTTTGATCATGGTATTAAAGATATTTAGAAATAAAGGAAAAGGGATCATGGTTGTCCATTGATTGTTAACAAAGAGGGCAGGCAATATAAGCACCTAGGTCTTAAGTGACAGGTTTTAGAAGTGACAAGCTGGCCAAAAGGACATTTTCCCTTCTCCCTGATTTATGACAAGGAGGCAATCAGAGGGAACAGATGATGCTAGCCAATAACGGGCAGGATTCCAATCCAAGAGATGTGATGTGACCTTACTTAGCGAGAGAGCCTCCATCCTTCACCTAGTTCATTACAGCACTTAAGTCAAGGTTGTTCAAGTTTTATGCATTAGCTATATGAATGAGCCACATGACAAATCAGCATGCACTCAATATCGGCTTTGAGAGAGGTGTAAAAACTAATACTACAAAACTAAAAACTCTATAATTGGGTGAGGATTTAGGATATCCATGGGCTTCACATGTAAACTCAAATTGCTTTGGTTTAATTCTGTAATCTCAGTGTTCACATAAAGTGTGATGGAGCCAATAGAAAGAATCATGGTCCAGTCTAGTCTGTCTGTAAATCATGGTCTAGTCTAGTCTCGTGTTGTCATGTCCCTTGTTTGGCAATAGGCCTTGAAAATATCCTATGCATTTAGGCTATGTTACACCTTAGTGTGGTCTTAAGAACACACTATGCGAAAAACAGCTGCATACCAGTATTTTTAGAAGGTATGCCTATGTTATGATAAATACAGATTACATGGTTTCCTATAAACCATCTTTTTCTGTTGAAGTAAAATGCTTAACATATTCTACGTAAAATAAAATGTGCTTGGTATATTAGAATCAATGTAGCCTAAGCCGTACACTGCACTGTCTGTGTATCCTGAAAACACAAAGCTGCAGTACATTTTGTTCAAATAAACGACGTACCATCAAGGCTGTCCGCGAAGATTCATTATTGTCTAAATCTGACATTTTAATGTGACATTTAAAGGCGGCGTATGATTTCATACAATCATTTCCGTCATGCCAGTTTCTGGCAATATTGTGTTAGAATGAACAGGAACCTTGATAGAATCAGTGCAATCGCAATTCATCCCTACGACAAAAAAAATTGCAATAAAAATCTCCGTTGTTTGATAGTGAAATCAAAGACCAATACCCTACTGTTGGTCTTTTGATGCGATTTTTGGACATGCGACGGAATGCTGGAAATACAACTGAAAATACGTATTTAGTAATAATAAATATTTACCTGGTCCAAAGGGAGATTGATGATTTCGCTTATCGGTTGCAGCAAACTGGATCCAGTACATGCCGGGGATATTGTTTCAGTAGCCATGATTCAGCCAACGTTGTGAGAGTCCTATGCTCTCCTTCCCCTCTGACTGTGGGTCCCCGATTCGCCCCGAGTCTGATCCTCATCCACCGCTGTAGCTGCTGTTTGCTGCTGGCCACTACTGGCTGTCAGTTGCGCTACAGCACCGTCTAGGCGCAAATACTCTCCAAATCAGCTATCATTTGGGTGGAGGGCTATTCCTCTTATTCCGCTCTAGCCAATGGTTAGCGACAATGTCAACACAAATAGCATAGACTGGGCCTAAGTGCCACTTTATTTTTCCCCAAAAAAATAAATAAAGTGATAGCCCTATTCCCTGATCAAATAGGTTATTTGTCTTAATTCCATTCTTATCAAGTCTAAATGCCCTAGAGAGGTTAAAAACGTATCTTATTAAAGAAAGTTAAAATTGATTAAAAACTCAAAATGACAGTCTCCTCCAGCACAGATACTCCATCTCAACGCCCGAGCGCAAACTGAGCGCAAATTATGACGCTGTCACCTCGTCTAATCACTGCATTGACACCCAGCTCTGCAGATGGCAGCATTATCCAAAACGCAAGCTAGACGGGCTTCGCTGTTCCTTACGAGGAAGAAGTGCCCCCTCCTTTCACTACGTTTTGGACAATGTTATAGGCTGAAAAACAACAACATGACACCACTTCCGAATCAGTAAAGTACGTATTTTCCTGTAGGGACGTGAATTCTAGATAAACAAACGAACATGATATTCTATTTACTAAACGCTCGGATGTAGCTGATTTGCCTAAAAGCTCTGACCATGGGGAAATGTGTGGTCTCGGGATGTCCTAATCGGAACGATAACAATAAAGTAGGCATTCTTCGACCTTGCAAGAGGTTTTTCAATTTTCCCAAGGACCAGGCTCGAGTGAAAGTGTGGCTTGCCGCCCTCAGAGAGACCGAGAAAAAAGATTCCACGGAGCAGCACATCATATGCGAAGATCACTTTCTGACAGACCACATAACACCTCGCGGAATAAGCGAGGATGCCATCCCAATCATGCCCCCGTACCTCGACGGACCGTTGGGTTTGATCAGTCCGTGGGGCGCAGATTCATCTGAAGAGGAGGAGGAGGAGGAATTTGCTGGTGATGACGCTGAAGCTGCGGATACGCACGATGTAGGGATGCTCAATTTCACTTTGAAAGTCTTCATTGAATTACAGATTAACGCTATGCCCAGTTACGTTTTAATGAATGTCTTTTGATTCGCAGAGTGATGAAGATGTTGAAGATGACGGTGTTCAGAGCCCGTCGGAGACGGAAACATCTAGGTAAGGTTTACAGTAACTTCACGTCGATCCTGAGAGTAGGCTGACCTTCTCTCGTGTCTGCTAAAGCTTGGTTTTGGAGCCATCACCTGAACTGTCTCTGTGATTTACGCCACTTGACCAAAGTTGTACACTTATGTGATCTCTTTACTTTAGCCCCCCTAAACAGGGTGAAGGGATAACCCAGAGGAAGAGAGCCACTGTCCGAGAAGGTGGGTTCAGTCTTCCCAATATTGTCCTTTGATGTACTGTAGAGACATGAGCTCAAGATATGCAGACTTGTGTAATTGCTCACTATATCTATTTGGTTCCAGAATAGTAATCATTATTGAAAACTAACATAGGCTTAAAATTAAAATGTCATCTTAGACAATGCCAATTTCTTGGCTTGGTGTCGTTTTATATTGATTGAGACTCATTTCACTACCGCAGACAACACATCTTTACCGGGCACGAGGGGCCGACAGGACCTGTCCCTGGGCACTTTGACCAAGCGGTTCTTAGAGCTGATGCGTGCTGCCCCTGATGGTGTTTTGGACCTTAACCAGGTGGCAAGCAGCCTCCAAACACGTAAACGGCGGGTCTATGACATCACCAATGTGCTTGACGGTATCCACCTCGTCAAAAAGCAATCCCCCAACAAGATTAAGTGGATGTGAGTTCAGTTTTAAGCCCACAAGCTATTTCTCTTTCTCTGCTCCAGTGTATGCTTTGACAATGTATTAAGTTTACTGAGGTTGTCAGTGAAGTGGTTTATTTTACACTGAATGTGATTTGCAGTAAGATAGCCTCTTGCTCCCTCCCCAGAGGGTCCTTTCCCGTCAACTGTTTCATCGGCCGAAAGCAGAACCTTGAGCGCGAGATGGAGAACCTTAAGGTCGTGGAGGAGACTCTGGACGACCTCATAAAAACCTGCGCCCAGCAGCTCTTTGACATGGCTGACAGCACAGAGAACCTTGAATATCCTTACATAGCACATACACTCTCCACCATTCTCACATGGTACTGGGGGGTTTGGTAATGTCATTTTCATGTCTGATGACAGGCATTGTTTGAAAACATTAATACTGACTTGTAACCAGACGGTTGATAATGCTCATGGCATGTACTTCCTTGTATTCCTTTACTTTGATTTTTTTCATGCTAGAAAATTAACAAAACTAGTTGTTGCCATATTGATACTAAAATGTCTCTATCCCTGTCAGGAAGTAACACTGAGTGGTATGTCCTCCTAGTGTGGAATTCTCCTTAACTGCCTCCTGCACATCAGCGTATGTGACTCACGAAGACATCACTCGGATCAAGGTCTTCCAAGAGCAGACGCTTATTGCCATTAAAGCTCCAGAAGAGACCAAGCTGGAGGTGCCCACACCCAAGGAGGTAAGCCCAGCAGGATCAATGGTTGGTGGGAGTGAGAACCCTACCTTAGAAACCTGCTTGTATGTGCATGCTTATTCAATATACACTCACTGAACACTTTATTAGGAACACCTGTACGCCTTCTCATGGTGGAGGTAGTGTAATGGTGTGGGGAATGTTTTCTTGGCACACTTTGGGCCTGTTAATACCAGTCAATCATCGCTTGAATGCCACAGCCTATTAATTTTGCTGACAATGTGCATCCCTTCATGGCCACAATTTACCCATCTTCTAATGGCTACTTCCAGCCTGATAATGTCACAAAGCAAAAGTCATCTCAAAACTGGTTTCATGATCTGAATCCAATAGAACACCTTTGGGATGTGGTAGAACGGGAGATTCACAGCTTGAAAGTGCACCTGAAAAATCTGCAGGAATTGCGTGATGCAATCATGTCATCATGGACCAGAATCTCAAAGGAATGTTTCCAACATGTTGTGGAATCAATGCCACAAAGAATTTTTTGAGAGCAAAGGGAGGCCCTGCCCAGTATTAGTATAGTGTTCCTGATAAAGTGCTCAGTGAGTGTACATTGGTCCTGCAGAATTATATTCATAGTTTGCTAAATTTGTTTTCCTGTTTAGGACGGCATCCAGATCCACCTGAAGGGAGGCAGAGGTCCAATCAAAGTCCTGACCTGTGAGATTGGGAGGCCGCAGGGGCCAGGGAATGGCAAGATAGGAGGCTTCCTAACACTGGAGGAGAGCAGGATCAAGGCAATGCCTCTCAGCACAGGTAACGCAGATGTGCTTTTCAATAAATCTAATTAATCAATAGAGTATTAATATTTTCTTAGATCAATGTTATGTGCTCCCCATTATGTTCAACAGAGGGCGCTGTTCACCAAAAGATGGACCCCCTGAATAGAATTAGTTTATACTTCTCGTGTGGGAAAGAGAGTAGAAATCTGTTGGTTTTGAGTCTAAATGAATCTGTGAATTTGTCTTCTCTTGTAGATTCCTTGGCTCCACAGAAAGCTGTTCAGAGTGCATAGTCAATGGAGGTGAAGCATGCCGCACTGACCTCATGGAACATTTTTGTCTCACTGTCTGGACTCTCACTCTCACATTCTGACCATTGTTGTCCCTTTTGTTTTGTGAGTAAAATGATTAAAGCAGAGTATAGACATGGAGGAATGTCTGACTGGAAGTACATGTAAGTCATGCAATTGCAAGCTTTATTTTTATATGTGTCATTTTCAGTGAATTGAAGTGAGTCGGGGGTGGTTGCACCCTGTGATACTGTTCTTATGTGGATCATCTTGAACTGTTTGACAGCATCAAATTGTCAGTTAATGATGCTCATGTACAGATTTTTTATTTTATTTTGGTAACTCTTTCTGCAGGGTCATGTTTGTAGTGAGTTTGTCTGTTCCTCTGTTTGTTCTTTTTAATCTGACCTTGTTAGAATGCTCTGTTGTACTTGGTGTTTGTTAGAATGCTCTGTTGTAAAAGGTTTGATTTCATCATGGACTGCTAATATGAAGAAAATACACTTTTCATACCTCCTCATGAATAAATTCGCTACTGTTACACTGTTTTTGTGATTTACCAACACTGCAACATCATGACGCTGACAGCTTTATTTTCTTATAAATGTGGTGGGTACACGGGTAGAAAATGTGTCAAATCCATCGTTCAAACTAGACAGAAAGATCGGGCAATTGTGGTGTAGATTTACCTTGAAGGATGTCTAATGTTAACATGTTTATGGTATAGTGACAGGTGCACACCTGAGCCACCGTGTCATCAACCTTTGTCATATCATATGGTCATAAGCAGTCGTTGCCAGTATGCCTACGAAAGCCCACTGTGCAAAGGTAAATGCATCTTTGCGCCTGTCCTATTTGCCAACATATGCTATTGACTCATTCGTCCCGCCCCTTTATCCTCAGGTTGACGCTCAACTCTGTGCGCTCCGCAGGTTGTTAAAAAAAGCTCGCGTTTGTGGCAGAGACCACTCATAGAAAGTGTCGGATTTTTACCTCATAGTTTTTAAGGATTCGATTGCGTGGGGTTGGACAAACTGGAATAATGCAACTGTGTATTTTTACTTTGTGGCGGACGCAAAGATAGCCCGCATATTCATGAGACATTTTACTCCTTTCTAATGTCTTTATGTGGAGCGACGCTGATACAGGAATGGCCAACTTGGAGTAATGGATTGTGACATAGGCCTTCTCTGAATCCTAGATCTTATTCATTTTCACATCTTATATAAGTTGTAGTTTATTTGTTACGAAGCTGGATTGTTATCCGTTATTTTAGAAAAGGGAAATACAGATTATTATAGTAAACGCATAAAGTAGAGTCATTATGCCGGCGGAGTCGAACACGATCACTGTCACGGAATTTGTGGCTGAGACAAATGAAGATTATAAAGCGCCCACAACCTCAAACTTCACTACTCGAATGTCCCATTGTCGGGGAACAGTAGCAGCTCTGGAGGAGGTGAGTCTAGGGCATATTTGAATGTCAGTAAAAATGATAAAGGATAGATTTGAATTTTTCTTTTAAAGTGTGAGCAATGAACAAACCTGATCAAACCATTTATATTTTGGTTTTTTTTTTGTTGTCGAAACATGCACAATTTGAACATAAAAGAGGAACGGAAAGTACTTCCTCTTTGCGAAATCAAAGGCATTTTTCTTATCCTGAACTATGTTGAACCTCGCCCATGCCCCGCCGTGTGTCCACAAGACACATACAAGTGTTGATGTAAGACCCCATAATGAAGTAGTCGGCTATGCCAGACCGGTGCAATTCATCAGTGTGTGAGACTAAAAAATGAGTAGATCATTTTAGAGTGATCTCTGTGACTCATGCAACAATGCTATCTTATTGCCCATCAGGCCGTTTAAAAACAGTGTGGACACTTCCACATATAGTATTATGTGAAGGAGACTGTTTGAGACATTAATAGTAACAACCCTTTAATGTTCTAGCAATTCACATTTCCATATCAGTGGAATTGGGTTTCCCTGTCAATTACCAGGGGGAATTCTATGGCATCACTACATCTGTTGCCACCCAGATGTGATCTCATTGGTCTCTGGAGGTCTGCTGCCCTAGGCTCATGATTATGATGATGAGGATGTGGTCTCTTCATGATACAGTGGTGGCCTTTTGGCAGCCTGCATGAGTCACTGGACCGTTTGACTGTGCCCATGGATAGGCTATGGGTACAATGGCAGCGTGGAGTTTGCACAATGGAGGAAGTCACACACAGTCCTATGAGAGGGTCTGCTGATCTCTGCACAGGGTTGCAGAATCTTTAGAAAAGTAAGGACATTGTAATAAACTTGTGATGAGTTCCACAGTTAGTACACACTGTCAAAACAAGGAAGTGTGACGCATTCATACAACAACCTGTTTCACAAACACAACTGAAATTGAAGAGTGAAATGCAGTGCCAGACACACACACACACACACACACACACACACACACACACACACACACATACTGTATATTCAGTCACACAGCAGCAGTAATGGCGGTCGTTCCTCCAGGTCGACTGGCAGCACTCCTCTTTCCAGTTCCACAAGTCTACCAGTGATTGTTAATGAGAGAGAGTTTCAGTGTAAGGAAGTGTCATGCTGTAGCCTGCCTGTGTCGGGGGACTCTCAGAGGATCTCTACCTATCTCAGAACAATGCTCTGCTCTGGCCTGGCCGCAGCATGTACTGTTGCATCCTGGGAGAATCCCTGGGGCCTGGGCTGGGGCTGCACTGGGCTGCTCCTGTCCTAGCATGCTCTCCCACTCTCTCCCTGTGTGTGTGTGTGTGTGTGTGTGTGTGTGTATATATATATATGTGTGTGTATATATATATATGTGTGTATGTGTGTGTGTGTGTGTGTGTGTGGGTGTGTGTGTGTGTGGGTGTGGGTGTGTGGAATCCCCTGCCTTAGCATGCCCGTCCTACCACCTCTGTCTAACTGCACTGCCTGTCCTAGCCTGCCTGCTCCTGCCTGTGTGAGTGTCTGGCTGGGTGTCTGGGACTGTGGGAACACCAGCACTCATGTGTGTAATGTGTATCTGGGCTAGTCATGATAGCAGGGTTGAAGGGGCAATGTATGATATTCATTCATTGCTAAAGAAAGATCATTTCAACCTGAGAGTGATAGAGGGCTTATCAAAAACAAACACACAAGGTCAAACCGGAGGAAGGATTAAATGCTTAAATGCTGATTAAATGCTTTGACAATTTAGTACTTGTGTATTAAAAAACACTTGAAAGGTCGGTCCTGAATGTAAGTTTGACTACTCCGCTGACACACACACTTTTGATGTTTGCCATTGGGGGATCAGTAGTCTACAGGTCTAAAGGGGGCCCTGATAGCCACCTGCATCACTGCAGTGAGTCAGTCAACCCAGGCTGGGAATGATGACTGTGAATGTTTATGGGCACACGTGAGGCTGAGTCGCTCCAATAATGCTGTCATCAAAGTTCCATTTGAAAAAGAACAAAAAGCTGGTTCAGTGATTCATTAAATGGACTAAAATGTACTTAAACGTAGGGAAAACTATCCTTACTGAGAGATCTGAGCTACTGGAATGTTTAATTTCTCTATTGTGGTTTATGTGTGCCCTCTGCTGTGGTTAAAAATTGACACACAAATTCAAATCTACACACAGTCTCCAATTATGGTTTGTCACAAGCCATTTCCTTGTTTTTGCCAGCTCTGGTTTCTGATTCTGGTATCAGAGAGGCTGTCACCAGCATTAGGCCTGTGGTTGAGTAGGCATGGATTTGGCATGTTGCCCTGTCTGTGTTATTACTGTGTAAACATTACTGTAGGGCTGGGCTGTCCATTCCCCCAGTCACTGGTCTAATCTCAGATCTCAGGGGAATTCACACAGTGACTAAGGGCTGAGAAGTGTGTGTGTATGTGTGTGTGTGTGTGTGTGTGTGTGTGTGTGTGTGTGTGTGTGTGTGTGTGTGTGTGTGTGTGTGTGTGTGTATGTGTGTGTGTGTGTGTGTGTGTGTGTGTGTGTTTGCCCTACAATAGTGTTTGTTATTACTTTTCTCCCTTTATTAATTGAGTTCCCATTGTGACCTCTCCTAGGCCCTGGATGTGGACCGAGGGGTACTTCACAAGATCAAGAAGTCTGTCAAGGCCATAAGCAACTCTGGTCTGGGTGAGTACTGTAATACACCAGAGAGTCGGTCCTGGTGTACAGTTTCCATTCACTCCTGCTATAGCATATACAACCACATACGTTTCACACATCCTTTGATGCTGTGTTTACAGTAAGTGTTAACTGCTACACACTGCACAGTGCTTACTGTGGTACAGTAAACCCTCTGCTGCACCCTAGCAGACTAGAGTCTGAACAATCCTAATGAACTGACACAGTGTTGCAGTGAGTTAGATCTGTGTCGAGACAGGTGAAATGCAACCTCAGAGGGAGACGGAAGAGCCAAGGAGAGCACCTCTCCACATTCCTCCCATTCCACACACCTGTCCCAGCATGCCTGGGAAGCTGAGCTGAAGGGGACACTGTAGCTTCCTGGTTCCTCCCTGTGCTGTACTTCCCTATGAGAGCCTTAGTCTCTATTCCTGCTCCTCTCTGCCCAGTGTGTAAACCTACCCAGGGCCCGGTCTAGTCTGAATCCGGGTGTGTTTTGATAGGGATCAGGAGGTTCTAATCATCATGGGTCATGGAGTCGAGTGTTATCTGCACATGCTGGAAATACCTTATCGCCACTTTGATTACACTGCTGTATATACTAAGCTCTGGGTTTGCTACCCACACACTCTTACAATATCCTGTATGCCGTTCATTGTTATATTTAGAGCAGGCCGTATGAGAGTGTTGTATCAGAGTGTTGATGCTCATGTATTCAGCCAGTCATTTATGGCCTATAATTATGGCAGCAAAGAGTGTGTGGAGGTGAGTTAGCAGGAAAGTAGTTGAACAATTGCCATCCGGTTCTAGGCAGAGAAAGAATACATGGGCATTCACTCTGTTCTAATTAAGTTCCTGGTACAAACACAACATCCAAGGGAACTTCCTGACTCACAGAAAGAGTTCCTCTGTGGCGGGGTTATCTCATACAAGGCATCTGACTCAGAGCACTCAGAAAGTTCCTTTGTGTATGTCCTTGTTTTCTTTGAATGTGTACTTTTAGGCTCATAGGCTTAGCTTTGCTGTACAGTCCTTCATTTTGTCAGGAAGCATGAAACTTAACCCTGATCTGGACAGACTTTGTGTGTGAATATTTTAACAAAGTCTCACATATTTGTCAAGATCTCAGATTGGGTCAGATATTTGACACAATCAGTGAGGTTCTTATTTCCCTAAAAATGTGTTTGTAACTCTCTAGGATTGCAAAGTGTAGCATAGCATTGGACAGTTAGAGTCCATGTAGCGCATCCTGACTGTGTTGGTGACTGACCCCCTCTGTTTGTCTCTCAGCCCACTTTGACAATGAGGAGCAGTACGTCCAGTCTATGGAGAAGTTTGGGGACAACTGTATGTGTAGGGAGGACCCTGAAGTGGGGTCCGCCTTCCTTAAGTTTGCTGTCTTCACTAAAGAGCTCACTGCCCTCTTCAAGAACCTGGTGAGACCCCACATACCTGTCCTTGTCCATAAAGGCTGTCCTATCTATTGTCACTCCTCATTTCCCACTCTTTTCTTTCTCTGCTTCTGTAATACCTCAATGGTGGTGTCTGCCTTGCTCTCTCACTCTGGCACTCATTGTATGTCTTCAAATGTACTTTCATTTTCTGTATTTCGTACTGTGAATTTTAAGCATTTTGTTTACACCATGTGATGTGTGATTTGATGTGTTGAGAGAAGCTTCACACCCTCTGCCTACCATTTTGTTGTTTTTTTTGCAGTTGCAGAACATGAACAACATCATCACGTTTCCATTAGACAGTCTACTGAAAGGAGATCTGAAAGGAGTCAAAGGGGTATTAATGCTACTATGAACCAAACATAATGTACTACCAGAGACAGTCAAAGCATATTGTACATTAGAGATAGGGGTAGACGTGTCCCTTCTAAGGTGTCCTACACACACATAGACTTGTCCTGACCACAGCCTTTTAAAGAATACCTTCTTTAATGACTTTTGGAGCAAAGTCCATCCATCTGCCTGTAAACAAGTTTGTTATGTTTATTTAAACATGCCTCATGTGTCCTTCCTTGTGCTGTATCCACAATGCAATTTGTGTTTTTTCTCCCACAGGATCTGAAAAAGCCTTTTGATAAAGCCTGGAAGGATTATGAAACTAAACTGTAAGAGCCAATCCACAAATTCTTTTCCTCAGCAGTTTGAGTTTCAAAACAAGAACGCGAGATATGTGGGTTAAGCCTAAGTTAGTGATTAGTGAAGGAAAGCATGTGGAGAGTTTGTGAAATACCTGTGTTAGAAAAGCACCATGAATGGCGTTGCATTGGTTGGTATAGCAGCATTTCTAACCGATAGAAAGGGGAAACAATGAGAGTATGTAAAAGGTCAATGTGAGCTATTCATGAAACAGCTGATAAGGCAGCCAGACCATATGAGAGGGAATGTGACTGTTTAGCCGTGGCGTTGAGTCGCACCGTAACACCTGCTGCTGCTATGTCAACAGAGGACTAGCGTAGGGCTGATTAACTGTGGAAGAACAAGGCACATTCTTTGCAATGAGAGCACACTCACTTGAGCCAGTCTGTTCAAACTGACCACAAGAGGCGTGGAAAAAAAATGTATGTTTTTCATTGCTTGTTTATTTAATGAGTAACTCGAGGACATTCTAGTTTACTGAATGGGGACAGGGTCTGGGAATTTAAGCGATTATGGTTTTCCTAGTTTACAAAAAGGCCAATGCATTGTGCCAACACCCGTTACATAGTAATGTAGCGCTGTTGCGTTGATGTGAGTGACCTTCAGGAGTTTTATGACTCACAGGTCTGACAGAGATTCCATTATCCCAAACATAAACAAACTGAAAATAATGAACATTGCAGAGGTGGTGTGAACAGCTTCATTCTATGAGTAAATATGTGTGGCTAGTTTGTCTCTTTGTTCCAGTCTGTGTATTTGTTTAAGCTAATGCATACACCTTTGTCTCTTGGCCCCATTATGCCCTTTGACCCCTGTGTTGCCGTCCCCTTCCTGCAGGACTAAGATAGAGAAGGAGAAGAAGGAGCATGCTAAGCAGCATGGGATGATCCGTACAGAGTTCAGCGGTGGAGAGATCGCTGAGGAGATGGAGAAGGAAAGACGGCTCTTCCAGCTGCAGATGTGTGAGGTGAGAGGATGCACCTCATCCTCCAGACCAGAGGAGTGCACAATGCTTGTTGAATCAGAAATATGCATGACTGTTTTGCACATGTATTACACATTGGCTGTGCCCCTATAATCTTCAATAGCTTCCCTTTTTTCTCTCCTTTCTTATATGACCACTGACCACTATAGTGATATGACCACAGACCACTACATGACCACTGACCACTCAAAGCATTTCATTCGTGCTTAGTATTAGTATTTGGTCATCACCATTGCTATTAGTGCTCAAACTATATTCTGTTTCCAGTATCTTCTAAAAGTGAATGAAATCAAAGTCAAGAAGGGGGTCGACTTTCTTCAGAACCTCATCAAATATTTCCACGCCCAATGCAAGTATGTTGATTTCATTCTCACTCTAATTTGTTACTTGCTTGACACTCTGGACATTTCTTATGTGGGAGTCCAAATGTTGGGCCTTTGTTGAAGCTTTTCTTTATCTTTTCACAGCTTCTTCCAAGATGGGCTGAAGGCAGTGGACACACTCAAACCCTCCATAGAGAAACTGGCTACAGACTTGACTACCGTAAGCATCTCTCTATCTCTCCCGTTTACTCTGTCAGAGTTGAGTATTAGTTCTTGGAGTATATTTTGATTTCGACTACTGCTGTGAAAAGATAAGTGTAAGTTGGTCTCAAAATGTTTCTCTGTCTCTCTCAGAGATTCATTTGTAGTTTTCTACCCTGTCACTTGTGTCTCTCACTTCTCCCGCTTCCTGTTCTCAGATCAAGCAGACCCAAGACGGAGAGAGGAAACAGCTGAACCAGCTCAGGGATGTTCTCAAGTCCTCCCTACAGTCAGATCAGAAGGAGGTGAGCAACCTTTGTTCCACTTGAGTTAGCATGTTAGCAGAAAGGATGTGTCCCAACATCTCCCCCTTATTACTCATGTCCTGTACTTTAACCGTCAGATTATAACATGTGGTTTTTGGCCTACTGCATTTGTCTCATTGCGGGAAAATTAGGTATTACTATCCCTTGGATAATGCCTGTTCACTTTTCATAAGCCTCTAGTCTACTAATTACAGAATAAAAGAGGACGGGGCATTATGTGTTGTGTGCTATTTGGCTCGCGATATAGACTTACAGTGTAATTAACAGATCATGTTTTCCAAAGGCTTGGGCAGTGAGTGTGCTCGGTGAACTTTTGCTACCTGCCCCAATCAAGCCTTTAATTGTTCCTTGAACCTAGTTTTTTGCCGAGCACATGATTAATGTTCCTTACCAGAGAGAGAGGATTGGAATAAAAAATGTCTTTCAGGCCAGATCATTTCATGCTTGGTTGATCACGGCACACGCTGGCTTGACATGGATCTCTGTAATCGCTTCATAAATGCACTGTTTACTCTGAACAAGCCCTCTATGCAAAAAAATGTGCCTTCAAGATTCCAAGGTCACTCAATCTATTTGAATACAGTGAAATAAGGCTGAGGCTCAAAAACACAACAGGAGGTTGAAGACACTTGGTGATGAAATGTTGAGTGATGTAAGACTGGTATTTCTTCTTCATCTGGTGGCAGGACTCCCAAGCCAAACAAAACGCAGGATACAGCCTCCACCAGCTCCAGGGCAACAAGGCCCATGGCACAGAGCGCTCCGGAATGCTCTACAAGCGGAGTGAGGGGTGAGTGGCCACAGAATCCATCATGTGTTTTTGCAGCCCCACCAATATACAGTTTTGACATAAATCATTGCATAATCCGCTCATAAAATGGTGTGTGGGGTTTGGTAATTTAGGAGGAGCACATATTAGCATTATACAGACATGTTTGCATAGCATAGTGTTTAATGTCCTAATGAGTGTCCTCTCTTCTTCAGCCTGAGGAAAGTGTGGCAGAAGAGGAAGTGTTCTGTGAAGAATGGGTTCCTGACTATCTCCCATGGAACGGTAAGAGATCCGAATGTCCTCTGGTATTGGTCACTTTGCATGGGAAACTGATGTCATGCTCCTTCCCTCCTTCCAGTCTGCCTGTTCTGCATGTCAGTGTGTTGTTTCATCCCCTAAGGTCTGCTTTCGGATTTATTTTTGGGTTTTGGATACATTTTCTCCATAAATTGGAAAACTGAGATCTGGACGAAGCACAAATATTTTATTTTTGTGATTTTTAAGTTTTTACATGAAGAGCCACAACAGAACAAGCGGCAGAGGAAGAGAACAAGAAGGAGAAGGAAGAGCATAAGGAAAAGGATGACAGAGAGAAGGGTGGGAAGAAGACCAATGAATCAAATCAAATTGCATAATTTTGCGCTCTGAAGTACACTACATCAGAATGTCTGAAAATTCAGTGAACTTTTTTCGACAACGTTGCCCTGACAACGCACTCATGACAATGACTTCCCATTACTGAAAACATGATCTGATATACAATCGACCTGTGTCAGATCCTGAAACATTATACTGTACAGTAATACTACAGCAACCTCTTGCCAGCCACAGTACAAGGAGATAGTGTTTGCATATTGAGCATGTGGACCACAGAGAATCTGAATAATGATAAAGAGAGTACAAGCTAACATTTGTTCCATTCCTATGCCTTTCACATTGATACTCTGACTGTTATTCTGCTTTATAAAATCTAACAAAGCTATTCTTGGGTATTTAAAGAATGTGTGTCAGAATAAAATGAACATTATGTTTCGTACAACATGATCAAATGAAAATCATAACAATGATCTAGGTTTCTATATTGGATATTCTCTTTGCATTCTCAAAGTATTTGTCCTACAGTATGTAGTTATTTGACTGTGTTTGGCATCACACGTCTTACTGTATGAATACGTTGACGGCAGCCAGGTCAAAGTTCATCCTCTATCACCCTCAGCATTCAGTATTTGTTCACTGGTCTCCTGTTTCCTCACACTCCTCTCTGCTCCTCTCTCATAGGCTAACAGACCACCAGCGAAACTCAACCTGTTAACCTGTCAAGTGAAGCGCAACCCTGATGAAAAGAAGAGCTTTGACCTCTTTTCTCGTAAGTTGGGCAGCAATTCAATGCTCTGTCTCTTCTTCTGAAACCTGTCCAACCCTACATTGAATACTTAACATTGCTTAGCTGACCAAAAGATATCAAATAGAATGTTTTGAATTCAGATGGACGATCTTCCATCCTGTTCCCTAATCCTCAGTCACCAAGCTGGTCTAACCACAGCTGGTCTCAGTGTTTCATGTTGTGTATTGAGCTCCTTCTCTGTTTGCCCAACCAGATGACAGAACCTATCACTTCCAAGCTGAGGACGAGGCAGAGTGCCAGATGTAAGTCGCCACCGGGTTCACTGAAGTATCTGTTTTCTCTGCTCTTGCATGCTCTTTCAATGCGCCATGCCTCCTGAGTTCACTGGCTCCCTCCGCTGATCCTGTTTCCTTGTAGATGGATCTCTGTCCTGCAGAACAGCAAGGAGGAGGCTCTGAACAACGCCTTCAAAGGAGAACAGGATGAGGGAGAGAACAACATAGTGCAGGAGTTGACCAAGGCCATCGTGAGCGAGGTGAAGAGGATGAGCGGGAACGACGTGTGCTGTGACTGCGGAGCGCCCAGTGAGTGAGCGGCCTGCTGCACCAAGGCATTGTGGTCCTCCATTTTAGGGTCATTGTATCAAAGTCAACACACGTCTCATTGTTTTATTTACAGTGAGCAGCTGACGTGATTGTCTCTTATGAGGAGCAATGTACAACCTTGCTTGGTATCCTGTATGTAACCATTGCCATGGGCTTTTCTCAATGTGCTGCTCTGATTGTGCTCTCACATTCTTCTGTTGTTTGTCACACCAGTCAGACAAGTTCTTCAAAGACAAAGAAAATGTGTTGGCTTTGAAACATCTTCTGTGACTAATCTGCCGAATTAACACATCTTATCGAATGCCATCTATGGGTCAATTTTACCAGGGAGGGGTTTTGGGGAATGAACGTTAGGGTTTACCTTTAGTGACTGGTCCAGGTGAGTTGAAAACACACTAGCCATTCAGTTGACCATGCCCCTGTCCCTGTCCTCAGGTCCCACCTGGCTCTCTACGAACCTGGGAGTGTTGATCTGCATCGAGTGTTCTGGGATCCACAGGGAAATGGGTGTCCACTACTCTAGAATACAGTCGCTCACACTAGACGTGCTTGGAACATCAGAGCTCTTGGTACGTACAGTATTACAGGCTGCTGTGGTTGTTTGGACTTCAGCTATAGCACCTATAGCACTATGTTAATAGGATTGGTTGGAATATAACACAACATTAACATGAGCTGTACCGTGTCCCCCCTCAGCTGGCTAAGAATGTTGGGAACTCGGGCTTCAATGAGATCATGGAGGCTGACCTGTCTGCACAGGGAGTGGAGAAACCTATCCCATCTAGTGACATGTGAGTGACAAGGCAAACCACACCCCTCTCTCTCAACTCGACCAACACCAGAACAATAACAACAGTAGATGTGTTTGACTTTATGTACTGTATAATAATCTCATAATGATCTTATTTTGTATTGTCCTTGACTATCTAAAACTCTGTGATATCCTGGCTCTTGGAATCTCAACACCTGTCTTCCCCTGATCGCTCCCTCAGGCAGACACGAAAAGACTACATCACTGCTAAGTACACGGAGAAGCGATTTACTCAGAGGAAGTGTCCAGACGCTGCCTCCAGGCTGCAGGTCCTGTGTGACTCAGTGAAGACCCGTGACATCCACTCCCTCATCCAGGTGTACGCTGAAGGAGTGGACCTGATTGAGACCATCCCACTGGCCAATGAGCATGTGAGATGCCTGACATTCTCTTCTTCCACTGGCATGGATGGAGACATTCATTGATTTCATATGAGTTTAATACGCTCATGTCGAGTGTATAGACAATCAGCTTTAGGCTCTCAATGTACTTGAAAACATGAGCAGATTTCTGTGTGTGATTTCATTGTAGTGCCTCTGATTGAACTGTATTCATCTTGTTGTCATGTTCTCAGGAACCAGGTGAAACAGCCCTACATTTAGCAGTTCGGATGGTGGACCGAAACTCCCTCCATATTGTGGACTTTCTGGCCCAAAACAGGTATCAAAGCCCTAGTTGAGAACTGTGGGGAAACATGCCTTTTTATCCCCCATAAAAGCAGAAGCACCAAAGGTCATCTATATCAAAGTAGGGAAGTCTGTTCACACCAAAAATGAAGTTGTCCTCTCAGGTTAAGCTTTTCAGTTGCCTATTTCTATGCCACTTTGTGGTGGACGCCACTGACCATGTCCTGTTTATAACCCATATGTCTGTGTGTGTGTGTGTGTTTGTATTTCACAGTGGCAATCTTGACAAGCAGACTACCAAAGGTAGCACAGCATTGCACTACTGCTGCCTGACAGACAACAGCGAGTGTCTGAAGCTGCTGCTGCGGGGCAAAGCCTCTGTCAGTATTGGTGAGTGCCCTAGTAAGTGCAAGGCTGGTCAAGTCTCACAGAAAAAACATGAGCTAATAATTTATTTGTTTTTATAGCCAATGAGGCAGGAGAAACTCCCCTGGACATTGCCAAGCGTCTTCGGCTTACACAATGTGAGGAGCTGGTGAGTGTCTTTGAATTGGATCTGTCGTAAAAGGTCATATGATTAGTTATCTTGGATTCCATGTTACCAAGAGAAGAGGTTGACAGTGTGTTGTTGTTGTGGTTGCCAGCTGAACCAGGCTCAGGCGGGGAAGTTTAATGTCCACGTGCACGTGGAATACGAGTGGCGGCTCCGCCAAGACGACCTCGACGAGAGTGAAGATGAAATGGAGGACAAGGTGAGCTGGTTTGCATTTACCTCTACAGTACCTCGTACCGTCTGAGGGATTTGAACCATGTTTTAATGGAACTTCAGGTTAACCATTGCTACCTACTGCATCTCCACAACCACAGCTTTCGATGGTTAGATGAGAATATATCAATTGTGTGTTTACATTTTACCTGTGTGTCCTGTATCCAGCCCATCCCCCACAGACGGGAGGAGCGCCCAGTTAGCTGCTTTGTGCCAGGCAGTGGACCCATGCAGCCTAACCTGGCCATGATTGCCCGTGACGCAGCCAGCCTGGCCAGAGACAAGCTGAGGGCTCACGTCCCCAGCATGATCCTCAGCAATGAGACCTATGGCACCCTCCTGGACCTCAACCCCCCTCCCCCCGGTGTACCAGGAGTACCTGGGATACCCGGGATACCCAACCCACCCCTACCCCCAAGAAACCTCAGCAAAGGTCTGTCAAATGATTTGAATGAGTTGCTCTTCCGTTTGAAGAGATGATTTTTCCATTATAGACAGTTTGGCAATGATGGCTAAATCTGTGAAACTGTCTTCCTCACAGGCCTTGGGCAAAAGGCTGGACCTATGGAGTCGGTGGGCAGACAGAGGTCATCCTCCGACCCCCCTAACCCTCACACCCCTGAGCGCAACAGCTCCACGTATGGTGAGTGCAGTGCATTGTATAACTGGTTTCTCACCTGCTGTATCTCACCTGACTGTACTGCTGCTGCTACTACTACTACTATTCACTCCCATCTCTCCTCA
Source organism: Argentina silus (assembly GCF_951799395.1). Classification (NCBI taxonomy): domain Eukaryota; kingdom Metazoa; phylum Chordata; class Actinopteri; order Argentiniformes; family Argentinidae; genus Argentina; species Argentina silus. The sequence goes on from NC_139671.1 coordinate 8,886,433, forward strand.
CAGTGCTTCCCCCCGCTGCACCCCCTCCCCCCGTGCATAAGAGGACCATGGAGCCCAAGGGCCATTCATCAGCTAAGACTACACCTCTACCACCTCTACCACCACAACCTCCAGCCTTGCCTGTGCCACCAGTGCCCCCAGTAGTACCACAACAACCCGTCTCACCGGGGCCAGTAGTGCCCCCTTCACCCCCATACAAACCCTCACAGCCACAGCCTCAGCCACCCCCTGTGCCCAGCCACAATCCCAACAGAGCCCAAGGGCCCAAATCACCTAAATCACCCTCTGGGTAAGAATGTTGAAGATGGGCAATTAGCATTCTTAGGCTGTAAGCGCATATGTTTGGATAATGAATATTCTATTCATGAATAGAGAATGAGAGGGGAAAGGCTGATGGTGATTCATGTTTGTGGTTTCAGTTCGGATAAAAGCATTCCTAAAGTACCCCCCAGTAGGCCCGGGCCAGCAGATAGACGAGGTAAACACAGAGAAAAATTTCACTCACCCATAACACAATATGATATAAATAACTAACCTGTTCTGGTTTAAAGTACTGTACCATTATGTTGCCTTTTAAGTGACAATTTCAGGTGTTATCAGATATGTATGATAACATTTCCTTATGTGTTTCTGTATGTTTTTGAGTAGCAAAGCATTTACCTCAACCTGGATCCCCTAAGAGCTCTGGTCCAACTCCAGTCCTAATGCCCAAGCCCCGCTTTAACCAACCTGTAAGCTACTGACTTCAGCCAATCAACACATCATGTTGTGATCTGTTCTAAGATTGATCCTAAACACTCTCAATACGTTTAACTGACGCCTTTCTGTCTGTATCTCTGTTTTTATTTTTTTATTTTATTGGAACCTACATCTCAGAAACAGAAGCCCAAGAGGGTGAAAGCCATCTACAACTGCTCTGCAGACAACCCAGACGAGCTGACGTTCATAGAGGGAGAGGTGATAGTGGTGGACGGGGAGGAGGACCAGGAGTGGTTGGTAAGTCCCACAGATCCAACATACAGGTTGGTTACATCAAACCATACACTCTTCCTAAATGTCATTTAATCTGATCCACTGACTGTGTCCTTTTGCGTTTTCCAGGTAGGACATATTGAGGCAGAGCCAACCAGAAGAGGGGTCTTTCCTGTGACATTTGTGCACTTCATCACAGACTGATGCATCAAAGAGAGTGACCACAGCTGCCATTAGGCTGTGTTTATCAATGTTGATATGTATGTTAGTGAGAGAGATGTGGAGAATGTACAGTATGTGTGGGTGATGTTACTCTCATGCATCCAATCCTGGCCAAAGAAGATGACTCGGTGATCCTGCCACCAGAAACTTCTGCAACGCTGGAGAATGTGTGTTAAACCAAACAAGAGGCAAATGGGGGGAATATTCAGCACACAAGCCAAGCTTTGGAAAAAACACCACTGCCCAGTCTTTTTGGGACAGTGGGAAATAACTGGAACAACTCTGCTTGAAATATGTCTTTACCCACAGCCCTGTTAACTGTGGTTATGACTGCTTAGGACAAGATGGTCTTCTCCTGCCTTTGGACCTGCTTACACATCTGTTGGAAAAAGTCCACATTGAGACTTTCAAATTCAGTATTTGTATTGTGTTATGAACTGAGATGGGTAGAGGGAGATACTAACTTGGTCAAATCAAACATTAAACAGACATTCAAAGTGCCTTCATCTTGAACCCGACTCATTACGCTGATATGCATCATGAACACAAGCCATAGAACATGGTAATACATTAATAATGATGATGAGGATGGTGATGAAGAGTAGGCATACATAATAAAAAATAATGTCATATATCAAAGAGATACTTTTTAAAAATATGCTGGCAAAAGGGTTGCAGGGTAACTCTATGTATGTATTTTTTAGATGTAACATTTGAACTAAGTGAATTATACAGAATTGTACATCCTACATTATCCTCTTTCAGTTGGTATTCAAATGTACAATCAATGTCATTAAAACTTTTGAAATGTTTGTCCATGCATTTTTGTGTGATATGTAGTAGTGGGCAGTGGCCACTCTAATCATTCATATTTTAGTGACAATCAGTGAGTGAACTCCTTGATTATATGTATCACTGAGATACAGTTTAGTGGGGCAATTGAGAAACATTATCAATACTAACTTATTTCTTACTCCGCTGCACTAGCCATCAAATTCACTTGGACATCTATATTACCCATTGACAGTAAACAACTCAACACCGGAATCTATGTTAGAGCGACTTCTTTCCATACCCGGACATATTTATAGCGCTGGACCGGAAGTCGTACATTCGGCGTGCGGCGGCGGTTAACATATTTCTTGGGAATTAATAATGAATTGTTAAAGCAATTTAGATATTAACATAGCTACCTAGTTTCTGACAGGGAAAACATGGCTGCAAAACGTAAAGCCGATGTAACGGTACCTGCAGAGGAAAGTGATCAACTCCTCATCAGACCTCTGTAAGTTTTCAGTTCAACACTAGTAGCTACTAGCTAAACACGACTTGAATAATACTGACAACTGAACTGTCTAAATAGTCAGGTTTAAATAATGTGTGTGGTCCTCATTGGATGTAGGCTGAATAGAACTACTGTGTTGGCGGAAGGAATTCGTTGAATGTGATAGAATATTGGCAAGATGACCAGTCTACTTTCTCAGTTATTGAAGAGTTGGCTCTTTGATAGCTGTGTTCCAGGGCGTACGCTACTGTCCTCAGGCATTGAGTTCTTATAACAGTAGCTCCACATAGCTGACTGACTTTGTTTCCATAGAGAGTAATATGACATGTCCTCAGCAACCATCTGTTTGAATCAGCCAGAAACTACTAGTACTATCTGACTGTGTGAGGGCTTTTCTTTGTCTTACAGTGGAGCCGGTCAGGAAGTTGGCCGGTCATGCATCATCTTAGAATTCAAGGGACGAAAAATCATGGTAAAGTTACACACTGGCACTTCATTGACCACTGTATCATATAGAGTCAGACTAATATCAATTGGAGTGTATAAGCCAGGTCTTAAACCATAACGTGAAGAGCCATGATGACTTTGTTTTGCAGCTAGACTGTGGAATCCACCCAGGCTTGGAGGGAATGGATGCTCTCCCCTATATTGATTTGATTGATCCAGCTGAGATTGACCTGCTTCTCATCAGCCAGTGAGTCCAGTCTCTATCATTCTGTTGTATAGACCTGGGCTAGCCGTGATATGCCCAGAGATTGCATACTCATTGCATTGCATTGCATACTCTAGGCCATGCAAAGAGCTATCCATGGAGCCTCCACAAAATCACAGAGTGCTCTCTTCAGCTAATATTCTGCCATGACTCACCAATCTAGAGACATTTTTGGACTGCTAGCATCCTCAACTCCTTATTGTATAGGCCTAAGAGTAACTGACTCACTTAAGGCTGAGTTGACAGCTTTCATGCACCACACTCACTTTTTGATCTCCTCTTTACCTCAGCTTCCACTTGGATCACTGTGGCGCCTTGCCATGGTTTCTCCAGAAGACCAGTTTCAAAGGCAGGACGTTCATGACGCACGCCACCAAAGCCATTTACCGCTGGCTTCTGTCTGATTACGTCAAAGTCAGGTATAGTACTGACTTCAGTCCAGTACTACTATTTTGTCATCCCGCCATACAAAAACTGCAAGAAAATGCATAATGATGCTTTTGAAGTCATGTAGAGAGTCATTGTAGGAGGGGCCCGGTCTCATGTTGTGTCCATATCTCTCTATATGTTTCTAGTAATATCTCAGCAGACGATATGCTGTACACAGAGACAGACCTGGAAGAGAGCATGGATAAGATAGAGACCATCAACTTTCACGAGGTGAAGGAGGTGGCAGGCATTAAGTTCTGGTGCTACCATGCAGGCCACGTTCTGGGGGCAGCCATGTTCATGATTGAAATCGCTGGAGTGAAGGTGAGTGGTGGATTTGCAATGCTAGCCATGAAACGGCAGGTTCTATGTCAACAGCATAGCAAGATTGCATGATGTTATGTCTAATATGTTTAACAAGAATCACTCCTCAGCTTGTTCTTTATTTGGAGAAAATGCTATTTCATTGCCTAATGTGTCCCTGATGTATTGTTTATTCTGGCCACTAGGAGGCAGACATATGCTGCTATATGAATGTCCTTCATTAGTTATACATTAGTTTATACTGGTGAATCATGTTTAGTTGCTTCTTTCTCATAATGCCCAGTGGGCCACTTCTGTTGGCTGTGCTACTTCATCAACATTTTCTTATTCTTATTTCTCTGACTCTCTGGGTGTGTGTCTCAACAGCTGTTGTACACAGGAGACTTCTCTCGCCAGGAGGACAGACATCTCATGGCGGCAGAGATCCCCAGCGTCAAACCTGACATCCTCATTACTGTGAGCTCCAGCTAACAGCTACACGCAGCCCTCCAAACACAACCACAACAAAGGGGCCATTCAGTGGCAGCTTGCGTCACCTTCCGCACATTTGACCGTGTTTTTCCTAATTTGATAATGAGATATTTGTGCTTCTCCCAGGAGTCCACGTATGGAACACACATTCATGAGAAGAGGGAGGAGAGGGAGGCCCGCTTCTGTAATACGATTCATGACATAGTCAACCGAGAGGGCCGCTGTCTCATCCCCGTGTTCGCCTTGGGCAGAGCGCAGGAACTGTTGCTCATTCTGGGTGAGAAAGTTCAACCAGTCTCCCTCTCCTTGCTCAGCAGGGATATGCCTAGCTTGTTTATACTGTACATGTCTAATCATTTCCTACCCTCTCTTAACTGTGTCTGTGTCTGTGTGTGTGTGTGTGTGTGTGTGTGTGTGTGTGTGTGTGTGTGTGTTTCAGATGAGTACTGGCAGAACCATCCCGAGCTCCATGACATTCCCATCTACTACGCCTCCTCCCTGGCCAAGAAGTGCATGGCCGTGTACCAGACCTACGTCAACGCCATGAATGACAAGATCCGCAAGGCCATCAACGTCAACAACCCCTTCGTCTTCAAGCACATCAGCAACCTCAAGGTGGGGCACGGCCAATCTCCATGGACGAACAACAACATGTTTCCATCAGACGGCCCTTGGTCAATGCCTGTGTTTGTTTTTTTTTTATAAATCTTTCTCTCTCTCCTCAGAGCATGGACCACTTTGATGACATCGGGCCCAGTGTGGTGATGGCGTCTCCAGGTATGATGCAGAGCGGCCTGTCCAGAGAGCTGTTTGAGAGCTGGTGCACCGACAAGAGGAACGGGGTCATCATCGCCGGCTACTGTGTCGAGGGCACCCTCGCTAAGGTGGGCCCAAGTTTACGTCCCTTTAGAAAGTTTACCCTGGTGTTTTCTTTCACGAATGATCACAGTAGCTACAGTCACAAGCTACTCTAGTGCATGGATTCAGTGTAAATCCAGTTCCAGTGACCATGACCTTGTGTATGAAGTGACCTGACTGTTGGTCTTTGCAGCACATCATGTCTGAGCCTGAGGAGATCACCACCATGTCAGGGCAGAAGCTGCAGCTGAAGATGTCTGTAGACTACATCTCCTTCTCTGCCCACACGGACTACCAGCAGACCAGCGAGTTCATCAGGGCCCTAAAGCCTCCGCACGTGGTAAATACCTAGACCTCTTCTCTGGCTCTCTGTCTGTTCAAAATGGTCAGATAGAGAGGAGTTTGTGTACTTAAAGTTGAAAAGTACCAACAAACATCTGATGTTGCCTATTGTGAAATGCGTAAACTGAAAAGCAGCTCTAAAATCTGTGCCTCCCCTTCCTCCCCAGATCCTGGTGCACGGGGAGCAGAATGAGATGGCCCGTCTGAAGGCAGCTCTAATCAGGGAGTACGAGGACAACGACGAGGTCCACATCGAGGTGCACAACCCCCGCAACACAGAGGCTGTCACGCTCAACTTCAGAGGAGAGAAACTGGCCAAGGTGAGTTTCACCTCTGAGCTTCAGGATATCATGATATCCAAATCAGTCCAGTTCAAAGATTGTAAAAAATATATATATATATATATATATATATATATATATATGATATGTTGGTATTGAGTATGAGTGTGTGTATTGATTGTTGCTGTCCTCTGTTGTAGGTGATGGGTTCCCTGGCTGATAAGAAGTGTATGCAGGGCCAGAGGGTGTCTGGGATCTTGGTGAAACGCAACTTCAGCTACCACATTCTCACCCCTTCCGACCTGTCCAGTGAGTGCTGCTTTACATCCTGAGAAGTGTGTGCGTGTGCGTGTGTGTGTGTGTGCACAATACATAACTCTGTAAGCTTATCTTCTCTTCTCTCTCTCTCTCTCTCTCTCTCTCTCTCTCTCTCTCTCTCTCTCTCTCTCTCTCTCTCTCTCTCTCTCTCTCCAGACTACACAGACTTGGCCATGAGCACAGTGAAGCAGACCCAGGCCATCCCCTACACTGGGCCTATCTCCCTGTTGGTCAGCCAGCTACGCCATCTGGCTGGTGGGTCTCTGCCCCCCCCCCCCTCCGCCACCACCTTCCTTCCTCTCCCTCCCTCACATTAGGGATCTCACTGTCTACTTCTCCATATCTCATTGTAATATATACAGTCCATCTTCCTGTGTTTTTCTGGCATCTTCTACTCCCTGTGTTGGTAGGTAGGCTCTGATGTGTTCTGTCCTGTTGTAGGAGATGTGGAGGAGGTGGATGGAGTCGACAAAATCACCTTAAAGATCTTCAAGAACATCACATTGGTGCACGAGGCCGGCATGGTGGTTTTAGAGGTGAGATCCTGCTTGTGTGTGATGGTGTCTGTGTAAAAAAAATAAAAAAAATATTGCAGTATGTTTCATAATCAAAATACGCGTATTAATTGGTTTTGTGTTGAACCTCTGCAGTGGCTTGCCAACCCTCTGAACGACATGTACGCTGACGCAGTCACCACAGTGGTTCTGGAGGTCCAGTCTAACCCAAAGGCACAGAAACGTCAGTGAAAAACATGGGCAAACATGGCTTCTGTGTCATAGAACTGTCATTTGTATCTTGTGTGTCCGTGCTTATGTTTGTTTTGTTGTTGACAGTAATGGAACCCAAGAAAGAAGGTGTAGACATGAACGTGTTCCAGGAGCGACTGGAAATTATGCTGCAGTAAGTACGACTCCTTGTTGTTCATTTGCATACAAGTATCAGAACTGTCATTGAAGCAATTCTCAGATCTTCAATGTCTTTTTTAAATCAACAGAGACATGTTTGGGGAGGACTGTGTGGATTTCAAGGACAACAAGAGCTTGGCTGTGACAGTGGACGGAAATACGGCCTACATCTGCCCACAGACTAGAGTGAGTGTTTAGTGGGGCTCTATACAGAGAGGTGTCTGTGACTATCTGTCAGTGTCTGATCACCTCCTCTAACCCTGTCCTGTTCTGTCCTCAGACGGTGACGTACGAGGAGGGCAGTGCTGAAGACGAGACTCTGAGAGAGATGGTGGAGCTGGCTGTGCAGCGCCTCTATGATGCTCTAAACCCTGTCATCTGAGAGAGACCCTCCGCCACCCCACTCCTCTATAGACAGGCCGCCACTGAGCCCTCATCCCTACAGGCACGGCCCAACCACCTCATGCCCACACAGCAACATCAAAGGCACTTTCCTTTACAGACGGTGGAGTGCCTATGCTGACTCTAAAATATCTCTTTAAAATGTGTACTTGATCAGTTTTCTATTGTATTATGTATTGATATTGTTTTCTTAGGCAAGGAATACATTGGATCTATACAGTGCCTTCGGAAAGTATTCAGACCCCTTCACTTTTTCCACATTTTGTTGTGTTGTGTAGACTCAATTTAAAATGGATTAAATTAAAAGAATTTGTCTTTAATCCACACACAATACCCCAGAATGACAGGGCGAAAACACCTTTTTTTTTTTAATTTATTAAAATTGATATACAGAAATACCTCATGTACATAAGTATTCAGACCCTTTGCTATGGCAATCTAAAATGAAAAATTGTCATCAACAAATCACTCAGTAAGTTGAATTGAGTCCATCTTAATGCAAGGATAATAGTTAATGTAATTTTGGAATTAATATCTTTGTTTTTATAGGGTCTCTGATTTGCGTAGGAATCAATTACACACTGTGTAGATTAAGATTTCTGTATTTACATTTTAATAAATTTACTGAAATTTAGAAAAACCTGTTTTCGCCTTGTCATTCTGGGGTATTGTGTGTGGATTGATGGACAATTCTTTTAATTTAATCCATTTTAAATTGAGTCTATAACACAACAAAATGTGGAAAAAATTAAGGGGTCTGAATACTTTCTGAAGGCACTGTATGTACTTTTTATTGCAATGATCCAAATATTTGTGCCCTCAGTTTCATTTTTTTGTATCTCTAGCTGCCCTATTACTCAGAGGTAATCTGTGTGCTAGCAAAGACGTCATGATTCCAAAGGAATCATCCTCTACGGACTTATTCTGAATGTGCAGCCTTTGTATATCTGCAATATGATTTGCATTGATAAATTATCAAATTGTTAACAATGTAATAAAGGTCTGTGCTGGCCAAATGTCTGAGCTTTATTAGAATGGTAAATTAATCTAATAAAAAAGGGCTTGATTTCACAGAGAACAATTCCTTTATTGCATACACAAAATAAAAACAACACACTGAAAATACAAAGAAAAGTAACAATCATAATGTTTCCCGATTGATGCCACAGACATTATTTTTTTTAATATAAAGTCACGTTATCCCCTAAAATCTACCTGCCCCTGGCTGATATGAGTAAATCTCACCACCCACTTTCAGGAGGCTTATGGAGCGTTCTTTCATCCAGATCAAAGTATGAGGAAGAATCTGTTTCATGTGTGGGAAGATAAATAGCTCCAATAGAATTCAAAAATATGTTAAGAATTTTGGATACAGTACAATGTAAGTACAATGTAAACAAGGTGAAAGCATATCACATCTGCGAGAATGTGGCTGGATGGAGTTACAAATCAAACCGTAAAGATAGTCACAGACAAACGTCGGTGCAATAGAATACACAGTGTGTACACTATTACCCCTTTTCCATCAAGGCAGTTCGTGGGCCGGTTCGGAGCCGGTGCCGAATCTCGAACCAGTTCTGCACGTTTTGACAACAAAAGAACCGGCTCTCGGCCGGGAAAACCGGTTCCGCAGCAACACCAACATTTGGCAGAACAGGGCAAGGGGTATATTTGGTGCAAGATAGACCAGGGTAGGTTAACTCTGGTTATAGGGAGTGCCCATTAGTGTTCTTAGCAAATACTCACAACATAATGTATGGCAAATGAAAAACAGTAGCAAATACATCCAAATACAATACATTTTCATACAACGGAAAAATATAAGGCACCATAGATAAGTGTACAATGATAGTGGCAAAGGTCAGACTTTCAGCATTTTCATCATATCATGTAAATGCCTTGTGAAGCTTAACATATTCATAAAGAAGTGCATCTGATTGTCTTGTAGTGTATTACGAAAGCATACAAATGGTATCAAAAACACTTTCAGCAATTACAGACTTCTTAAGTAAAATAACTTCCAATCTTGCAATCTCCCATAAGACAGTCCAAACTGAAAGGACCTCCCAATAACAGCATTTAGAGTGTATCTGTAATACTGATAACATCTATGGCTCACAGGATTTAACTGTAAACATATGGCTGGTTCTGCAGTTACAAGTTAACCAGGCTCTTCCAACAGACAGAGGTCGTCATAAGGATGATTGTGCTTGCTGGTTCATGATGTATGAGGTTTGTCACAAGAGGTTACATGTTGTCAATGACAGATAAGAGCTGATAAGAGATCTGACAGTGTCATATTGCTGAACCACAGAAATACATCAAACGTGATATAAACATACTCAGTGCTGGTGATACATCTGTGTAATCATAATGACTGAACAGGCTGGGGATAGGCTGTACACACTTGATATCAAACATTGCATCACACCCTGATTCATCTACAAGGAGCTATTACTGATTGACAATCATTCAAACAATAAAAAATGTTATTTAAATTTGGAAGAATTATGGCTTTTCACTGATATTTACTTTTCCCATTTTCAACCGAAGATGCAATCAAACTTAAAACATTACACAACCATCAGCCCCCATATTATATCCTACACAAGTCCTGCTTGTTCTACCCTGTGGTCTGCCCCTGTGGTCTGTCCCTCAGTGCTGAGTGACCCTCCTCTCCCACTCTCTGTCAATAGCCTTTTCTCAATTGTTATGAACACAACTCCTTGTGTCCTCTATCCTGTCCTCCACTCGCGTCCTACTGAAAACATATTGGAGGAGAAGATCTAGGTTCCTCCCCTTACATGTTCTCCTCCAATCCTTTTTGAGGACGAAGCAAGTGGAGGACGGAGGAGAGGACAAAAGGAATCTCTCTTTCTCTCTGTTTCTCTCTGTCTCACTCTCTCCCTCTCACTCACTCACTCACTCCTCAGCATTCAGCATTCAGTCTCCTTGCTGTTGAGGCGGGCCTGTCTCTGCAGTCTGAAGGACAGAGCCTTGCCACTGCGGCCGTTCAGGGGATGATCTGTCAGATCCTCAAAGGAGCGTGCTGAGCCCCCTGCCATAGAGAAGTCCTCCTCCAGAGCTTCCTCATCCAGATGGGAGTCAAAGCTGTCCTCCTGGATAGTGGCCATGCGGGGGCTCTCCAGAGCAGGCAGGGAGAAATGGCTGGGGCTGGGGCTGGAGGCTGGGGCTGGGGCTGAGGCTGAGGCTGAGGCTGAGGCTGGAGCTGAGGCTGGGACAGGGACAGGGACAGGGACAGGGGGAGTGCTGGTCTGTTGGGGGCCAGAGGCCTGGAAGCGAAGGCTAGTCGAGTGGACCGGGGGTTTAAAGATGCGCACAGAGGCGCACTCAAGGCTGCTCAGCAACTCTGCATTCTGGAGACATCCAAACAGAGTCAAATACAAAAGCACTGGACAGCCACAATGATGTAAGTTCTACAGAGTTTGAATATAGACAACATATCAGCCAGGTATAACCAGTACTTACACTCGGGAAAAACAGAGACTTGGTGGTCTGTTCATATTGCTGGTCGAGTTTTTTGTCCTGAAAGTGGGGGAGAAAATGTTGGATACAATCAACACACCACCAGTCATTGATTTTTAATTTTGGCCAGCTAGATGATTGGTACATACCACACAATGGACCAGGATACTCAGTGGGACCCAGAAGACCAGGGAAAAAACCACCACAGAGCCCACTATGTTGTCAGCCAGAAACTTCCTGAAGGTGTTGATGTCCAGCTTGTCAATGAAATCCCACAATCTCTCTATGACATCCTGGACTTGCTTCATACACTTCCCCTGAAAAACAATGTCACATGCTTGTTCCAAAATCAGCCAAGTCAAAGGTAATGCCAGATACTATAGAGAGGAGGCTTAGGGTCACTTACTGCTCCATCACAGAAGCCAACAGTGCAGGGTTTGCCCTTGCGGAGGTACAGGAGGTGGCCTCTGTTATCCTGGTAGGGAGCACACACCCCACGAGCACTACGGCAGCACACTTTACATGACGAGTTTGTTTCTGATGAGGAGAAGGAGATAGCCATGAGGACAATAGACATAGATCTAGATAATACAGACACTTAAAGTTCCCTATCAGTCAGTCTAATCTCTATGCTAATATGTGATGGGAGCAGCATACCGTTGCAGGCACAGGACTGCAGTTTCACGATGGCCTCACAGAAGGGGATACACACACCGTCCAGACACTTGCCATTGTCTAAACACACAGTCTTATCTGGGGCGTTCTCAGGCGAGGGGCACTCACTACTGTTTCCTGTCAGAGGGAACACAAAAAGGCAAAAAGGACATGTAGAAAACATGGGGTCATAGAATGATCTATTTTATGATCTCACTTTTAATCTCTATCAGTGTCCATGTGTGTAGTGTTATTTGTTTAATGCATGTCATAGGGCTCACCTGTACAGTAGGACCTCCCCTTACAGGTGGAACTGATGGGCTCCTGACACACCTTCCCCTGGCTCTCATGCTGGCAGTCGTTACAGCATGCACTGTTCCTGTCACTACACTCAGAGAGAGAGGGACAGAGAGAGAGAGAGGAGATAGAAAAAGAGGGGGAGAGAGAGAGAGAGAGAGAGAGAGAGAGAGAGAGAAAAAAAAGAGGGGAGAAAGAGAGAACAGGATGAGGTCTATCTGGCATTACAGGGTGTAACCACCAAGAGATGATGCTAGTCATACTATCATTCAACATATTCCAGACCAACATGTTTTATGTTCTAAGATTGTATGGTGGGTGCTGCCAGAGAGGGCTCACCTGCACTTCGCTGTTGACCGGAGCTTGCAGTCAGAGGTGCAACAGCGGTCATCATTGATGTGCAGCAGCCCTGGGTCACACTCCTCGCCCTGCTCCACACGCGAGTTCCCACACACGTTACTGTTCCTCTCTCTGAAACACACCGGAGCCTTGGTCCTCAGTCTCTTCACGATGGAGATCTTACTGCAGTTGGAGAACAGCTGGGAAGACAAACAAGAACACAGCCATCATTGGTATCATGAAGATTACCAATTTCCCCTTTGGGGATAATAACGTTTGTCTAGGCGGGTGCCAATCCATCACCACCCCCTTTCAACAGTGACCCTTCAACAGATGGTTCAACAGTGACCCTTCAACAGATAGTTCAACTGTCACCCTTCAACAGATAGTTAGAGAGTAGAGGTCAGTACCTTGTTGTTGGCATGGTCTCCACTCACAGCAATGGGGTACATGACATATTTGCCCCCTTGGTCTTCCCTGGGGGCGCAGTAGGGGATGTTGTCTGGGTCATGCTCTGCCCCAAAGTTATGGCCCAGCTCATGAGTAGTCACAAGGTCTGCCTCCTGAGGGAAAAAAAATGGCAGATTAGAGATTTGAGGAGTCTTTTTGCCTTTATCTGAATGTAACAAATTCTCTTTAGAAGTTCCAGAGAATTTCATAAACCCACCTTGGTCAGAATAGTCTTCCCATAATTCTTAGTGCTGGTAAGCCCAGTGTTGAGATAGATAGCTCTATGCTCAGTTGATGATGGAGGACACTCTGAGGAAAAAAGAAAATGTCACCAGGATCACATAATGGCATTTCCAACTGTCAGATGTGGTTACGTGTTGATTACAGGAGGCTTACTCTCTGAGCAGAGCCCCCCAGGGATGCCGTGTCTGGAGGGGGCCACATACGCCAGCCCCAGGGTCCCCTCATCAAAGTCCTGGTAGGTGAACAGGTGGGCCAGGCACACATGGGATGCATTGTCTGCTATGTCCACACTGAATTGCTGGAATGAGAAAAAGGAGTGATATAACAGCCTAATACCACGATGCCATGTCATTAATGCTCATATTATGGACGATTGCTCACCTCTAAAAGCTTCTTAACATCCCAGACATCCTTGCCCTCCACTGAACTTCCCTTCATGTTAAAGTGGGTGCCCCCTGGTGGTACTGGGGTAGCTTCCTTCTTGATTATGATCTAAATGGGAGTTAGACATGGGAGTCTAAATGGGACTAGCGAGGAACCTTCTATACTCAATAACACCTCATGTCAATTACAGGGACAATGTGAAAGGGAGTAGTGGCCCATCTCATGATGCTCACCTGTTGGATCTGGACACCATATCCTTTATACTCCTCATCCCAGGATGTGTTTCTGTAGATGTCGTCCACACGATCAATCAGCTCAATCTGAAAGCACAATCATGGTAGGAGGGGTTTCTAGAGATATCTATTGAAGCTAGATATATCATCCCAACCACTCTGTGAACAGCACCCTCACCAGGTAGTTGAGGGTAGTGCTCTCCTCCTTGCGACCCATGTGTTCGAAGAAGCGGTGGTCCGCCACCAGGAGCAAGGGGCAGGTGTTCTTCTTGTGGTCATGGGCCTGTCGCCTCTCCCTGACCACGGGCTCTGTGGAGGAGAAAAGACCGGCCTCAGCACACCAGATATCTATAAGATACTCTATAAGGTATTGATTGGTTTCATTATTGAGTAAAAGCTAGAGTATTGACTTAAGACTTTGTCTATCTGAACTGCACTGATTTGCTATCTGTGACTTGAGTAGATGTTCTACTGATCCAGGAGTTCTCTGCTGTCAGTGTCTCTAATCTTGAGATTCTATTCAGAGGTTCATTGAATGTTCCACCTTGGTAGTTTGGTTGGTTCAGACAGCCATGTTCATGTTCCTCACTCAGCTCAGCCTCCAGAGCCCCTGCTGCAGTAATGCCATCATCAAAGCCCTCCATTACGGCTGCCTCATAATTAACCTTCCATGAATAATGGATTCACGCTGTGAGGAGATGATTATTCATTTAACAGATGCTGAAAACGTATGACTAAGTATGACTGTTAGGACGACCAGAGACAAGACTGAGAAGAACCAGAGACTTCCAAGACCTCTGGTCTAAATGTATCACATTCACACCATACACGTGAGGACGCTTTGGATGATGGGCAGTTTAATGTGCTCAAATTATTGATTGTTAAGTTATTCCAACATCCACTCTTACAACTGGGAGTCCTCCCTATGATATAAATAGATGCATGTCTCCTGGAACACACACACACACACACACACACATCACTCATTTCTAAATTAGCTCGTACTCACCCTCTCCCTCATCGTCCTCCTCCAGAATGGCTGATCTCATACTCTCAGGGAGCAGGCCATTGGAGTTAGTATTCACATAGCCGCACACTTTGGGCGAGGCCAGCCGGCTGATGTTCCTGATGTCCTCAGAGCGGTATACCAGCAGACTGCCATCAGGGGGCGCCTCTGTGAATCTCCATAGGGGCTGAAGAAGAACAAGGGGGTTGATATGATTGGAAACCTGAGTGGTTTATGGATCCATCACATTGATGTATTGCAATGGATTGATATGGTAACATCAATGAATATTGTTAAAATTATTGCAGTACCTCTATGTTGTACTCTCCATCGTCAGTAAGAATGTGCGCAGAGAAGTCATTGTCATCAATGTGCGCCTGAACACGAGAATTCTCCTCCCCTTAAAACAAACACCTCTGAGTTAACACTATGCTAAGAAAGAGCTGCAAAACCTCAGACTCGACTGGAGGGCAGTTCAGTGGAGGGAGGAACCAATGGGTGTGACCCTAGTGACACCTTGGAAGAATCCCAACTGGTACATTTTGGACCTAGCCTGGTTTCTAAACCCAGCATGTGGTGCCTTACCAATGACATGGCCTGTGAAGAAGTTCTGTCTGTTGACCTCGTAGCTGTCCTCCTTGCCATCCTTATCCACAAACACTGCACTGAAGTCCTCTGTGAACAGCTCTGTGTTTGTCCTCAGGTACAGTTTGAAACGCCTACAAAAGAGTAAAAGGAGAGGACAGATTAATTTGATTGAAATTTAACAGCAAATTACCCAACAGCCCAGTGCCAAAAGTTATTGACAGGTCCTTGAGTTGGTACCTCTGTAAGGCGGTGAAGCTGAGCAGTCTTTCCACATGGGTCTGTGTCTGGACATCCCTCTTTCGGACTGAGTGTGTCTGGAGACTGGAAAGGGGCAACACCGTGAAGTCTGTCAGCATGGAACTCAGAGTGTCTGAAAGGCAGATTAATCATAACATGGGGGCATTTACATTCATGGCATTTAGCAGACGCCTTTATCCAAAGCGACTTACAACAAATACATTTGTAAGTGAATCATCTATCCAACAGTCATCATAAGACAAAGTAATCAATGCTCACACCAGGGGCCATTGGCAGTTGTAATTTTTTTAAATTATTTATTAACAGGAGAGAACTTGTACAGGGGGGAAGTAGGGGTGAAGAGGTCTCAAGGGTTGGGGTTGGGGTTAGGGTTAGTACAGGGAGGGTCGTGGGTGTGAAGAGGTCTGAGGAAGGAAGCTAGGTTGGGGCACCAACTCATAAATCAGCCTTGGTCAAAACAGTGTTCTCATAATTCTTGCTCCAGTGTTTAGAAAAACATTGCTGTGACAAACAAGTCTGGTTATCCCAGGGTTAACTCTGCTGTCATCATATGCTGCTGTGATAATCTGAATATCTGAACATGTGGCAGTAGCCAAATAGTTATTTTGAATACATAAACTAGTATCATTTCATACTAAATAATACACTTTTAACTAAATACTATTCCCAAGAGAATCACCTTCATTCTTAGAACGTTTGGCAGCTGTGTAAACAGCTATGGGATGTTTGGTTTATCCACCGTGAGTCATACCAAGAGGGAGACTGAGCTCTAACTCCATCATGGTCATTCATAACCTCATGACATGTTAACGGAAAATCAAGTTTGTCTCTACTCACCATAATCGGGATTTTGAACGTCCGCAGGGGGTTTTGTTGCACAGTCCGTTAAAAATAGAGAAAACATAAATATAACGAACAGCCGCATGGTAGCATTTATTGGAGGAAAGACATAAAGAAAAAAATCCGTGCACTGGTTAGACAGTTTTAACAGAATTTGTTGTATGATCCCTATGATCTATCATCTCCTGTACTGAATGTTCTGAAAGTTTGCCCACTATACCGCAGGCAACAATATATCAAAATTGGTACGGTCAATTTCACAAAACATAATCCAACGTATCCGATTTGTTTAGTCATAAATGAGACTTCAGGCAGCAACAATGTTTCTTCTTGTGAGCGAAAGCCCGCATACCCGGAAGTCATGTGGGGAGGGAATCAAATCTTAGGTATTCTGAACGGATAGGCTGCTATTTTACAATAGACCTATGTCTCTGTTGTAAAACATGACGGTTTGTAATATCTCCCCTGCAATCAAGCCGCTATGTTTTTATGCAATGACATTTGTTGTAGATTTATATCTTGGAGTATCTTAGAGAAAACGGTAGCTTCAGTCATCAGCTCTTATATAACATAGGAATAAAAAGGCTTTGGCAGAGGGATTGTAAACCGAGCGACATCTGCGCAGATCTATTTTAATGCTTGGACATCTCCTCATAACGTCCAAACATTTGGTAAAATAACCCATCGTTTAATCGGGGTGTATCTGGTATTGGACATATGATCATTTTCGAGCAAAAGTCTCCTCCAAACTACGTAATCAGGTTATAGTTATATTCCTACTATTGCAGGAAAATAAAACCAAGAGTATAGAACACAAATGTCGTGGTGTTCTGAATATGTGCTGAATATTATCCTACCACTGTGAGATGGGCTTAAAAGCCTGCTATGTTCAGTCCCCAATCTGTTTTGGCAGGTCTATTAATAATAGAAGGTTTTATGAGGCAAGGTGGTATTCTTACATAAACTGCATCTCCTTTAAGGACTTTATGAAGTTACTCTATACTTATGCTCACCAAAGTTCAGGTCCCAAATAATAGTTGTATAGTTCACAGCTTAAATCTATAATCAAGTACATTAGTTTCTCACTTTCATGTAACTGGTTTAACAATGACAACTCACAAATGTTTGGTTTATAAAATGTCATTTTTATTCATGTTACATAGCTGTTACACAGGGCATTAAACATTTTCACAAGGCTTTGGGGACTACAATCAATGATTAGCAAAAACACAATAGTGGTCCGAATCTCTAATGACAATCACTGGACAAACAAACCACCCTCTCACATGTGCACAAACCTGCAATGAAAAGTACTGAACATAACAGTGGGACTTGGTGTATGCAATATTGGTTCCCATTCCAGTGTACATAGAAAATGGGCATGCATGTACTTCTCTTTTTTTGTCATTTTATTTAATCTTTCTTTTTTTTGGTCTTCATAAAGTGCCACCTTTTATTGTCTGACATGCTACGAAGTAACACACTGAGGTGAATATCATAACCAGGGAGGAGTGTTTGGTGATCCTCGAGAGGGAGAGACCTTGTTACAAGGGCCCACGAACAGCTCTTCCTCATCTGAGAGATGCTTGCTGTCTCTCTAGTTAGGACAATGCTTCATACAATAAAGATGGCAGGAGTGTCAACTTGAAACATCTAATCTAGCTAATGCAACCGTCTTGTAACTCTGAATGTCCAACACAGGGGGACAGTGGAGATCCGCCAGAATTCCTGTTGAATTTAGGTGAGATTTGACATGTCTTTCCCTCCCTCTTCATATGCCCAGGCTGCTCTAGCTGCTTGACAATGGCCTTTAAAAATGCACAAGAAAGATCTTTCTGGGGGGGGGGGGGACACACACACACGTCCACGCTCACTGTCACACTCACACACATCATGTATTGTCATTCTCTCATGTCGAACAGATAGTTTGTTGATATTAAAGTGAAGCTATTAATACTTTTCTACAGCAGAAACCGCACATTAGGGAGGCCAGGACAAACACAAACTCAGGAATGGCGATATCACTTCAATTATTTTTTCTTTCTTCATACCAAAAGCCTAGTGGTGAAAACCAAATCACTTTCATTTTCACCCACAGCTCCATGGTAAACATGGGCTTTCATTACTAGAATCATTTCAAGTGGAACAATAAGGAATGAAGACGTGTAAAAAGGTTGTTTTTTTTCTTCTATTTTATGTTTTTTTTTTTTGGTGGTGAGGACGGGAGCTCTCTAGTTCTCGCATCCTTCTCCAGCCTCCCCCTCATCTGCTGCGTTGTCAGATGTCCATAGCTGAAACAAACAAAAAAAAACATGGATTAACAATAGCATTTCAAAATGCCCAAACACCTTTGCTTCCTTCCATCCCTATGGCTCAATTATCTTTTCAAATCCTCACAATTGCGGTTTACTTAAAACCCGAATTTGGCTTCAGAATGAAAAAACACTGGAATCATATAACCATGAGAGGGAATTGCAGTGTATGTGTGGGTGTACACATGTGGGTGGGACGACTTACTGCTGTCACTCTATAGGGATGCCAGAGGGCACTTACTGTGAGGTTGTCTCTAAGCAGCTGCATGATGAGCGTGCTGTCTTTGTACGAGTCTTCACTCAGTGTGTCAAGCTCTGCAATGGCATCATCAAAGGCCTAGAAACACATAGAAATAACGATTAGTGTGCATTATGAAGAGGGAGAGGAGAGTGGGTATAATTGCAGCTCTGCACCTGTGTGTGTGTGTGTGTGTGTGTGTGTGTGTGTGTGTGCTGGACATCCATAGCCAGAGACACCCACCTGCTTGGCCAGGTGGCAGGCCTTGTCTGGAGAGTTGAGGATCTCGTAGAAGAAGACTGAAAAGTTGAGGGCCAGACCCAGTCGGATGGGGTGCGTGGGCTGCATCTCCTCCTTGCTGATGTCAAATGCCACCTGGTACGAGTCTTGAGAGTTTGATATCGTGTCTGATAAGAAATAATAATAAAAAAGAAAATACAATCTATTACATTGTCTGAGTTTTGTTTCATAGCCTTCACAAATGTGACTTACAACAGGGCATTGCATATATATATATGTCATATGTTGCCTTTGGATATTCACTAAAGGCAATTCAAGTCACTTTTCTCTCTCTGCCCTGTCCAGTGTTTTGCCCACTGAAACTCTATCTGGGAGAGCTTGAGTCCTACATGAGCTTTAAATACCCTGTGTCTAGCACCAGAGTTACAAATAGTGGCATGACATTTTTCTCAAGGCATCAAAGTTAGAAATAGGCTAATCCCCTGTATCATATTTATGTACATCAGATCAATGATAATGGTTATTGCCTGCCTACCAGACCAAAAAAATAATCCGTCAATATAGCCGAACTGTCATATTTCTGAGAACTGATCGTTTGTAGCACCACTGCCAACGACATGCATGCCTTCTTTTCAGTCCTATCCTCAGACCGAGCTGGCAGCAGAGCTGCCGAGGGGGCTGACTCACTGGGGGAGGCATGGAGGGACCCCCCCAGGGCAGCAGAGAGGGACACACACACACACACACACACACACACATTCATTCATATACCCATTACCATGTCCATACTCACTCAGCCTCAATTAAATCAACAGGCTTGCATCCCCTGGAGCAGACGTTTGGGTGTAGTTCCAACACGCATACCAGACTTTCAGCACGCACTTTGCCAGACAAATGGGCTTTTTCAGAGGTTTAGCTGCATGCTTGAGAAAATGCTTGCTAAATATCTTTGAGGTCGAATATGATTTGAGGTAAACAAGACCAGATGTCTTATTAAGACAGATAATCCTGGTTGACATAACACCAAGGGAGATGGCTGCTCACCTATGTGACATATCCTCTCTCTCACTCAATGTCTTGTGTCATATGGCGACAATCTCAGCAGTTCACTGTTACATATGCATGCAACTCATTCATCCACCGCTTTCTCCATCAGTGAACTCCTTGCTTTATGTCAAGGGATGACAGAGGGTGACGTGAGCCAGCAGCCTGTGTCCTGGGAGATTGATCTATGCAAGAGAGAGACCCACTTACCCTTCTTGTCATCCCCAGAGGCAACTTCAGCCAGATATCTGTAGTAGTCGCCCTTCATCTTCAGATAGAAGACTTTGCTCTCAGCGTTCGGGGCATTGTCAATCAAATGTTTGTTCAGCAGCCCCTGAGGAAGAAAACAAGTCAAATTAGGTTGAATAATAATTCTGCTCATTTCTGGAAAGTCTGTTTCAATGCCAGTTTTCAATAATTGGAAAAACACATGGAAGATAATTGACTATATATTGACAAGTCATTATTCAAAGAACAGAATAGGGGGACTTTGAACATTTAAGATATATACGGCTTCCCGTACAAACACTACAATAATAGGCACGATCTCAACTATGTAAAAGCACTATCCCTGCTGTACACAGTGACTTTACCTTTTACACAGAGTGTGGGTGTACCACACAAACAGGTTGTTGTGGTGGTAATTACAAGCGCGGAACACCGCTCAGAAATGGGCCTATGCATTCTACAACCTTCCTGTGTGTGTGTGTGTGTGTGTGTGTGTGTACTACTCCACTTCCTCTAAAGGCAAGGTTGCAAAAAGCAGCTCAGCCCCCGGCAGTAGACCGCGTGTGGCCGGGCTAACAGCCAACATGCTCCCTTGCACCCGCTGTGGTCAGCACAGTGAAACCAGAGTCACAGGTCAGGAAGAAGGGGAAATGCTGTAGACTGAAATGCAATGAGTATATCTGACAAACATTCTATGTCTGAGGCATGTCTGAGGAGAGAAGAAATACAATGAATGACATCACTTTGTTTAATCCGTCCAGTGAATGCCCTGAGCTGAACCTGGATAACTCACACTGAGAGTTGGGTGTCTGGTTGCTGGTGAAATCTTAATGCCTGATCATAAGCTCTGCAGTCATGTGACGACAATCAGGCAAGCTAAGTGACGGGGCACTGACGTACTAGCCTAAACCTGCATTCTGTTCACCATGAGCCACCATAATGCAACTGCAGTAACGTGCAGAGGGAAAAGCAGCCACAACCAAACTACTGCTGCTTGTTCTGTGTGTGTGTGAGTCTCTCTCTCTCTCACACACACACACACACACGGCACAGCAGAGCAAACCCAGAACAGGGCTGGGCTGGCCAACATTTCCTCTCACCAACGGCATCATCACCACAGACATCCTGAGGCATTCTATACTAGACATATACCAGCGCAGACGCCCCTCACAGCTCCAGGCATTCAGCTCTAACTGAACATTATAGAGAGAAAAAAATACAACTTCACATCCAGACTGAGAGCTCACAGGCTCTTCAAGTGAACACACTGGCTGGGTCGAGACGCAAAGGAATAAGCCTACAGCAATTCTTTCATTTCTCCGCACTCTGCATTTCTGCCAGTTTCATCTCGTGCCAGAAGGTCAGGGAATTGAGAGATTATTTTCATTTAGTGCCACTATTTATCCCTGCTGTCGCCAGCAACCATCAGGGATAGGGAGAGGAGGAATTTGAACACCTCCCGTCTGACAACAAACATGTACTCAGACAGAGACAGACAGGAGAGGGAGGGAGGGAGGGATGGAGGGATGGAGGGAGGGAGGGAGGGAAAGAGAGGTGGGCCTTGTCACGTCGCCAACCCTTCACGTTCAGCCAACATCGGTTTCCTTCCGACACCACGAGAGTGAGCCACTGACCTCCCAGTGCACCTAAAGGACCGGCAGCCGGAGCATGTGGAACAGAAACATTATCATAATGCTGCGACACCGTTATGGTGACAGTGGCTGGTGGGCTGGTGCTCATCACGTAGGCTACATTAGAACAGGCATCTTCAGCATGTCTCTGGTCCTCAGAGACCGAAGCAAATGTACCGTGTAAGGAGACCGGCATTAAAGGATAATACATAGACCCCGGTCGCATGCATCGAAGCGGTAACTAAACAGTAGTCTGCAGAACAGCAGGATAAGCAGTACGAGTAATATTCCTGCCTTTTCCCGTGGGATCAGAAGCTTACCGTAGGCAGCACAAATCACCTCCAATAATGAAATTGTCTCCTGATGTGACCGTGCACAAACATTACCGTGTGTGTACCTAGAGGGTAATAACATTAGGCTATGTAATAAGAGAGCATGAGAGCACCGGCCCAGAGGGACTCTGATAGGGCGCTCTACCAGATGGCCAACGCAGAATTAGAGCACACTGATGCTGTTCTGTGTGGAGGAGGTGGAGCGGGAGGGAGGGGGGAGGGGGGGGGGGGCTGGAGGTGGGCTTGCTTCAAATGCACAGACCGACACTCCCATCACAGACCAGATCAAAGGGTGTAGACTAGATGGACCCATCTGGATTACTGATGATCGGCTTTAATCAAGGGTGCTCTAAGCCTGCTCTGGGATAGATGCAATACAATATTGAGCTTTTTTCCCCCCTCTATCACACCACACCTAACAATTAACTGTATGCACTGAGCAGTCGTGAACACTGATACGCTCAGACTAATGCAACCTTAGCTACATGTCAATGCCCTCAGATCCTTTAGCCATTTGTGAATGAAGACAGGCACGAGTTCCTTTTTCTACAGGAAACCAATGTTAATGCTGCCTCCCCCCCCCCCCCCCGCGCCCCGCCGCCACCACCCAACTGTCACTGTCTGGAGGAAGCAGTAAATGGGGCTTAAGTGATGAGGTCGTCCATCCATTTCCAAATAGCACTCATAGGATATGCATTAGGCTGCATGGCCTGGGTTTTAAACCAACCCCTTTCCTTTAGGGCCCTGATGTTGAGGATGACCCCAGAGTTCAGAGGGATAAAGCTGAACAATACAGCTAAGCTTTGCACAAACATCTCTTAATCCGCCAACAGCACAAATATCTATTTATAGCAAGGCGGTAGCATATACGTATCCACCAACCTCAGCCAAGGGTCACTGTGCTGACCAGGACTAGGTAACAATAGAGAATACTACACACACAGTACATAGCTGAGTGCTGTGACGGTGAGGTAATCTACAATCAACTCAACCAAATCAGTATCCTCTGTGAACATCGTTAACAGAAACACCATCCAGTGTTATTTTACCATCTTGTAGAACAGGCAATGCTCTTGGTGAGTATTTATGAAAATAAACATGGCCACCCCAAGAGGAGACTGCTTGGAAACTGAACGCCATACCTCTACATTTCAGCTGTCAAGTATTGGGTGTTCAAGTGGGGGGGCCTAACAATAGGGGGCCGTGGCTCTAGGGGGCCGTGGCACGTAATCTGAGAAAGATTATAGGTGCTGTCACCATGGCCACACCCACTCAAAGCCTGCAGGTGCACCAAACTTTCCCATAGTGATAGTAGATAAGACAACATGAGCAAACAGACCACGCAGCTTTCAGTCAACAGAGTCTTCTGTCTCAGAGCTAGGAGAGGGCAAAGGCCACCAATCCACCCCCCCTGGGTTGCTAATGACAAGCCAGCGACAATGGAGTTGTTGGTTCCGTAGTTGTTCCCAAGAGTCTACCAACGGTTCCATGAGTCATTCTATCATCCATCACGATACAACATGAAACAAGATCAGCACACAGGTAATGAGACAACCTTCCCGTGCAAAAAAAAAGGGTCAGGATTGAAAAAAGGTAGGTGGTGGCCAAATTCACACAATGTATATAGTAAGTAATTTGCAAATAGCAGTACAAGTCAAAACTAGCTGACATTTTTGTCCATGTCTCGATTAAGCGCATCCACACTGCAGGCCCAGTTGTTCCACTGTTCTGCCTCTTTTGACCTGGCAACTCAGTCTGCCCATCAGCTAAACATCCTTCGTCCAACAGCCCCTCGTGTGAACACTAGTCAAAGCCATAGGCTACACATTCACTCAATTTGTCTGACTGCTGACATTTCAAGAGGGACGAGGGGAGCTGCAGCCTTTCTGCTTCCAACACATATTGATTCTGAGCAGTGGAAAGGGTAGGTCATTACACTGCACCACTGCTCAAAGAATCAATTGGTGCAGCCTTTCTGCAGTTTCAGATAAACATCACACCAGCAGCACTGCAAAGTCAAAGTGCATGAAGGAGGGTTTTGTGGCACAGCTCAGACATGACGTTCATGCAGAGAATATGCTGTCATCGTCAGCCTCACCATGAAAGCTGCTTTTGTGTCAGCACCTAGGTCATTAACAATCTGGACACCATCAAGTTGGTTTAAAAATCACATGAATCTATCATTTTACTTTGTATAGGAGTGACCACCCCAGAAACGCCATTTCAAGCCCTGGCTCACCCTTGCTGGCTTGACAAAACACTCACCAATACATCGTTGCAGATGTCTCGCAACTCTGTCTCGACCTTCTCCCGGTACTCCTTGACCATCTGAACCTTCTTGTCACTGCCCTCTGTCTTCTGCTCTATGGCGGAGATGACCCGCCATGCTGACCTCCGGGCTCCCACAACGTTCTTATAGGCGACTGACAGTAGGTTCCTCTCCTCACACGTCAGCTCTGCCCCTTGCTCCGTTACTTCTTTCATGGACGAAGCCATGTCGTCGTAACGCTCAGCCTGTTCAGCCAATTTGGCTTTCTGAATCAGCTCCGTTTTCTCCATGTTTATGTTTTGTGTTCAAACTCTGTCGCTCGCAGTTAACAGTTGAGTCCAAAGAGAGGGGAAGGGGACAGCAGTGTGGGGGATAATCGTGTGAAACAATGTAACTTGCTAATCGTTGGGGTGAAGGGTGAGGGCAAAGAAGTATGTTATCCTTGCAGGTGCACCTGGAGGGAGAAAATAATACGTATTAGCTAACGGTATTTACACACGCCCACACACTAGTAGGGACTGTTGAGACAGTCTAACCACATACTGGAAGCCAGATACTCACAATTAGCAGCTAGGTTGCCATAACAGCCATGAAATCTAGCTAGCTAGAATTAACATAGCTAACGTTATAGCCACAACTGCTTGACAAGTGTGCATGCACCTTCTCTAACGATAGCTAACAGTTAGCTAGCTAAGCTACAATTGGTGGCACTGATTTGGTGACCTTAATTGTACTCGTTGACACATTCACACTCCCTACAACCAATTTCTACGAGTTTGTCTTTCTGAAAAATAACGGAAATGATTTGCGTGATGGTGTCCACATTGACAACATTATTAGCTCGTATTATGTTAGTGAGCTAGCTTTCTTGCTGTAGTAACCCACGAGACTAACGATTCAATCCCTTCCACGGCACTGACCGACTCGGAATCGCTAACGTTACCACGTATGTTGCCATATAAAGTTAGCCAGCAGTAGACAGTTTACATTTCCTTAAAAAAAATTACTTTCACTCGTCCATCATTCTACTTCCAGTTTCAGTATCGTAACCTGCACATTTTATCTATGTATTTTTCAGATAACAGACAGCCAAACAGCTATAATTTTATTTCCCAACCTTCAGATGGATCCGATCCGCCACTCCGAGTAGAAAAGCGTTGTGGTAGGGGAAGAAAAAGAAATTCACTCCTTCAACCAAACCTGACCAAAAGGCGTGTCCAGTGTAAAGTGTGCCCAATGAGAACCCGTTATTAGGTAGTATCAACTGTTACCGTTCAAAATGATAACCAGTAGGATGGTAGCGCGGGGAAAGAAGGCGGGGTTTTGACGCCACGGGGTTTCCTCCAATTACAGCAAGGGAAAAGACGTCACCATTACCATGGATATCCAACCATCCAACCCACCTTTATCCCACCCACACACACACACACACACACACACACACACACACACACACACACACACACACACACACACACACACACACACACACACACACACACACACACACACACACACACACACACACACACACACACACACACACACACACAGCAGTGTAGTAGTAGGTGTGGCAGAAGGGATTGGGATTGGAATTCTGGGCACTGCATTAGACAACATAATTTTCAAGGGAATCCAAGCAACTCATTGCAGGCATGGTACAAGAAGGGCAAGATAAGATATTCCATATAAGCAGAAGCAGAAAAATTATACAGTCATGAGAGCAGCTAAAAAATGTGTCTATACTTCTATAATTGATTAAGATGAAAAGGTCAGGAAGACATTGAACAGTAGCCCCATTGCTAGTAATCACTAAACATAAGACAGTTATCTGCAATTTCCTTCATTTAGGAGGGGACTTACTACACCAATCAAGAGAAATGTGACTAAGTGTACAGTGGTGATTTTGGTGAATGCAATAGTCAGATGCAGTTGAAGATATGAGGAATTTGTCTCAGCGGAATGGACGTGCTTGTGGATGCTGAGACCCAGTTGTTGGGTTGTATTGATTTAAGAGCTAATGCCTGCAGCACATGTAGATCACTAGACACCAGTGGAGGCTGGTGGAGGTGGAAATCTGAGGATGGGCTCATTGTAATGCATGGGATGTAATGAGGAATGGTATCAAACACATGTGCCTCCCCTGCTAGACACCCTCCTCCCTGCTGCCTGAGGCAAGTCAGACTCTGAGGTGAGGTGAGGTACCATTTTAGTCCAGCCCTAAACCAAACTTTTATCTGAGCAGTATAGCCTAGAGGTAGGAACCTGCACACACACATTATTACACTCATTGCTCATGAAACACATGTGTCATTCGCAGTAGTGAAGAGTGAAACACAGTATAGGGGAGGATCCACTGAAATTCTGAATCATCTTGGCATTACACATTTTATTCAGAACAAGGCCTTGGAGTTCTCTCAGTCAGTGGTACTTGAGAATATGGGGGTGGGGGAGGGATTGGTTTCTGTCATCATTGGAAGTGAGAGAAAGCAGATCTTGTTTTACAGGGAACACTTGTTATTTTAACATAAAGTGTCACTTTGGAAAGTACAGATATTATCAGGTTTAGGAATGACCAACAGAAAACATTCCACATTCCAGGACTGTATAGGGTCTTCTAAGAACAGTCTAGTAATTGAATAGATTTTGGATTTGTGGAAAATGTTGACAAGAAAAAATACCACTCAATATGTATCTGTGTGTGTCTGTGTGTCTGTGCGTGCGTGCGTGCGTGCGTGCGTGTATGTGGTCATTGCTGAGTGTTTTTTGGAGAAGTGGGCTCTCAAGCTGCTTACCCTAGCACTGGCTGAATCGTGGCTAATCTTGTTCCAGCATTGCTGAAGAGATTGCAATATTGATCTCTGAGCAATTCAATGGACCCTCTCCATTTAGCAGGCTTAGAATGCAGTTAGTTCCCTGTGGTAGGATGTGAAATTCATGTTAACCTTACATTTCACATGTTGCTCACTGTCGCTATCTATGTCGATTATTACTCATATAATTCGCAGTCACTTCAGTAATACAATGCTATATTGTCATATTACCCAACATGACAGTACAATACACATTTAAACTGGTAATAATATTTCTCTGGAATCAATTTGCCATCCAAGATTGGCCTATTCCAATCAGAGAATACTAATATTGTTTTTGTAACTGTTATATGGTTAGAGTGAGCAAGCAGGGGGCTAACAAAATAAGGGTAATTAGATGCATTTCCCTGTGGCTAGGATGTAATCATTCCAGATGGCAGCCCTTTACAAACTGTCATGCAGTGACTGTGTGGGGATGAGGCCCTGTGTCTGTCATGGAGTGAATGTGTGGGGATGAGGCCCTGTGTCTGTCATGGAGTGAATGTGTGGGGATGAGGCCCTGTGTCTGTCATGGAGACAGTGTCACACAGTGAGAACTGCATGGTAAAAGAGGAATCTGATCAATTTTTCTCACTCAGAAGGGCACTGCCAGAAGATACATCTCATCTCTTTCATCTCATAGGGAATTCTTCTATGCACATATGGCACAGGGCACACTGTGGATGGTATGAAACCCCCTTAGGTGGGTCAGGAAAACACCTCATTCCAAGAATACCTAAGATTGTTATGGTTCAAACTGCAGTGTGGCATTTTGAGTCCATGCTGTAGAAATGGCAAGAAACCAAGAATTCCTGTCATAGAACTCAACACATCTCATTAAACAAGAAGAGATGTGTCTTCTGCTGCATAATGACCATGTACAGTAACAGGGGCTAAAGCAGGGCAAGTCTGAACGCATGGTGATCTTGGGCTGCATGGTGAACAGACAGAATAGATGGAGCAGTGTCTATGATATATGAGCCTGAAAGTGTAACCTGGATATTTTCCCACTTCATGCTTGATTCCTCCCCATCAGGAAAGCTTTAGTGAAAGTGGTGGGTCTTTGGCTGTTTTAGGCTCTATATTATGCTTCATTGGTGTTAAAACAATGGGCAAAGTGATTCTCTATGTAACAGTGTTACCAACAGATCAGAATCAGGTCTGGAATGTTCCGCTGCTCTGTAATCCCATCCTAGTGCCGGAGGCAGAATGAAACAAACATTTTCCTCTGATTTACCATCTTTCCTGGCTCTTCAATGTCTTACTCTCTCACACAAACCACAATATATTTCTAAATCTTGGGCTTTGTGTGTCAGAGGCCAATCTTACTTGTTTTGTTGTACAATTGAATGGCTTTTGCATAGTATTAGGCACTGAGAAGAACTAAGCAGTTTGGTGCTTCTGTTCTTCTGATCCCTGTTCTTCATCCCCACTCAAACACTTATCTCAGATAAACTCTTTCCTTTCTAGAAAATGATAGGTAAATGTGTCAGAGATTTCATGGGTTCAGTGCTCCTTTGCACAGCAGTCAAGATAGCTTTTTCTCAGAGGCTGTTAGATATGCAGCCCTCTCTCTGACCTAATGAGAAAGAGAGAGAGAGGATGAGTGGAAAAGAGAAAGAGACAGTTAGTCCCCTGAGAGTGTGTGTAGAGGGCTCAGCAAATGGATGAAGAGGGAAAGTGAAGTTGTACGGCTAAAGAGCAGATATTCCAGCCTGCTCTCTCTGGATTCCAGCTGGAATAAGGTCATAGACACTGCTTGGTGTGTGTGTGTGTGTGTGTGTGTGTGTGTGTGTGTGTGTGTGTGTGTGTGTGTGTGTGTGTGTGTGTGTGTGTGTGTGTGTGTGTGTGTGTGTGTGTGTCTGTGTCTGTATGAGTGTGTGCATGTGTGCATGTGTGAAGGGGTAACGAGGGAGTGACACCATAGTGCCCCTACCCTCCCTGCCCCCCCCTAACACACACGCAGCCTGCCCCTCCTCCTGCCAGTAAAACAGATCACACAGGCCGCCGTGTAACAGTTTCTGAGCTGTCGAGCGCCATTACGTAACATGCACTCTTTCAGAAAAGAACAGAAAAAATGCCTCTGGGCGTTGCCTCTACTCCTGAAACCTGCCTGGAAACAGGGCTTACTCAGGCTGCTTCACTCAGCCTGTGCGCCAACCCCCCCCCCCCCCCCCCCCAACCTCACTCTCTCTGTCTGCTATGCCCTGCAGAGCATCACTATGGCATGCCAAAGAGCACTCATATTCTTCTCCCTAAAATACCTTGTTTAGAAGGTAAATGAGGTGAGATTACACAGATATGGTTTCCTCCTTAAACCGACTCCTCCACAACAGTGCTTTTGATGGATAAACCACAGGAATGCATTGATAGAAGTCAGTAAAACCTGGCTTAGTTGCACCATGCTTTTGTGAAATGTCTGGGATCATGTTTATTTCATTGCAGTTTCACATTTGCATGCCCAATGTCCTTTGAACACCCAGTTATTGCTATGGACAATTAGATAATTTTTTCCTATTTTGTAGAGTGAAATTGTGAAAGAAAGCGTTTTATTAACGCTAAAAGGGATTTCATGGAATTTCAGCTTTGTGAATTTCACACTGTTGACTGGGAATCTTGAATTGCTGATTCATGATGCACCAGGGGTATTGTCACAATGTCACTGCCAGCAGACGTCATTCACCCATGCCTCAGGCTTAGTCATGCCTCCTAGACCAGACCACCTCCCGACCACGCAAGCAGGGGCTGAGTCACAGGGATGAAGGATGAAGTTGCTCTTTGCACTGATCCGAGGTCTGTTATGCTTTTTACCTTCTAATGGTTATGGTTAAGAGTCTGATCTGTGGTCAGCATACAGAGGGCAATGGCTACCTCAAGCTTGACAGAAAGCTAGAAACATTAGAGGGACATTAGGAATGGATTCTTGTCCATCAACATTGGCACAGATGGAGTTGAGTAGGGCTTTTTTCACTGAGACCACCAGGCATCAGATACTGTATATACTATAATTATTTTTGAGAGATGCTGTCATCTATATGATACCCTATCCAATATTATGGCTGTCCTTTATTTCACCTTGGTGCCACATACAAAATGGAATTATGGGTCAAAAGAAAGTCCGTAGAGATGAAGCCAGTAGACTGTGGAGATGTGAGGCATGTGTCATAGTTAGTTCCACTACAACCTTTGATTACCTGTCCATGAGTCACTTCACTTATGAATCATAAATTGCTCCGTATGATTTCATTCATGAAGCCTTGTGGCCCCAGGGCTTTCACAGGGATGATCAATACCATGTGTATATAATTACTTTTCATGTTTGGTGGTCGAATACTGTATAGACAGAATTAATTATCTCAGGTAATAGATTTTTCAGAAGAAAAATATCTGGTTAATTAAAATAATGCGTGTTCTGCAGGGGAAAAATCAAACATGACAAATGTGTGTGACAACTGATTAAATCTGCTGATTTAGAGAAATATTAATTACAGAATATCCTTCCCTTGTTGTACAACAAAGAATAATGGTGTCAAGAGTAAAATAAAAGCCAAACAGGGAGAAACAGGAAGGGCAAGAATAATAGAAAATGGAATCACGATTCAATTTGTTTGATGCCATACGGATGTGAGACGGTGCTGATCATCTAATATCACTGTAATCAGAATGTGACTGTGGCAGAGTAATGAGACAGAGGGAGATAAGATGACAAAGAGGAAATTCAAGCGTAAGGCTCAGCATGCAGACAGGCAGAGGCGGGGGGAGGGGGGTGGGGGGGTGGGGGGGGGGGCAGCTGAGGCGGGGAGGCTGAGGCGGGATCCAGACGATGGGAGATGGGAGAATAATATATTAGCTGTATCAGTCTGAAGCTGTGTAGCCGACTGAAAAGTAAAACCTGTCGCCAAATTGAAATCCTTTTCTTCCCAAGTCAGAGATAAGAAGAGGGAGTTTGACTAACTCAGTTTTCAACAAATGAATGGAACGCTTGGAAGCAGTCGACCAGTCGACCAGCTGAGCTCTACATTCTTGATGTATGACTGTGGGGTAGCCACTGTCGCTAGGAGGTTACAAGTCGTTAGCTGATAGGAATAGAGGAGATCGTCATCTGGGCTATATCTCTGATCAGCAGAGGTGGCTCTGGTGTTGACAGATGTGTGGCTGCTTTGGACTGCATCAAGATGAACGTTCCCGAGAGGATATTGAGTGTGTTTTGATGTATAACTGGATGCGTTCAGAGATTGGTGAATGAAATCCCTGCCAGTCGTTCTCAGGGGAGGATAGCAGAGTCTGTTTATTATCTGAGGGAGCTCCAGCAGCAGGACTTATGGCCGCCGCTTGAGCCATCGACCAGGGTAGCTTCTTGGAACTGTTTAAATGTGTGTAACAGGCTGAGTCATTAATGCGTTATCTAGACCATTTCTGAGGCTGTTACTTTGTTCATTTGTCACTGTGCAGATTCATTGAAATGCTCAGGGGGGACAAGTTATTGTACTACGGTGATTCCATCATAGCCTTCTCACATATCCCTCTTTGTGCCACATATCGATCTCCCATATATACTGTATGTAATCACATAGGTGGGCCTATTATGTGCCATGTTATTTAGCTGCCACACACAAACACACACCCACACATGTAGGTCAATAACAACATATTTGTGTCTACAACAAAATAACTCGATTTTGAAAAATCTATAACAAAATATGTTTGCTTTGCAGCCGCTGCTTGTGTAGTAGGCTAGGTTAATTGCCTCTTTACTGGCTCATTGTGGATTTGCTCTGCCTCTGACCCACCTGCAATGCCTTAGGTTACCATGGAAACAGCACACCCACACCGCATATAACCTAAAAGGAAAGTTATTGGTCCTCAAGGAGTGTTATAGAACAATTTGAGCATTGGATTGCTGTCAGTGGCAATATTTTCACAATGGAAAGGATTCTTCTCGTGCTGTTTCCAGCCAAAAGTCCAACACAAAGAGCTCTTTTCTGAAATAACTGAATTCCCAAGCATTGTGAATAACACCAGCAGGCTGATGCTTTATCACATACTACTGTATCCGCTCAATTGTGTTGGTGCCCGCTGGCTGCTGCCCAGGGCAATATTTAGTGTGTTCTCTTCCAATCCAAATCTTGCTTTACAAACGTACATGCACATTGACCCATCACACACACACACACACACACACACACACACACACACACAGACACACACACACACACACACAATCCCCGCTGCTGTTCATGAGCAGATGAGCGTGAATGTGGCGCTAATCTCATTTGGTCCAGTGAGAGTGTCTCCAGGCCCAATTCTGTGCCATTTGGCTGTGGCCCAGCAGCCCTTTCAGCCCTGAGAGAAGGGGCACAGCCCTGTCACCACCTACAGTGCCCTGATGGAAGTCCCCACATCCACAGGCTTAAGAGACACAGCTAAGCGCTCACCACAATGAAATATTCATCTATTCAGACTCTGAGAGAAATGCTCTGAGCTTACAGTAAAAAGCTCTGGGTTTTGGATTCTCTATCACTCAAGAGGGTTTTTTCCTGTGATGCAGAAGGGGGCTGATATGCCATCCATTTGTTCTCTTGGATGAAACCTAATTGGGGTTTCATTAGCGGGTGTGTGCTACCCTTTTGTTAGTCAGAGAGAGTCTGATAGGGCTGTCACTCCACTTGCCTTTGGCAATGTAAATGTAACAGAATCTCTAAAAGCCATGTTGGCTCATCAACCTGTTCTGCCCCAACTGAGGAACAGTTAGTATCGGTCAGTGGATTCAGATAATTCAGGAATTATCATTGGCTATCCCAGCCCCAGACCCCCAGTGCATAAATAATATAGGCCAACTTGTCTGATGGATTTTTGAAGTATACTGTATATATTATGTGTTAGCAGCTGAAATTGAAACCTCACTAACAGTTATCTTCTTTTCTTCCATGTGGCTAGCAGATGTAGTTTTTTGTGGAGGATGCTTCTCAACAACACTAACAGCTTGAGCAGAGGAAATAGCTCATTAGAAAAGCTTTCTGGCCAGACAAGCACCTACTCAAGAAAACAGGTGTGCACAAAGAAACATCCACAAACTGTCTGATTTGAGGAGTTGTCCCTCCACACACTGAGAGCCTTCTGACAGGCCAGACATCAAAGTGATTGCATCTCCAAGTGCTTACATGGCATTAAACACCAAATGGGTGCAGTGCAGACGGACTGACACCGTAGATCCTTGGCTGAGACAGGTCTGGCTGGCCTCAACCAAACTCATTTATTCATCACCAGTGGTCAGCAGCTTTTAAACACAGAGAGCCTTTCACTTGTTTTAGACTCGTGTGTGTGTGTGTGTGTGTGTGTGTGTGTGTGTGTGTGTGTGTGTGTGTGTGTGTGTGTGTGTGTGTGTGTGTGTGTGTGTGTATGTGTGTGTATGTGTGTGTGTGTGTGTGTGTGTGTGTGTGTGTGTGTGTGTGTGTGTGTGTGTGTGTGTGCGTGTGTGTGTGTGTGTGTGGAATGGCTTTCACTGTGCACTCAGAAAATCCAATATTTGGCTGACCAGTTGAGCAGTGACAACAGCTACTCACACAGCCCCTCTCCCCACTTGAGATATGCATGACTCGTGCGTGGGGTCTGTCTTGTCATCACTAGACCTTGTCTCAGGCTGCTGGAGTGCATGGGGTGGCTAACAGAGGCACTCTCTACACAATTAGACCATCTAGGGTTTCTCAACTCCTCCCTTTGAGTTGGTTATCTAACCTCAGTTGCAACTGGCCTATATCCACACTGGCCATAGCCATCTAGGATTTGAGCATACAGTGCAGTATAAACAGGTTTGTACCGTTCAGATAAATGGGCTCTATCGTAGGTTGTGAGAAAGCATACATTGGATATTGAATGTTATTTTTTCCCCCAAAAGGTCATGGAAAACTGAAGCATTTTCTAAACAGTTCCTATAATTCCACTCATGTCAATCCCACTCCTCTCCAGTGCTGTTTACGGCCATATGGACGGTGTTGGGCCACATGGAGTGTTAGTCACACGTTACTGAAAATGGGAGAGTGATGTGTGACAACGTAAGAGCCCCTCTTAGAGACAGGCATGTGTGCTTTTAACCCGGCACCTACAGCATAGCAGCAACATGGTGCTTATTTGACTCTTGGAATGATTGCGAACAGCATCCCTTTTTCATGGAGTGAGGATATTCTGTTGGATATAGTTTGGTTGGTAATATATAGCATCAGTCAATGATTTCAGAAGCCCCAAGCCTCTTTGGACATGCAGCAGAATATTGTACTGAATGTTTGGCAATAGACCATTTGACAAAATCCTTCAGGTGATCGTTCCTGGTAAACCATTGACATACTACTCATGTTTCTCACCTTGAGTCTGAAAATGTCTTCCCTAATAGATAAGGTATGGTTATTTATTGCTAAAGTCAACTTAACCTAGAGCAAGAGTTCGACTCATACATACCATACAGCTTCACAAAAACACATTAAACAGAGGGACAAACCAGGTGTAGCCCTACTCATAAAAGAAGAACAGGCCGATTGTTTTCCATCTATTTTTACTGCCTGTATGACTTGTATAAGGTGATGGAATGGGTCCGCCAGCCAGTCTCTGTTAGAACTTCACACGCCTCTGGGCCAGTAGTAAAAATGGCTCCTGATAAGTGTCAGCTCTCTGTTTGCCTCCAGTGTTTCTCCATCTCTCAGGGTAACAGAGGTTTGCAGAGCAAAACAACTCCTGAAGTGTTTGTTTGAGTTCATCAGTGTTATAAGGACCTGTGTCTCTGCTGACTTATCTAGGCGAAGAGAGAAGAGGAAAGGAGGAAGCAGAGACAGTAGACTGTAAAATGTAACAGCATCTCAAAATAGAATACAAGGAGTTGAAAAAATATATAACTGTCAGAA
The DNA here is from genome assembly GCF_951799395.1 of Argentina silus. NCBI lineage: Eukaryota > Metazoa > Chordata > Actinopteri > Argentiniformes > Argentinidae > Argentina > Argentina silus. The sequence goes on from NC_139671.1 coordinate 8,921,770, forward strand.
GTTGCAGAGGAAGTAACAGAAGCACAGAGCTTTACACTAGTGGTTAATAATCTATTCTGGACGGAAAAGAAAGATATGGAAAATCCCCCTATTGTCATCATCCCTGTCAAACTTCCTCCTTCCAGACTAACTGAACTGGCTGTAAAAGAAACAATGATATCTATATGGCACATCTGAGCAGCAGGTATGGCTTTGTTGTCATGATGCCAAAACAATGCAATGCCCTTGCAACACTTACTGTTTACTACTGCAGAAAAACAGTGTGAAACAGCATCAAGTAGTGAGTATTTGATCCAGTGCAAATGTTCAACAGTGTATCTCTGCCATACAGACACTGTACTGTACATGAGGACCAGGTTACTGTCCTGTTAGATAGAAATGTTCTAACTGGAATTAGTTGGTAAACTGGTAATTAGTTTTGCTGCTGCTTGCACATTTGCTCTGCACTGATTAAAAGCCCATTCTGGAAGCGCATGCTTTTCTCTCAGAGATCGCTCTAATTAAATGTGGACTAATTTGATTTCTGGTTTCTAGCGCATTAAGATTTAACCATAACGGGATTGTAGACAACCCCCCCCTTTACTGAACCTAGAGGAGCCTAATGATGTCCTTCATGGTGAAAGGTTAGGAAAGAAAGTAATGTGCATCGTCAGTTTGTGGGTGTGAGTGTGTGTGTGTGAGTGTGTGTGTGTTTGTGTGAGTGTGTTTGTGGCACTGTAGCCAGCAGTACTGACCGACACTTCAACCAACCACCCTCCATCTCATTAGAGCACATGGTGCTCCAAATAAGCCTGCCACCATCGAGACATCAAGGGACCAGTGTGTGGGACCATGAATGAGGGTGCCTATATGTGTGTGCGTGTGTGTGTGTGTGTGTGTGTGTGTGTGTGTGTGTGTGTGGATTGTGTTTTTTTTTAAATAGGCCACTTAAGAGGAAGGATGTTCCCCCATCTCGTGTGTGTCACATGCCCTGGCCCTGTTACCGCCCCCGGGAACCCCCCCCCCCCCCCCTCTCTCTCTCTCTCTCTCTCTCTCTCTCAGCAGTAAAATAGGTGACATTGATTGTGGAGATTGGCTCCTATACAGGCAGAGCTGTAAAGGAGAACATCAATAATGTATGCCATTTTACTTCAAGGAGGCCTACTTTAGCAAGGGGAAAATGTATCAAAATGTCATACATCCTGACTCTCTCTCTCCTCCCACATTACTTCATAACCCAAGAAGTCTCACTCTCCCTCTTTTATCATGTGTGACCAGCTCAGTCCTCTCCCTGACACGCTGACCTATGAACTCAGCGTGAGTAAACACTCACTGTCCTTTAGAACATTTTCCAAATCTCTGAAGACATGAGGCAATGTAGTATTCGTCTCATACATTTATGAGTAATACATTTACTCAATAAAAATTGAAGTATAGTAATAATTACAGTAGTGTAACCCCCAAGTAACACCATTACTTAATGACCATACATAATCTTTACATCTGGATGATGTGCTTCCCTTATAGTGATCCTCTCATGCAGGCAGCACAGCAATAGTACTCCATCTTCTGTGTCCAACCTATTATTTTCTACTGTTCAGATGCAGAACTATGACTCCCACGTCTTCTGCACTGTAGCTTTTTTACTCCATTAGCTGAGTGGAGTCTCCCTCCCCTACTGAGAGAGAGAGAGAGAGAGGGGGGGGGGAGAGAGAGAGAGAGAGAGAGGGAGAGAGAGAGAGAGGGAGAGGGAGAGGGAGAGGGAGAGGGAGAGAGAGAGAGGGAGAGAGAGAGAGAGAGAGAGAGAGAGAGAGAGGGAGAGAGGGGGAGAGAGAGAGAGAGAGAGAGAGAGAGAGAGAGGGAGAGAGAGAGAGAGAGAGAGAGAGAGAGAGGGAGAGAGGGAGAGCGGGGGTGTATCAGATGAGATGCTGTAGCAGTGCCAGGGGAATAGAGGAGGAGGGTTATGAGGGAGAGAGAGGAAGAGGAAGGTGCTTGGAACACATCTTCATGCGTGTCTCCTCATGATATGTGTGTGTGTGTGTGTGTGTGTGTGTGTGTGTGTGTGTGTGTGTGTGTGTCTTTAATCAAAAAGGTAAGCTGCAATTAGGCCTCTCAGTCTCAACCCATCATCTGCTCTAATTACAGCCAATTAGCCACATGATTGTAACACCTACTGAGTGCTAATGCTACGCTCCTATTTCATCTGTGCTTCTCTGCCCTTGTGGAGAGCAAGAAATAATTATAATAGCAAATCTAGCACTCTCATTTTTCTTTTTGACACTTTATTTTCTTTCTCTCTCTCTCTCTCTCTCTCTCTCTCTCTCTCTCTCTCTCTCTCTCTCTCTCTCTCTCTCTCTCTCTCTGTGTGTGTGTGTGTGTGTTGAGAATAGGCCTTCTGCCTGCACTGCACCAGAAAAGAGCAAAAGAAGAGGAAAATGAGACAGTTGGCCTGAGCTTCAGTCTCTGTCCATGGGATTCCATCAGTTACACTAAAAATAAACCCACTTAAAGAAAATGTGAGTTCAGGGAGAGTGGGAAGCCTTTCACTGTCTGTGTGTGTGTGCATGTGTGTAAGAGAGAGATAGATATTCCTGTGTGTATGCATGAGTGCATGAGTTTGCATTCATACTATATCATGAATATTTTGTATGTGTGACTGTGTGCATGTGTGTATGTATGTGTGTGTGTGTGTGTGTGTGTGTGTGTGTGTGTGTGTGTGTGTGTGTGTGTGTGTGTGTGTGTGTGTGTGCATCAGGGGAGCCTGTCCTCCGAATTCTACCTCCACCAGCCTCCCCTGGTGTGCATACAGAAGGTAAGTGTGTGCTGAGCTTCCCTCCCAGCTCAGAGAGCACACATGGAGTGGGGTGGGTAGTGCTGTGTGCTTGTAGGAGCGAGGCTATATGAATAATGTAGCCTATGTACTCACTAAGTGCAGAGCATGTTAAGGATTCTCCTCAGAGCAAGATGCAGGTCCCACGCGTCACTCACAGCAGCCCCGCCCACAGACAGGGAGAGGGAGTGGGTGATACTGATGACCTTCACCAAGGTCCCCTCTCCCCCATCTCTCCTTCATCTGTTCCTCTCCTCCCCTTCTCTGCTCCACTTCTCTCCTCAAACTCTACTCCCGCCCTTTCTGTAGCTACCTCTCTTCTCTCTCTCCTTTCTCTCCCTCTCCCTCCCTCTCTCTCTCTCTCCCTCTCTCTCTCTCTCTCTCTCTCTCTCTCTCCCTCTCTCTCTCTCTCTCTCTCTCTCGCTGTTCTTTTCTTTACATAGATGCTCCACATTGCTACTGCTGCTGCTTATACAGTGATTCTGCCCTCTGCACCATGGCGACCTGCCCAGATTTTCTAGACTGGGCTGGACGACTGCTTTTCTAATATCAACATGAGAATCAAGACCGGAATTAATGAGGAACATGTATCCGGTCCACTGAAAAGAACACATCCTCTGTCCTAAACTGAAAGAGGATTGGAAAAGGCATTTCTGTAGTGAATTGAGATCCCTCTCTCTGGCCCTGTGTCCTCTGTTTACCTCCACTTTTAATAAGAGAACACTCTTCTGCTGTTTTTATTGCACATGTTGATACCACCACAGGTTTAGTCCTCAGCTGTCAATCAATGGTACAGTATGTTCCTAGCTAAAAGGGAGATGATTGTGACTCTGTGACCACAATTCAACACTTGCCAACGACTAGGTTGCCATGGGGATGTTAAACAAGCAGGGAGGATAAAGCCAACCTGAGGGGAAAGGGGCGGGCAGTCTTACAGGAATGCGGGGAGCCCATGAGATTGATTCATAAAGATGATTGTGGAAGGGCTAGGTGGATGTGAATGGGGCATTGGATGAATCGTGTGACTGTGAATGGCTGAACTGCCAGGGGGTATGGTATTTGAATGCCCAGTCTCTCTGGTTGTAGTGTCAGGGTGTTGTGGGGGTTGTAGTTTATTTCTTTACCCTGTCACATCCCGTTGATGTAGACATGAACACACACACACACATGCCTGGCGTCTTCTCCCACCCCTTGAGCGAACATGTGCTCCCATGACCTCTGACTCACACTAACATGGCATGTGCCTGCAGGCATGTTCTTTTTACACACACGGCTAGGGAACAAACACACACACACACACACACAATTCTATATTCCTTGTCGTTTTGCTGCCATGCTTTATTCCACACCATTGCCAAATGCCAATTGCCACTTTAAATAGCCACAGAGCAGTTGATGAGAGAACCCTACAATTCTCTACCAGAATTGTTCCCCTCCACTGTCAATATGCTTTCTGTGAGCTGGAAAGAGATAGAGAGAAAGGGAGGGAGGGAGAGAGAGAGAGAGAGAGAAAGTGAGGGAGAAGCAGATACAGGGGGAGTATGAGGGAGTAAGGGAGCAAGGAGAGACGGAGAGGGAGGGAGGGGGAGAAATGAAAGTGAGGTGGGTATCCTGGAACAGTACGTGGGGTGAAAATGTGTCTGATTGGATACTCACCGGCAAAAGTCACTGTTGTCAATTATCTGCTGTACACATATACACACACACACACACACACACACACACACACACACACACACACACACACACACACACACACACACTTATGATTAACTTTTCAATTGTTTAACAGAGCACAGTGGGGGCAGACCATACAGGGGAATCAGGACTGTGGCACAAGGGAATGGATGTAATCAAGTTAACTAGGATCCTTCTGTGCAGGCAATCAGAATCTCTCATTTGCAGTCAGCTCAGACTGTGTCAGTTAAGGACGGTTAGCTCTACCTCACCTACCACACAGATAATGTCCCCCAGAAATAAAGGTCCTCTGTCGCTTTATCTACACATTTCATTTCTCATTATGGTATGATAAAGTACCTTGGTGCAGAAATACCCAAAATATACATTTGGAACCCTAGAGGCTGAAGGAACCAATGCGTAAAAATTGCAATGATGAGAAAATATAAGGCAACATCATTATTATACAGTACATGGGGAATAAACAAGGGGAATAAACAAGGGGAATAAACAAGGGGATTAAACAAGGGGATTAAACAAGGGGAATACGGCAACATTGACAGCAGCGATGTGTTGTGTGAGAGGATAAACCACCCTGTATTGTAAGTGGTCCACCCACGGTACACAAAGGCCCTGTGCGGAGGAGGAGGAGGAAACACTACTATTACACAACAGGTTGGCGACTTCCCACACAAGCTGGGAGATTATACAGAATTACTGTAATATGGAAAGTACCAGAACCATCTCTACCGCCATTTCTCTTTCTTTTTCTTTCTTTTTCGGTCGTATCTTCCCTTTCTTACTCATTACAGTGATAGGAAAGGGGACCGTTCTGCTATCGGAGACGTATTCACTTTCCTTCACAGTCGGAATAGTTTAATATTGCCTCCTATGATCTATCATCAGTGATCCATATTAAGGAATATCAGGAGTCGCCCTTTAAAAAATTATTTTTTAAATGGTGGTACTTGTAAATAGCGTGAGGTAGTGAATGTATCAATCTTGCGACATGACACAAACCTGCAATGACTGCATGTTAGAGAGATGGACAGATGGTCAGGGTAGGGAGCGCTGTTGGAGGCGCCCGAGGATCTAGGTTCTCCTGCCTCACAGAGCACACACATCGTTGGCAGATGTAGCCTCGGATCAGTGTGCCCTCTGAATCAACTGCCCTTCTACAGGAGTGTCTACATCCGTACGGCTTTATAAGGAAGCCATTTTGAACATAGACAACCCGTGTGGATTACTTTCGAATGACCACGATTAGAGTTGTCAAATCTGCTCAGGGACTGTTCTGACTTTATGGAGCAATTACACCGGAAAATAACCCCTTCCTGGATAGAATTGGATAGTACAAGTACAGTAGATATAGTGGGCTCTGATATCGAGACTGACATCACTCGTTCCTCAGCCAGTGATGTCCCCATGGAGAGGCGGTGGAGAGGCACACTCACAGTCACGATGCGTGTGGCGTGGAGAGTCCCCGGGGACCCCACGCCAGTCGCCAGCCACCCCAGTCAGTCGTGACAGCTCTCCAGGAGCGTGACCGCAGAGGGGACAGCGTTCATTAGGCACTCCAGAAATGAAGCCAGTTTTTTTACTTGGTGGTGGACGTAGTCATTATCTCCTCTTCTACAAGGACCCTGTGTCCCACGGTGTGCCTCATGAATTTATCATGCCGATATTGAGAATGAGAATGTGGTCTCATTTGTCTGACATTGCACAACATTCTTGATAGATTACGTACAGTGAGATTGAATTGTATTGAATCAGAATGGAACTGTGTAGATACCGTATGTTTAAATCAAAAGCAACCCCCCTCTGAACATGAAACTGCCCCCCGCCCCCTACAACCCACTCCATTGTGTAGGTTGTGCAACATCCCACCACTTTCAGAGAGGCCATTGTGGCCATGCAGACCGCCCCCCCCTCACCCCCCACCCCCCACGGCCCCCCGCAGCCTGTTTCCGATCTGTCTGCAGACATGCAGTTGGCCACACCACTCCGCTGCAGTGGTGTTTGGTTACCATGGAGATCCAATCTGTTTGCCCACGCCTCCCTTTGTTGCACCAGCACCACCGCTGTAGGCAGGTGCAGGGGTGTCTGCAGATTAGAGGAAAATAGGGGTGGTTAATGTAGGATCACTATTAAGATGATCTCTTTTTCAGTGTAAGCCTTTTACAGATTACATGGCAGGTTATAAATAATTTAGATTATGTATTGTTGTGGCTGCATGACGAAGAAAAAAATTCCCCAGTTCCTACAAGGTCAGTATTGTGTGAGAGAATGATGTTTGACTCAGTTACAAAACGGGGAAAAGAGAACTTTACACCATGTGCTCCTTGCTCCGCAGACGTGGTCATGTTGACACACAGTACAAGGAGTTGACTGTTACACTAGTTAGTATAACCATAAAGCAGCCAGTCACCAGGTCAATAATCCTAAGGGTGTGATGTGTTGGCATTGGCCCCGGAGAGTCTGGCAGGGCAACGCCCCTCAACTGAGACCAGACCACACACCCTGGGTATTCTCTGCCTGGATCAAACAAGACTCTCTTCATCTCTTCATGCGCAAATCAAGTAAATCAAGTAAATCAAGTAAATCAAGTAAAGAACCCGTTTGGACCCTGGGTCAATAATCACTAGAAGTGAGAATAATTACTATTGATTAGCATGTTTACTGTATGCTGAGAAATGATGGATGAAGAGGCAGGATGTCAGTTATACATGGATGGGACAGTATATGTACAGGTTACACGCGCAGACATGATTTATGATGGGTCAGACCCCTCCATTGTCTTTAGTGGTTGTGCTCTAGGGTTTCTTTCACTTGGAGACTTAGCTGAAGGACTTTTCAAAGAAAACACAAGGCCCTCTTCAACTCTTCAAACATTTCTCACGTGTAATGGATCAGGATGCTAAATGCTGCAAAGGCTAAACATGATATATAAAAGACTAAAGAGGAACCGTAAGGACAACGTTTTTTCTACCTCTTTAAATTGCCAGCCTGTCTCAGAGGTCAGAGGTCAGCCCGGGACACAGGAGGAAGGTATCTGTGCACTCCGTTGTGCAGACCACAATTTATGGTAATTGTGTTGGCAAGGGCCATCGTCAGTCAATTACCTATATCACTCAGCAGCCACTCAGTAAAAAATATTGCTGTTGAGAGAAATTTGGTATCCTTCCTGATTCAGCCTTTTATTAACAGAGACATTAAGCAAAACACTTTTAGTGTCAAGGGCTGTCTGCACTTCTCATCCGGATTTATGTTTCTCATCAGACACAATAAAGACTGAGGTCTTTGTTGCGTTTTTGATCAATGCGCTGTTCTCAAGAAAGCCCTCTGGTGACTCATGTTGACAATGACCATGTGTATATGTGAATGAGAGGGAGATAAGAGGCACACACACACACACACACACACACACACACACACACACACACACAGGAAGAGAGGAACACCTGCAGTTGGAGTTCAGGCTCCTCCTGAACCTAATCCTGTTCAGATTAAGATCTGCATAGCTCACAGGGAAATATGTGTGGCTTTCAGCACCGTGGCGATAGAGGTCTAGGCAAACAGCAGGGTCTGCTGACAGGCTGCCTGACTAATGGCCATGGTGAGGTCATTTGTTCCAGAGTGACAGGGGAGGAGCCATCAGTGTGTGTGTGTGTGTGTGTGTGTGTGTGTGTGTGTGTGTGTGTGTGTGTGTGTGTGTGTGTGTGTGTGTGTGTGTGTGTGTGTGTGTGTGTGTGTGTGTGTTTACTACATATCAGTGTCGAGACTATTGTTCCTAGGTTATCTCATAGGAGGGGTCAGGTGGCAAACAAAAGGTTGAGGTGAGCAGGGGTGTGGGGGCCTCTACTCTCACAGAAATAAAACAAGTAGACCTACTTCAGCTCCATCTGGTGCTACATAGCTAAACATAGCCCCCTACCCCTGGCTCTAGCTATGCCAGTTTGTCCAGCTGTGCCTGCTGATGTGGAAGTGCTCGAGTGTGGGAATGTAGCTGGATCCAGTAGCCTTCAGCCGGGGAAACTCCCAAACGCCTCCAGTTAACACTGGCAAACCATGGCAAGTCATGGATGAAGCATTTCAGCACTTCACATCCAGAACGTCACAACACAAATCATTTTCTGACAATGGAGAGGGAGGGGGGAGACAGCGTGAGTGGAAGAACACAAGTAAGAGATACATAGACATAAAAAGAGAGAGCAGGAAAGGGGTGTGGGGGGGGGGGGGGCGTGAGAGATAGACAGATAGATAAAGAGAGAGAGAAAGAGAAGAGAGAGAGAGAGAGAGAGAGAGAGAGAGAGAGAGAGAGAGAGAGAGAGACCACACAACATGACTGCTTTGCTTTCTGTATCTAGTTACATTAACTGTAGCTGTTTGTGTTTGCATGTACAGTGCCATAATAACAGCATATCCTTGTTTCAGTGAGCAATCATATCAGAAACCCTTCTCCTATTTCCTTATGGGTCCAACCATATCAGTAATCATTGCCTTGTTTTGCATTTTGGCTAAGACCTGCGTTATCATTACAATGTATATGAGGAGATCAGAATGTTGGCCAGAAGTAGTATGACTGAAAACTTAATATACAGTATGTCATTATCTCAGTTTGCTGAATGGTGTGGCCTCATTTAATTGAGTCTCTGTGCTGTGCAGGTTTGTGAGTGAGGGACACATCCCCTATGTGAACGCCTATGAAGACTTCCCAGAGGAGATGAAGCTGTACGGAAGAGATGCACTCATCTTCAGAGTGGAGGTGAGCAAACACATCACAAACCCTTCTCCTATTTCTTTATGGGTCCAACCATATCAGTAATTATGGCCTTGTTCTGCATTTAGCTAAGACCTGCATTATCGTTAAAATGTATATGAGGAGATCAGAATGTTGGCCCAGGTGCAACAGAAACTGCTGCCTGTTCCCACCTGCCTGTAGACCTGCTACACCTGCTGCTCATTTACATATCTTAAAATGTCATCCCATCAATGGTAACTATACTGCCTGTCATTCACAATGTCAGCCTATATCAGCTAAGCATCCTATGCTCTTTGAGATATCATGGGATGTTTGGAAAGTTTGTCTATTTTTGACTGTTAAATGTATGTCACTGTGTGCTGACTACTGTGTTATTCGTTCCATTGCTGTCACTCTCTGAAGTTATCCTACAACAATACAGCCCTGACAAGATAAACTCTTGAGGATTATGCAATGGGATTATTTGCATAAATGTCTTGAAGATCTTTCGATACAGGAATGCCTTTTAGGGAACATGCTTTAATGTCTGTGTGAGGCACATAGACATTATTCTCATAATTCCCAATTCTGACTACTTACTAAATAGATTAGTATTAAATAGAATCATAGATAGTATTAAATAGAATCATAGCTCATTAACTATCCGTTATGCTAACGTTTAGGAAACTGCTATTTGTTTTTGTTTTTAGGAGTTCCTGCTACAGCATTATCATTGTCGGCGTTAAGGGTCCTATTTTCTGTCATCTGCCAGCTAATGTAAAAGGGACACTTCACAGATTTTTTAGCTCAAAATCATTGTCCGGATCACCTTATGAATATGTGGGCATGTGAAAACAGCTTTCAAATGTGTTCTGTAGATCATAAGATGGGTATCATTACCATTTCAGAATTAGCTACTGCCAGGTGTGTTTACATCCACAAGCACTGCACCTGCGTCTGCAGTGCATCTATCACCTGCGTCTGCAGTGCATCTATCACCTGCGTCTGCAGTGCATCTATCACCTGCGTCTGCAGTGCATCTATCACTTGTGTTTAATAATGTGCATCTTATCGTAGACACACCTCCATGGCTGGCTGGGAAGCGCAAAGCGCTTTGCTCTAATTATTTTATATTTTCTGGCTATTTAGACAACAAATACCACTAATAACTTGTTGTTGAGTCTTGGTGACAATCGGTGAATTGTCCTCTATTCTCTCCACACGTCTGACAGATGAGAACAGCTTCAACTTGATGATGTGGTATAAGACGGTGCAGTCTGCTCTGAGCCGAGCCAGACAGAGACAGGAGGAGAACACAGCCAGGTGAGGCAGGGTACCCACATCGACACCACTGTCAGCATAACTGGCTCTGTCACTATTAGCCATCTATTCAAAACTGCTCTCTCAAAATGGTATGACTTATTTATTGATGTCCTGAGAGAGAGTCCACACAACGTGACTGCTTTGCTTTCTGTTTCCAGTTACATAAACTGTAGCTGTTTGTGTTTGTGTGTACAGTATCCTAAGAACAGCATATCCTTGTTTCAGTGGGCCATCTGAGGAGTCACAGGAGGTGCTGCTGATGACACTACCATTGCCAATGCTTCCGCTAAGGGAGTGCTAAATCCTGTCCAGACCTGACCTCGGGAATGTTCCGGAACTCGCTGTCTTTGAAGAGAGCAGGTCTGGCAGAGGAGGTGAGAGAGAAAGACTGGGACACGTGGAGGGTGGAGAAGAGAGAAGAGAAAGAGAGAGGGGGTAGGGAGAGAGAGAGAGGGAGGGAGAGAGAGAGAGAGAGAGAGAGAGGGAGAGAGAGAGAGAAGAGAAAGAGAGAGGGGGTAGGGAGTGTGAAGTATCCACGAGAGACAACTCTCTCCCTAGACAGTAACTGGCTTTACCTGCTCTGAAATATCTACTGTTGTAAATACTGTGGACTCTCATTAGCCTCCAGTGCAGTCGAGGAGTGCCGCCATATTGGACAACAACAACATAAAGTGCCATCAGCAGCCAAACAAGACACTATTACTATAGAATCTCTCATGCATACTACATACTACATAGTACATACTACATTATGCAGCAATAGGCTCCTTTTTTGGTTTATGTTTTTACAACTGCACAGTGCAGTGTTCAGGGGGAGAACTGTTTTCTGGCTGCCACTAGGGTCCAGATGCACTCATGTTCTACATAGATCCATGTTTTTATTCTGTACTAGTTCAATCATAAAGCAGACGGGATCAAACACTCATGTTCTGAAATGGTCTTTTGACATATATCTCGTGTTCTAGATTGAATGCAATGAATGCATTCATATGATTTGTATGGCTCTAATTGGCTACTTATTTTGCTGGGTCAATATGGTACGTAGTTGTCTCTTCTTGGTCGTACTTTGATCACTTGAAAAGAGCAGACAGAAAACAGTTCTCAGTGTTGATTATGCATGAGAGACCCTTCACCGAGGGTGCCACTGAGCTCCGCGTTGCCATGGAGACCAGCCCAGCGCAGCGGAGTGTTGGGGATGCAGCTACCCATCGCGGAGCATCTGTGTGGATTTGCAGTGAATGGGAAAATCGACACATGAAAAACACCTCACCACCTTTTATCATCAGATCTTCTGTGTTTTATCATCAGATCAGAGGATGCTTGTCAATGAATACATTACATCACCCACCCGGTAAAAAGAGAAGACAAGTAAGATGAATTGTGCATGATTTTAATAGAACATGTTGTCAGTCCAAGGTGATTTACTGTAAAAGGGAGATGTAACAATAATACCACTTCAGGGTTGTTGAGTCTGAAAGTCCATTTTTGTCCTCAGTCAAGCTATTCTTTCAGACAGAACAGACTCTCTGGGGATGGTCTCCTTCCTGTACTCGCAGAGAGAGACATTCCCGTTCCCACATTACCTCACCCCGGAAACATGCCACACAGGCCTCAACCTCGGGCCCTGGAATGTGACTCCAATCACGCCACCACAAAAGTGTGTGTGTGTGTGTGTGTGTGTGTGGGGCGGGGGGGGGTAGGGTTAGGGGCGGCAGGAAATAATGTGTCGTTAACATATGTAAAAGATACAGGGAATGTTTTAGTTTTTTTATATAAAGACATTTTCGAGGACACGCACATTCTCTGAGGACATGCACATTCTCACACCGCCTGAGGTGAAGAAAGAAGACATAAGACCACAGCTTTAGCCCTGCATGTTGCAGCTGTGGAGCCATTGTCACTGTACAGGGGGAAGAGTGGTGATAGAGAGAAGGAATGAAAAAAGACTAAAATATTCATGATTGTGCCATGCAATAATGTTAGCAGACTCTGTGGCCCTTTTCTGGGTTTTTTTAAACAGACTGTGTCACCAAGACTACATCACCTGACAACCAACGCCCATCTCCTCCTCCTCCTTCCCCTCCTCCTCCTCCTCCTCCTCCTCCTCCTCCACCATCTGTGAAACACAAAAAGAATACAAATTCTGCTGGACCACAGCAAGAGCGGCGACAGTGGGTTTCAAACTGTGCTGTGTTTGTGGTGTGTAGACAGGCAGGCAGGCAGGCAGGCAGGGAGGGAAGCAGGCAGGCAGTTACGGATTTCCATAGACAACAGGGTTTTGCTTTGCATAAAGAAAGCTGGAGTCTGCCTGGGGGGCAGTAAACCATACAATTGGCCCTTTGGAGGTTGAGGCGTCTCATGTTCAGGCATCTCTGGGGCTGGGAAAAACTATACGAGAGTGGATTTCACATAAAACACAAAACCCACCACCACCACTCCCTCAACAAGAACATACACACTACACAACAAGTCTCACTTTGGCAATGACAAATCAAGTCAAGTCTTGTTTATTTGTCATTACATTGAATACTAAGTATACAATGCAACAAAATGCTTGAGACAGAGCAGCTCTACAACATCACTCAACATCAACAATAGAATGTAATAAGGATAAAATATAAACAATACAAGTAATAAACAGTAAATACAGTCAAAATAAAATATACAGAATTATTGTAGCAGCAGTAGGTAGTACAGTGTAGAGTGCAGAGTGCAATGTCAATGGAGTACAATGTCACTGAGCAGGTGGGTGGGTGGGTGCGGGGGGGGCTATTCCGGAACCTGTTTGTCCAGGACTGGATGCTTCAGTACCGTCTACACAATGGAAGCAAGGAGAACAGGGTATGACTGGGATGGCTGTTGTCTTTGATGATCTTCCTGGCCTTCCTAATACATCTCTCAGAGTAGAAGGCAATCTTAAGCATGCTATCTGACAATATGTCTACCTGGAAACATACACATTCAATGTAATAGAAGAACAGTGAAGTCATTTTTTTATGTTGCTTTTTGTGATTGATTGATTGAATTCAGTGGCCGATTGTCAGCAGTCATCAAAAGCTGATAAGAATTAAGTCTGTTGAAGAGGCTTTCCAGATGGCGCAGTGTATTATGAACATTTAAATATTTCATAGATATTAAACCAGTCTTCAGGGGCAGTTGTCCCTTTTGATGGATCAAGACTACATAGCTGGGGTATAACCTGTGTAATAAGAATGTCAACCATCCAGGGAGGCTTCATCCAGGGAACCTTTCTGAAAATACTGTATAGACTTACACCAACAACTGGGTTTGCCAACCGATGAATCCACCCACTATCCCCTCTTTCCTTGGTTTCCATGGTGTTCTCTCATGCTGTCACACCCACAGAAACGGAACAGTGGAACTATGGTCGCAACACACACCCACGCCCACCCACTATTATTAGCACATACACAATCATGAAAGCAAAGTGGATTCTCTTTTGTGTCCCCTGTGTATGGCCTACAATATGGTAAATGGAAACAATGACCTTAGTAATAAAAGGCTAACTCATTTACAGTACAATACTTCAACAGCAGACTGATCTATTCCGCAGTCAATGTCGCCCTCTGTGGGAACTCGTCAGACATGTCACATTTTAGTAATAATAAACCGAGAAACCACCAATTTCTGTGGTTTCGCCATATTATATCTGTAACAAATTTGGCACACTAATATAATTTTGATTAATAAGTGTTGTATAATAGCAAAATATAAATGTCTTAGCATATGTTGCAGTCAGATTTAATGACTGCTGTTACTTTGTTTCATGTCGGATGTATTTACCTGTAACACACAGGAAGTTCCAGTTCCAAAACAACAAACTAACATGTGGTTGTGAGCGGTTCATTCCTGTAACTTGCTAGTTAGCAATCTTTCCATTTCTATCCATTCCAAAATGGATGAAGAACACACGGTACGTTCGATCAATTAGTATTAATGTTTGTGCCCCATGCGCAACTTTTTCCTCAACGTGCAACATCTAACTGGCTGGTGTGTGTGTGTGTGTGTGTGTGTGTGTGTGTGTGTGTGTGTGTGTGTGTGTGTGTGTGTGTGTGTGTGTGTGTGTGTGTGTGTGTGTGTGTGCGCGCGCGTGCGTGTGCGCGTGCGTGAATGATTCTCTGTCTGTTTGTGTCTGCCACCTCTCTGTTTATGTCTGTCTGTCTGTCTGTCTGTCTGTCTGTCTGTCTGTCTGTCTGTCTGTCTGTCTGACTGACTGACTGACTGACTGACTGACTTTGTCTGTTTCTGTAACTATGTAGGGTGGCTACAGAGAGCCATGTGGGCAGTGTGGACTGGTGGACTGGGGGATATCAGACGAGGGCAAGTTTTACTGCAGATCTTGTCACAATGTGATCGAGGTAAGCAATGTTTGGACCAGCAGAGAGAGTATGAATAACACACATTTAGTGTTGCTTAATATTATTAAATGGATGATTTGTCATGGTATTCTTTTTCCTCAAACACACAGAGAACCAAAGAAGTTGCGGAGACATCTCTTATGATCGGCTCTAACAGAGTCTCTTCCATCTCTAAGGGCAAGAGAGGAAAAAACCAAGGTTTGCCTCTGTGTGCATAATAACCCACAAATGATTTTGGATGCGTATTTTTGGCTCCAAGTTTATGCCTGACGTGTGTGTGTGTGTGTGTGTGTGTGTGTGTGTGTGTGTGTGTGTGTGTGTGTGTGTGTGTGTGTCTGTGTGTGTGTGTGTCTGTGTCTGTGTCTGTGTGTGTTTCAGAGCATGGACGGCAGTGGATGGTGTGTGAGGGCTTCCAGTTCATCCTCAAGCACCAGGCTGAGGCCCTGCTGGCCATGGGAGTCAATGCCCAGTTCAAGGTCTGTCAGAAAGGACACACAGGGTTTGGGGATAGACATAACACTTGGGTCATTCCATGTGAAATCAACGGACAAAAGAGGATTTCAATTCATGTCATGGCTTGAAATGGCACACTGCCCGAAATGGCACACTGCCCGGACGAGTGAAACATAACAATGCTCTTCTATCAAATTAAACACACTCGTGTAAACTAATGCATTCTTGGTTTTTTGTAGGATGACGTGCTGTGTCAGTTTTGGAGGAAGTACCTCCAGAAAAGCAGACAGGCCTACACTAATACACCAATGCGTGCTGTGAAATTTAAAGTGGTAAGTCTACTGTATACTTCTGTGTTGTTCTAATTTAGTTATACACTTGTATGGGAAACCCATAAGTGTGTGTGTGTGTGTGTGTGTGTGTGTGTGTGTGTGTGTGTGTGTGTGTGTGTGTGTGTGTGTGTGTGAGAGATGTACATTTACATTTTTGGCATTTAGCAGACACCTTACAACATTTAGCGACTTACAACAAATACATTTGTCTAAGTAAGTGAATCATCTATCCATCAGTCATCATAAGAAAAATAAATCTATGCTAGGACCAGGGGCCATTGGCAGTCACAATGCTAGAAGAAGGAAGAAGGAGGCAGAAATGTAATGCAAGACGCACAGAGACACGTGTTGCCACCTGTGAGTCAGAGGGGGGGAAAGAGAAAGAGTTGAGTGTCATCTGCGTAGCAGTGGAAGGAGAAACCATGTGAGGAAATTACTGAACCAAGAGATTTGGTATAGAGGGAGAACAGTAAGGGCGCTAGGACAGCGCCCTGGGGGACCCCAGTGGTGAGGGCTCGTGGAGAGGACAGCAATCCTCTCCATGTCACCTGGTAAGAGCGATCAAAAAAATAAACTAATAGAATAAAAATACTTAGTAGTTTGGCCTTCCTCGATTGACTCATTCGTCTTCGTGTCAGGAGGCTGTCGCTCTTTGACCGTCAAGATAGAAATGCAGATTCTGTAATTGCTGGTGACTTAGCAGGGAAGCAGCCCCTCCCACCTAACGGCCAGACAGGTTTCACCACTCACTTCAAATGTATTTAGTTGTAGTCAAAGGTGAGTAGGGACTTAAATACCTTGCAGAATAGTTTCAAGCCCTCCCACTGGAGATTGCCAGCAATTGGCTTCAAACCGAGCCATCCATTCAGCTTTCAACAGAAACTAGGTCCCAGGGCTTCAGGCTAGATAGCCAAAAAAAATACCACCAACAACACACTGATTTTAACAAGATTAAATTGACTTAATCAGTCTAGAGAACAGGCTTCACCACTCTCTCCAAATGTATTTGATGATGTTTGTGTTATTTACTTAACATTACTCTCTCCCTCTAGCCTCACGCTATCATTGTGTTCTTGCTCTCCCCAGCGTTCTCGTGACTCTGAGTCAGACAGCGCTCCAGAGTCTGTTATGAGTGACTATTCCATGATGTCTGCCAGTGAGACAGATGGGGATGTAGATATGGCCAGTACAGCAGGTACAGGAAATTAAACTAGATTCAGGCTGAACAACGCCTCCCAGGACACTGATCTAGCTAAGCTAATTGTGTCTGTGCGTGCGTGCATGCGTGCATGCGTCTTATGTGTGTACCTGTATTTTACAGGTCACTCCAGTGGCGGATTATCCCCTATGTATTCTGGCTCTGTGGATGTTGTCTCTTACCTCACTCCATGCCAGAGGAGGGGCCACAGGCTGATGAGCATGCCCAAGACCCTGGCCCTGTGTTACCTGTCTCTGCTGTGGGCCAGAGAGGCCATCACACTAGCTGATCTGCTCAGGTCATTGGCACGGGGGTGGACAATACTCAAAATATTGAACATAAAGTGATTGTCGCAGTTTGCTGAATGGTGTGGCCTCATTCAATTGAGTCTCTGTGCTGTGCAGGTTTGTGAGTGAGGGACACATCCCCTATGTGAACGCCTATGAAGACTTCCCAGAGGAGATGAAGCTGTACGGAAGAGATGCACTCATCTTCAGAGTGGAGGTGAGCAAACATATCACAAACCCTTCTCCTAGTTCCTTACAGGAAAACAAAAAAAATGGAAGAAATCTTGGGAGGGGCCACTCAGAGAGGGATCCCCCTACCAGGACGGTCAGGCGTGCAATAGATGTCGAGTTTGGGCAGGCAAAAAGTACAAAATACAAATTGTCATGATGAGTGTGGGACATCCCGATCTGACATGACGTCACAGCAGACAGCAACTCAGTGCCGCCCTAGGGGCGGGGAGACCACACATATACCAACACTATCAGCTGCAACCTGGAAACATGGAAGGTGCACACCCCAGGGTGCAGGGTGCAGGGTACTTCCCTGTACAAAGCAAGTGTTGATCATCTCAGGGTCCTTGGCTGGTGCTGGTGATGCCGGCTGGCACCGGGGCTTGTTCTGGAGTCGATGGGTTGGGTTGTGGAGGCGTAGGCAAGGGGTTAGTGAGGCTGTTACATGTGTGTGAGGGAAGGTGCGGTGAACTTCCCTGTTGGGGCGGGGTGTCGCTCCTCTCCTGGTCCTGGTGCTGGTGTTGGAGCTGTTGGCCACGGCTTGTGCTGAAACTGGTGCTGGTAGTGGTGCTGGTACTGATACTGATGGTGCTGTTGCTGGAGCGTGTAGATTGTCGAGGGTGGGCGATGTGATGTGTGTGAAGGCAAGTTTAAATAAGTGTGTTTTGAGAAGTTTCTTAAAGGTGTTAAGAGCTTCTGCCTCTGATATGGCCTGGTAGGGCGTTCCAAAGCTTAGGGGCATAGCAGCTAAAAGTCGCCTCACAGATTCTCTTACGGTTTGGCCTTGGAGTCACTAAGAGAGAAGCAGTGGAGGATCTAAGGGTTCTATTAGGCACATATTCCTGAATGCAATCACCCAAGTATCTTGGTGCTGAACCTTTTACCGTTTTGAAAACCAGAAGAAGAACCTTAAAATCTATTCTAAAGCTCACAGGCAGCCAGTGTAGTGGCATAATGTGGGGTAATGTGGTCTCTCTTTTTTGTGTGAGTCAATACTCTTGCAGCTGCATTCTGAACTAACTGTAGGTGTTTAATACTTTTCTGGGGGAGACCAGAGAGAAGGCTATTGCAGTAGTCTAAGCGACTGGTGATGAACATGCATGCATTAAAATGTATATGAGGAGATCAGAATGTTGGCCCTGGTGCAACAGAAACTGCTGCCTGTTCCCACATGCCTGGAGACCTGCTACACCTGCTGCTCATTTACATCTTAAACTGTCATCGCGCTCCGGAATTTCTATTTCCCCCTGCAAGGAAGAGTAACACGTACTGTAGTAACTCTACTAATAGTATACTTGGTTGTCTGATGGCTGACCCTGTGTTTGTTTGTTTGTACCCTAGTCCATTCCCTCTCACAGGGCCTTGCACAAGGAGGCCCAGACCCTGGCTGTGTTCCTTGGGCTGCCCCCCTTCCCCTCCATCAACCAGGACTGCCTGCTGCACCCCTCCCTGCTCACCCTCCGCTACCTCACTGAAACCAACCTGCCCGGTGGGTCTGCCTCCAGCATAATTCCGTTGGAAACTTGTCAGTCACTTCAAAGGAAACCATTGTACTTTATTGTGTTCACATTGCCCCTTTTAAATGCATGTATTCCATTTTATTTTTATTTTGTATGTTGCTTTAGACACACGTCTCTACCATGAGTTATTCTGCTCTTCCACGTCTTAATGCTTAATTCTTTCAAACACCTGTCTTACAAACACACCCATGCTCACTCAGTCTATTTCTGTCTCTGTTTCTCGGTTTTATCCTCTCAGATGAACTGCATGACTGGGTGTGTCGGATAATGCATCAGTCTGGTATGGCAGATGAGTCCTATCACACGTTTGAACCTATGAACTCCCCTCTCCAACATTACGACATTCAGGCTGCAGCTTTGATCATTGTCGCAATGAAGCTACTCTTCAAACTGGATGACCACACTGAATGGTATACTGCCTGTCGTTCACAGTGTTAGCCTGTGTCAGCTAAGCGACCTATGCTCTTTGAGATATCATGGGATGTTTGGAAAGTTTGTCTATTTTTGACTGTTAAATGTATGTCACTGTGTGCTGACTACTGTACTGTACTTTGATGCTGCTTAACCTTAAAACCTTCCTCTGTTTCCAGGGATTTATCTAATGATGCAGGTGACAAGGAGAAGGAGAGTCCAGGTAGCTGTTTGTCTTTTTTTTATTTTATCTACCTAGCCATGGAATATGTTGACTGGATATATGTTGACACCTGTTATGCTTGAGAACCAATCCATTCAATCTAAATGTAAGATGAATCTGATTTAATGTGTTATTCGTTCCACTGCCGTCGCTCTCTGAAGTTATCCTACAACAATACAAGATAAATGCTCTTGAGGATTATGCAATGGGATTATTTGCATAAATGTCTTGAAGATCTTTCGATACAGGAATGCCTTTTAGGGAACACGCTTCATTGTCTATGTGCAGCACTGCCCACAGAGCAAAACCTGGTTGAGTTAACATTGTTTATTCATCAAGAAGTTTGATCATGTTGTACTCTTGGGATTGGAAAAAGAAATGTTGAAAAGAGAATTAGAGTTTTCGCTTTCCTTCAAATTGTAACGGATATCCCAATGATTAGACCGATGTACCTTCTGTAATCTGCAACTGAAGAATGTTGCATGTACTGTTTTTCTGCATTGCTCAGCTCTATGACTGTGACATTCTTCCCTGAGAACACAATGGTGGGGCACAAATGTTCCAGTTGAAAGGCTACCAAGACAGTGCATTTAAAGGGAACTTTAGAACCTGTCATGATTCCCAATTCTGACTACTTACCCCCCTGTATTAAATAAAGTCATAGCTCATGAACTATACATTATGCTCATGGTTAGGAAACTGCTATTTGTTTTTGAGGAGTCCCTGCTACAGCATTATCATTGTAAGTGTTAAGAGTCCTCTTTCCTGTCATCTGCCAGCTAATGTAAAAGTTGTCCAGATCACCTTACGAATATGTGGGCATGTGAAAACAGCTTCCAAGTGTGTTCTGTAGATCATAAGATGGGTATCATTACCATTTCAGAATTAGCTACTGCCAGGTGTGTTTACATCCACAAGCACTGCACCTGCGTCTGCAGTGCATCTATCACCTGCGTCTGCAGTGCATCTATCACTTGTGTTTACTAACGTGTGTCTTATCTTAGACGTGCCTCCGTTGCTGGTTTGGGAGCACAAAGCACTTTGGACGTTGTAGTTCATCATTCCGACTATTACTTCCTTGTCCGTTAGAAAGCTATTTTGTCACTTATTTGCTCTAACTGTTTTATATTTCCTGGCTATTTAGACAACAAATACCACTAATAACTTTTCTCTCCACATGTCTGACAGATGAGAACAGCTTCAACTTGATGTCGTGGTATAAGACGGTGCAGTCTGCTCTGAGCCGAGCCAGACAGAGACAGAAGGAGAACACAGCCAGGTGAGGCAGGGTACCCACATCGACACCACTGCCAGCATAACTGGCTCTGTCACTATTAGCCATCTATTCAAAACTGCTCTCTCAAAATGGTATAATTTATTTATTAATGTCCTGTTTTTCCCACAGAAAGCATTGGAAGTCAAAGAAACCTCTTTATCCCTCAAAGAAAGACAGGTCTATGGTCCTCAAGAGAAGACGTAGGTGTCCCTCAAATATTAAACTCTCTTTCATCTCCCTAAAAACACCCTCAATGAACTACCCTGTGTCCACTATTTACGTGGTAAATGGGCCGTAAAAAAAAAGAGCTTGTACAAACTACATGGAGGTTTACCACCACTGTCCTTCCAAGGCCTCTGTCTCCTCGGCTTTCTCCTCGTATTTGTTTACACTCTTCTTTTCACCACTTTCACCTCTCCGTCTCCAGGTATTGCGGAGCAACTTCAGATGAGCTTCCAGAAGCTTTCTGGTTCCCCCACTGCAACTCCACTGTCCCGTCCCTCCAGCTTCTGTTTCCGGTGGGGGGAGGAGGAGGGCGTGGATGGGCCCAGCCTGCACCAGCAAAGGCTGGACAGTGTTGTAAGGCTACGGAGGGGTACACTACAGCCCTCCAACCCAGAGTACTGGCATGTAGCCCTGAGGGCCTGCCAGACCAGGTAAGACCACCCTCTGTGGTAGTACCTACCAAGGTTATTCAAGGACAGTCTAAATGAAATCACTATGTAGGTCTGTGTGTTCGCTCCTGAGATGAGGGCTGTTTGCACTGTCAGCACCGATTAAATCTACCCAGCCTCTCTCTCTCTCTCCGTTTCTCTCTTGAGCCTCTCTTTACTCATTTTCATCAGTTAGCTGAGGCTATAGCTTGTGTGGGTATTGCCCACTGCTGTCATGACTGCAGAGTAACAACCAATCTTCCGCCATAGATTGAAGACCCATCTCTTCAGGCTACATCTTAATGGTCCCTCCTAAAGACCTCTTCATCCCCACTACCCCCCTGTACAAGTTTCTCTCCTATTAAAAAAAAGAGTAATTCTTCCTTCTTCTAGCATTGTGATTGCCAATAGCCCCTGGTCTGAGCATTGATTACTTTTTCTTATGATGACTGATGGATAGATGATTCACTTACTAAAACAAATGTATTTGTTGTAAGTCGCTTTGGATAAAGACGTCTACTAAATGCCATAAATGTAGATGTAAGTGTAAAAATGTATTGATTGTTGTTGAGAATTCCCTATAGGATATGGGAGATGTGCTCAAAGATTAGCACTCAACACCCAGACCGTTCATCCGTAGGCGTTATTAATTTATTTATTTTTCCTCATCAGGACTTGCAACAGCCACTATGAAGAGATGGAACCAACCCTCCCCAGGATTTACCTGTGGCTGCTGGAGCTCTTCTCCTTCCTCATGGGGGTGAAACCAGACTGTGTATATGAACAAGTGCTGAAGGTGGAGAGACGCCTCCTCAAGAGCAGGCCCCCGCCCAGGGCTGGAGAAACGCCCAGAAAACCGACAGGCAAACAACCCAGAAAATAAACCAGAAAAACACGTTCTAGGTGACTAAAGGGAGTCATTTAATTTTGGCCAATCATCATTTGAATTTCCAAATACTGTTTATTGATATGAAGTTGTATCACTTTGCAACGCCTTAATTTCCCCTCAGGGATCAATAAAGTACCTATCTATCTTCTCTCTATGCACCTCTTTATACCTTTTGTACAAACTGCATCAGATTTTCTCCCAAATATGAATTACTATGTATACACTGTAATTACAGTTGCAATATGTCCATTGTACAGTAAACTATATATTTATACTTTCAACTGATGTTGTCATGAATTTTGTTCCCTCTATGAATCTGTGGTTGCATGGAATGTACGTCCGTCAATGGATGTTTAGGGCTTAGTTCAGAAAAGATCCTGTCATTCAGTGAGTAGGGGAAACCTTTTGAATATGTTAGCCAGAGAGAACAGACTTACTTTGGTATTATACGTTTCGGACTGGATTCTTCTCAGCCTCATGCGCTTCTCACAATGAAACTGGGGTGTATCGACGCTCGCTCATCAGGAGTGATGTAGTAACCTATGTAAATCTACCTAGAAACCCCGCCCATTGCGTCATAGCAGTCCAACAGCTTGCCCTATCCCAGGTAAAAGTCACCAGGTACCGCTCATCGAACGAGAAAAGGTGACAAAACTCGTTCTGGAGGACGCGGTTGGCAGCTGTCTACACTTGCAGTGCATCGTGAGTTTTTTCACTGGACGGATTGGATTTACCGTTCCAACTAGAAAGTCCAGTCCGACGGAGAGAAATGACACAGGAATCTGGCAAGTAAGTAGACTGCGACTGCATGGTCCATTTGTGTCCTAGTATGAGGACAGGTGCGGAGGTGCATTTATCATGACGCTCCTAGTGATACAGAACTATTACTTTTGTTAGACTACCACTGCTGTATGGGTCATTTCGTACTGAATTATTTGTACTCCAGATTATGGTGATTCCACCTGTTGTATCCTTGTCGTACGAGCATTCCGTCAGTTATGGTTTCTGTGTTGCTATGTTTAGTAACTTGCATAGTTGGCAAAATGAAGTCACACATAGTCACACAAAATGAAAAGAGGTCATTTTCATCTAAAAGGAATCTCATTGATTTAGATAGCAAAATAAAGACAGGAGAAATTATCTATTCAATGCAACTATCATCAATTCACCTCTTGGGCAACACACAGTTCTCCTGTTTAAACATCAGATTTGTTTTTTTTATCCATATTAAAAGCAGGATCATTAATGATAATGAGCCTTCATGATCTTAAGCAAAACAATGGAAGTCTTAAGCATAGAGCTGAGTCACATACTCAAAGTCAACAGTCAGGAAACCAAGAGACAGCTTATTGGCTCAGCCAGGAGAAGACCTGTCTTGCTGGTAGAGCAGGATTACATCTCTCAGAGCTCACTAGTTGAAGTTAACATTTCCCTCCTTATTTCATCAGACTGTTTCACATTCCCTCTATGGGTAGTTTAGGGGTACTCTGCTCAGTTTTGCCCACCTTAAGCACTGCAAAAGGTCTTAACTGTATTTTTCAAGATCTGTCAGAAATTGAAATCTACAATCAACTACTGAAGGCCACACTGCTTACACTTAAATGTTATGTCCCTTGTCTTGTTTCGTTTGAATAGAGTGGAAGTCAATGTCAAGGCGATAGCTGGCGGTTTTCATTTGTCATAATTGTCGTGCCAGTTCACATTCTTACATAGTGCGCAGTGCATCTCAGTTTTCCTGACTGTATCGTTGGTTTCTCTCCATGTGCAGAAAGAGGGGGGTGCTGGTGCTGCCGAATGACCCAGCATACGGTGGTCAGCAGCACGGCTACACAGAGGATGATGAAGCCTGGAGGATGTTCCTGGAGAACCCACTGACAGCCGCCTCCAAAGCCATGATGAGCATCAACGGGGACGAGGACAGTGCCAATGCTCTGGGCCTCCTCTATGACTACTATAAGGTACCTCCACCATCTCACAGAGTATTTCACCCTCTCACTGGCTCTCTATCTCAGGAGTGGTGGCGCATCATTTCTGCATTATAATAATGTGTTTTCTTTTTCTAGGTGCCAAAGGACAAGAGATCTACAGGACAGCCCAAAACAGAGGTTCATCTGGGTGATGCTGATCCAAACAGAATGTAATGACCCTGCTTCGTGCCTTATATAGACAATTCATGTCTACTAACATATCATTCAAAGGAGTGGAGTGGAGTGGAGATACAGTGATACCGATTTATTGGACACATATTTATACAGATTAAGAGATACACATTTATTGGAGCAAAGGGATATCATCATTATCCTTTGGAGAGAAGATGTGTCGATGTAATAGACTACAATGGCCACACCCCTCTACTGGGGTACAGAAGTGTGGTTTCCAATGGGGTTTTCTAATGCGTTTTCAAGTGTAGTATAATTGTCTTTTACCTATAATGCAGGTGGTTGATGGTGAACTATTTTGATAATGACACCCCAATCCCATGAACAAGTTCGTTGAAACATCAAAATAACAACTACAGCGAATGTGGAAAGTGGCTTAGCAGTAAGCTATTTGCAGTCGGGTCAGTGGGAAAACTTGACTACTGTACCCCAGTAGAGGGGCGTGGCTTCAGATTTCTGGGATTTTAAAGCGTCCCCTGTGAATCCCTATGACAGTAGTTTAGAGATAATCTTTACTCCTCTTTTCAGAAACTATATGGTTCCTCTTCAAGACTCTGCCCTGGCCATGACCACTCTGACGACAGTCCCTCTCAACTTGGTGGTGCAGGGAGGCTCATCCAGCCGGGACAAGACGCCTCTATTCCCCACCACAGACTCCATGGGGCCCATCTCTACCACCAACACACCCACTTACTCGGTCCTTCCAGAGCGCGCCCTGCACTCTTACCCTGTGGGCATTTGTGGCACCAACAGCTCCCATTCTGGTGGCATGAGCTTCAGTGGGCAGCTCAACCACAGCCCGTACAGCCCCAGAGCCGAGTCCTTGACCCCAGACTCAACCTACCCAGAGTCCTATAAAGACAGCTCAAATGAGGTAGGCTCTTTCTTTCTGTCCTCAACTCTTTGTTTCCTCACTAAGATTCTTGTGTTGTTGTGTTGTTTTGAAATGATCCAGTATGAAACAGTGTTATTATTTGTATGATGGTGCTGAGGTTAACCTGGACTGCTTTGTAACCCCCAGATATTCCCTCTCTCTGAAGAGCTCCAGCTACGCATAGCCTCCATTAAACCAGAAGCTTACCCTCACTTCAGTTCAGCAGCAAGGTACCACCAGCCAAACATAAGAAAATTACTTATTTTTCAACCAATGCTCTCATCAAAGACAAGACTGACATCGGGATAACCTTGTAGTCTGTTAAGTATTCTCCCTCTCCTTCCCTATTTTCTCTCTCTCTCTCTCTCTCTCTTTATCAGTCAAAACTTTGAGTACATGCTCGAGGCCCCTCAGTCTCTCAGGGTCAAGAGTGGCAATTGCAGTGGCCAAATGAGTTACCTGAACAAGGGCCAGTTCTATCCCATCACCCTCAGGGCCAAGGACCTGCCCAACCACAGTGGCCGAGCCCGGGTATGAGCCAATGTCTATACTATTACCATTTCTCTAGAAAGCTATTCTATAACATTTGCCACTTTACTGCTATAGACCTAAACATGGGAATAATGCATTAGGTATTTCGTTGTTGTTTTGCATCAGTAGTGGTGTTTGAATGTGTTTATAATCGGGCTTTCAGAGTGTGGTAATGCTGGTCTTTGCGGAGGAAAAGTTCACAGAGGAACAGCTTAAACACTGGAGGTACTGGCACAGCAGACAGCACACAGCCAAGCAGCGCTGCATCGATATTGGTAAGAAGTTAGACACATGCACCAACATACACGCACAGGTGCTCTCTTTCTCCATCTCTCTCTCTCTCTCTCTCTCACACACACACACACACACACACACACACACACACACACACACACACACACACACACACACACACTATAACAACGGTCATGTTTGCTTTTGTTCTCAGGATGAGTGTGTAAACTATCCTGTTTGTTTTCCCCAGCTGACTACAAAGAGAGTTTCAATACAATTGCTAACATTGAAGAGATTGCTTACAATGCCATCTCCTTCACATGGGACACTAAGGATGAGGCACGGGTAAGAGAGAATCATTTCATATAATCTTTTAGTGAACAATATGGAACAAGAGCACGACTTCTATTCCAATGTAATTAGACACAAGTGTAGTAACAAAGATGTCCAGGTGGGGGAGACATACACTATGAAATGGAATCATTATTCAGAAACAGACAGTTTGTGAGGGTAACTGACTTTACACCTGTATGCAAGAAATGTCATGATTATCTTCAATGGAAACAAATATATATTCATGTGTTTCAGAATGGTCTGTTCAATTATTCATTGTTTTCATTCATACATTTGAACCTTCTATCGATTTGTCTTTTCTTTGTTTCTGCTCCCTCAGATCTTTGTGTCGGTGAATTGTCTGAGTACAGACTTCTCCCCTCAGAAAGGAGTGAGGGGTCTTCTTCTCAACCTCCAGATTGACACCTATAACCTTGATGACCATGGTGACAAGCTAGCGCACCGAGCCTTCTGCCAGATCAAGGTGTTCTGTGACAAAGGTGCAGAGCGCAAGATCCGTGACGAGGACAGGAAACAGTCTCGTAGGAAGGGGAGGTCCCAGGATTTAACAGCAGCCTGTGAGTGCTCCTGATTCAATCAATCAATCATTCAATCACATTTTATTTAAGTGCTTTTTACAAATGCATTTGCCACAATTTTTTTTCTTTGTACAAAACCCTGGCCTAAACTCCCAAAAGCAAACCAGATCAACTTTGTCACTCAATAACCTGAAGTAGAAACAGACCTGGCAAGGCAGTAGACTCTAGAGGGGGAGCACACACATAAACACAACAACTCACTCCTAGTTCAGAATATAAGTCTCCGGTCTCAGTGAAATATAAACCTGCAGAAAAAAAACACACCTTTAAACAACAACCTCTGCCCAGGTGTCACTTTACATGTTTTTAAATGTAAAAATCTTCCCTCACTGTCACAGGTGCGAAAGAACCTCTGCAAGTAAGGCATGTGGACATGACAGCGTTCAAACCCATGAGTGACATGGATTCAAAACCTGTCCTCTTTATTCCCGAGGTCCACTTCTCCAGTAACCAGCGCCATGTAAGTGTTTCCCACTTTAAACTGCAGAACCTCCTCAGACTGGCCATAGTCTGGAATAGTTAATGGTTGGCTTTGTTAGGAGTAGCCTTTGATAACTGCATGTTTTCAGCTAAGTTTAGGCTCCAAATAGCTGCTTATTCATATACAGTTGTCAATAGGACTGCAAAACAAAGAACACAAACTTTCACACAAAAGAGACCATCCTCTAATCAGCTGTGTTGGTACATTGGAGAGTTTCAGCTCTACCTGTGGCCTAAGCCAGCTGAATAAATACCACAGGTGAACATTCCTTAGACATGACATCACATGTTGTTATTGTCCTGGTGGCTCTCAAGTGTTCCCCAGGGATGTTAAAGAGCTCAAATATCAGCAAATAACAAAGACGCAATACACTTTTTAGTCTTTAGTGTCACTTTAGTCATTAGCATGTTGTCCTTATTTTCATTGGTGTATCCCTCAACTAACAGAACATCCTCCATTTTATTCTTAAACAGGCATGCCTATTAGACGATGGTGAGGATGGGTGAGTATAGTTTGTCTTTTGATACAACATAGAACTTATTGTAATATAGTAACATTTCAATTCTATCAATGGCCACTCTATTGAATTCCATCTGCCGCCTGACCCAGACCCAGAATAAGTCATTCACTGTGGGTTCTCCATTCACTTGTGGCTGATGATAGTCATGCGTTCTGTTCTGTTGCGCTTGTCTTTCTGCAGCTTGGGACAGAAGAGAGCGCTCTCCCACAACGAGGAGGAGTTTGACTCTGCTTTGAACAAGAGGGCCAGGAGAGACATCCCAGAGAAAGGTAATTTAGAGACATGCAGAGAGAGAAAGCTTTAACGGTACCTTCAGTTTTGTCTATATATTGAAGGGCCAAATCTACAGAGAAATGAAAGCACATTTGGGAGAGAGACAGACGGGGAACCGCCGTCTCTGGCAGAGTGTCCTGTGGTTGTGGCGTTACTCTGGCTCACTCGCACGCAGCTCAGCTGACTGAAAACATGTAAACAGAGGCCACGTGCTTCCTGGTAGCAAAGCCCCGCCCCCTTTGATGCACAAAACACACACACACAAACTCACTCACCCACCCACACCAATACATACACACTGTCAGTCAGTTTTCCAAAGGAACGTGATCATTTGTCCATGTACAGGATTGGTTTTCAAATTCAAGTGCAGGGGCCGTTCTTAGAAGGGTTGTTTGCTGTTTGCCGTAGTCTTTCGCAGGCTAGTATATTTTTTACTAGGCTCTCAGCCAACTCTCAAGATTCTAAAGGAGTAGAGTAAATACTCTGGCCTGCTTCCTCCAGTGTACGGGTTAGCTGAGTGTCAATCTCTCTGTGGGGGAGGTGTGTGTCAGCCTGATGGCTTACCTCACCTCAGAGAACAACAGGCTTCTTTGTTTTAGTCAAGGACAATGCCATCCCACTTACTGCATCAATGTGTGAAACTGTCTCACACCAATGTCTAAAATCACCTTTGTGTAGATTCCTCACTTTATTTGTTCCTTTTGAATGTATTTCTACACCACAATCTCAGGCTTATGGCACCTCTCCCAACACCGTGGGTGTTGATCTGGTATCTCACAGCTCATTTCCTCTCTCGCTGTCCCTCTAGTCCTGCTTTACGTCAGGAAGGAGACGGAGGAGGTGTTCGATGCCCTCATGCTGAGGACGCCCACTCTAAGTGGACTACTGGAGGCGGTGAGTCTCTTTGCCTGGTGTCTTATGACTCCTGCCTTTCACCCAGTATCCTATTGTGTGTGTATGTTTTGAGTGTGTTTCATACTGTATGAGTGCCTTTGTCTTTTTGTTTTTTGAAACTTATTGCCATTGGTTGTTAATCACATGATGGCTGTTCAGTAAATTGTGCCACCCTCTGTCTCAGGAATAGGAGTTTGCTTCCTGTTTGTCTTCCTGTGTCTGACAGGAAGTGGTAATTTGTCAGAAACTGTACAGGCATCAGCAGTGACATTCAATGGAATGTACTGTATTGTGTACACCTAGTTTTCATGGGGTTGTTTGATGTTTTACATAATCTCTCTAGGTAAGTGAAAAATATGAGCTGCCATTTGGGAAAATCGGGAAAGTCTACAAGAGGTGCAAAAAAGGGTAAGACTGTTGTCTCTGTTGTTCATCATGATCTATATTTTGTATTGTATCTGTGTGTGGAACATTTATTTATTTATTTTATTGTAGAAAAGACTCGGAGGCTAAATTATTCTCCTGTACCATCTGTAGGATCCTAGTTCATATGGATGACAACATAATCAAGCACTACTCCAATGAGGATGCCTTCCAGATCCACATAGATGATGTGGGGGGGCAGGTCCTGCTGACTCTGACTGAGATCTGACTGGTCAAGGGAAGTAACTGGACCAGCAGGTGGGGGCCATGGAGGTGGAACACATGTTGACTCCAAGGAGGGGCCATAAACAGTAGGATTAGTCACCTGTTTACACAACTGTACTGGACTTCTACAAGGAAACCAATCCCGAGTTCTCCCAGTGCATACAAGGAATTTGCTTATATTGTTGAATAACATGGCTACCTCTCTGACCAAAAAAAGACATTTCAGTATTTCACAGAAATATGAGGCCATGAATCAAGTAATTGAGTCATACCCCACAAGTGTTGCATTTTAGCAGTTCTGTAGCTATAATATTAGACGTGTTCATAATTTCCCAACATGATTGCGTAATAGCCTTAGATTTGTATATATATTTTTTTTTTTCTTGGTCTTTTTCTCGGTTTTGGGTCTATAAATGATATTCTAAAATGCTATCAATGACAGAATGAATATAGCACAATAGAGTGCCTTGTTCTATTTATTTTTTTGAGAAACTGTGTTTCTGGTGGATTATTCAATGTTTTGGTATACTATGTATCTGTGAACTAATTTATTGTAGAGAAGTGTTCTCATGAAAGTATTCCTTAATTGAAAACTACAAATAGTTGTTCTGCATAGAGACAGACATTTACATTTATGGCATTTAGCAGACGCCTTTATCCAAAGCGACTTACAACAAATACATTTGTCTAAGTGAGTTAATCATCTATCCATCAGTCATCATAAGAAAAAGTAATCTATGCTAGGACCAGGGGCTATTGGCAGTCACAATGCTAGAAGAAAGGATTTTAAGAGGTCTTTAGGAGGAAAAACAAATATGTATACAGATGTATTATGGAGTATCTGACGGTGTTGATATCCATGTCAGATGAAAAAATATGTAGAAAGACAGTGGTCAGTTTACAGAAATGGACATTACAATTTGGTGACTGGTTAGGGCTTTTTTTGGTCTGAGTACTTACTTTTATATTTTAGAATACTTGATGCGGTATGGGTTTTTACAAGTTAACATATGGAAAATATAATATATTGATGTATATATTTATGTATGTTTTTATCTAATTATAAAATGACTTTCTGAACATTTTGTGCCATGTATGAGTATGAAAGTAGATATGGAGAAGGAAACATCATGTTTTGTGATGACAGAATGTGAATATTTCTTTGTTAAAGGTGTTTGTTAATGTTTCAATACCGTGTCTGTCATGCAAGAACTGATTTGGAATCAGGTCTGTCAGCAGATGTTTAACTACCGGTATAGCTGTTATTAAATTCTTTACAGTAATTCTTCAGACTAAGGTTTTTTTTTACATCATGTACGTATCTCTGGGGCACCTCAGCATAAGTGAGCCATGAAGTAGAGAAGGTGCAGATTTTGTGGTTACAGAGGCGGTGCAGTGTTTTGAGGACAAGCACACCAGAGGGTCCTTTTTTAGCTTTTCTGCTGCCAAGGTTTGGGATGGAGAAAAACCAACAGTGGGTTCTGAGAACCATCTCTCTGCTAGCCCTCGACCCTGCCTTCAGTTATTTTTGAAAGTCGATTATGTTGTCTGATGCTCCTTCATTCCAAAACTTGTAGTTGTGATGAGGCTAACAACCAGAACCACTAGTGGTAAGCTACAGGTCAGGCCTTGTGCCGTCTCAACAGTTTGGCCCAATGTCTACACTTGCTCTAACCCAGGGCTTTGGGCCACATTCAGTCCTGTGTGAATTAGCAAAGGCTTGTGAGGTTCCTGCTCAGTCCCATCTCTCCTGACTGTGGGGATTGTTAACAGCATGGTCTAACTGGCAGAGGGCTGCAAAAGTCAGACGGGGCTAAAAGGGTATGTGAGGGTCCTAGAGACTCAGAGTGGATTGATGGATGGAGTTTAAACTGAACCAAGCCGATTTCTTGCAACAGACTTAAACATGGATGATTCTGAAGAGGGTTTTTTTCCTCTCTCTTACTCTCTACATTTCAACTTACAGTATGAAGTTCTCTAATTGACATGAAACAGTGAGAGCATGGACAGTAATGCAATACAGAAAGCATGTTACATCTCAGTGCTTGAGTCTAACCCTCCCTTTTTTGGGGGGTGACCTAAATACCAGAACCCCACCCACCTCAACACACGCCCCTCTGTTTGCCGCGCTGAAGTGGCGCTCATTTCCCAGTTCGCCTGAGTTCCTCCTCAGTGAGGCCACTGCTGTTTGTTCTGCGTCCGAGGGGGACGTCACATCTGTTGCCCAGAGCTCCCAGCAGCCTGTCCACTCTCATACCCACCCTGGCCCTAGTGGGCTACACTCCTCAATACCTTGAAGTTTCCTTTCTGGGATCTCTTAGCAATTAAGTTATCAGTAGAATCTGCACATGTGAACAAGTGTATGTGTGTATGATATATTACCAAAGTGAAAGGGTATTAAATGTCAATGTTCCTAGTCTTCAGAACCTGGAAGGGCACAAGTGTAGATTAGAAGGGGGGGGTTTTCTTGGAAAACCTCAATGAAGAATGACCTCTGACCCCTGGGTAATGTGCACCGCTGCTACGACAACAGGACATGACCTTATGCACTCCTCAAGTGGCCCACGCATTAAAGCCCTTATTCACATGCAACCCACCACCTCAACACTAATGCAAATGAGCAACACAAATTTGATGCATACTCCATTGCTCCAACATTTGGTGAATAAGCAAGTTAAAAACCTTCCAAATGTGGCACATTATACCAAAACGGTTGCGTCTCTTTTGGGCAGCAGCTCAATGTGTCCTGTTTTACCTCCCTATAATAACCATTCTATTACACCCCAAATACCAATCGAGTCTCTCCATTGAGTCCAGGCAGAGCCGGAGAACTGGCAAGCCTTGGTTTGCTCAATGTTCCACGGTTTCCAAGACAACAGCCACCCAATTAGCATCTCATGTAGCCATGTGTCAATGTAATGGTAGGATTTTGGTTTGTATTTTTTCCAATATTGCTATTCTCTTTTGTTTCACAGACAAAGAACCCTTCCACTTAGCATGACACACCCATATATACTAAAAGCATGTCTATCTATACAAGGTAAAGCATTTTAAATGTAGGTCATTCGAACTGGGAAATTGGGGTTGACGTTTGGCTGTTTTGGACAGTCACTTCCTTGTTCATAAGAAATTATATGATTTTCGCTCCCAGAGGATGTCTTGGAAAATGCTTGGTTTCTTGTGTGACCATAATTTATTGAGGTCAGTTTAAACTTAGTCATTGTGACATTTTACCATATCATTCAACTAGTGTGTTATGTACAACCGGGCTGTATCTGTTTTCAAAAACAAAAAGATCTGAACGCGGTTCTAAAAGCAGTGCAATGCTATCTGCAGAAAAGCAAAGTACCAATACTGTACATATGCAGGGTCAGCAGGGCTGTTTTAGAGCCAGATCTGTTTTCCCTCAGTATATATTAGCAGGGAGCGGCTGTCAGCTGAAGAGAGGTTATAAATGTGCACAACCACCCCTCTCTGGAGGAGTGGTTAGCTGTGTGTGTGTGTGTGTGTGTGTGTGTGTGGTAACCTTTCTTCCAGAATCGAAGTTCATTCAGTTTGCCTCAGTTAGCCTCACTGGGGTCCTCCCCCCTCTCTGTGTTTTGGCTCTCTGCTGCATAGCGGCTCAGGGCTACCCTTCACTCCCGGCATGGCGTCACCGTGCAACTCCCAGCCAACAAATAGCCTCCCTTCTCTGTCATACATCACAATGTTACTATACCCTCTTCCACACACAGCCTCAACAGGTGCCATGGTTGTGTTGCCCCATAACAACACCATATTTTCTGAATGATAGGAGAACTATAACAATGTGAGACTGGATCTATGTGTCCTCATCTGCCACACAGTGAGCAAAGAGGTGAACTTAGGACAGCGTGTATAATATCACTCTTCTTTAGCTCTAGCAGAGGTCTGGGAGTGTTTAGTGCCGGGAGACAATCTCTGGAGGGGCTGTGTCTGTTTCATTCTTTTTTCTGAACTTGTTTTTCAGAAAATCTGTATGAACTCACCTCACCCCAAACTCGTCTGTATCTTTTCAGATGTTATGCTCTCATTATTGCCATGGCAATATTTGTCTCTATGTTTGCTTGGATTTTGTACCATGGATATTTTGCTGTGTGGGTGAAGTCCACCTTGACAATGGCAAAATGTATGTGAAACCATGAAATACCCTCATTTTCAATAACAAAGTGAAGACTTTCACTGTCACACATCAGTAACACACATATTTCACAGAATATGTTCTGCTATGATAGGCTAATCTGCTAATTTAAGAAAAATTAAAGATGCCTGAAATCTGAGTGAATCTCAAATAAACAACAATCTATTTCTCTTAGACTGTCAATTGCTATGCAGATTGAAATGTGATCTCCCTCCAGGGGTTTGAAAAAGCTCTTTGTCTGCCTCTATCTCAGACATCCTGAGTATTCTCATCCTTCAAGATCCTATGACAGTGTTTTTCCGAAGACTACTGCATTTATACTTCTTATTGACACAAGTGGTGCTCATTACTGTGGTCCACTGTCAGATGGAACAAAACACTTTGGACCTCGATGTGTGTGCTGGGCAGCTCCAAATGAGGGAAATACAAAGGTCATTTTAAGGGTTAATGTACAGCCACAACAAAGGGGTGAAGCTCTCTTGCAGGACCCGCCCTGAAATTCTTTATAGGAAAGCTGTTTACAACCTCAATGCATAGGAGTCCTTGGGTTCATCGCCAGCTGGGGGAGGGAAAAGGGGGTGGGAGAGTGGGGTGTGGACTCTGTCACAAGAGACCTTACAGAGGCAATGGTACAGAAACCAGACAATAAGAGCACATTGATAAACAGAATTATACACCTCATAATTTCAGTATACCTTTTTTTTTGCACATATTTTAAGTGGGAACCTTCAAGCCCCTGGACATTCTCTAATAACCCTGATTCATAAGATTTATTTTAACAGCTTTTTTTTATTTATTTTTTATCAATCTATTACCCATTGTGAGATTGTTTATGTTTACAACAGGTCCCTTTTATGCTTTCTCTAAATTCTTTACATATGAGCATTTGAACCCCATTTCTGCATGTCAGAGAAAAATGACACCTAATAAAACAAAATGACACATAACGTATACACAATGTATACACAACAAAGAATGTTTAAGCACCATAACAGGTATCATACATTCATTTCGTTTGAAATACATACGGAAATATTACCCAATGTCATTACACCTTAAAAAAAAAAAAAAAAAAAAAAAAAAACGTTGGGCACAAGATTAAAATATACCAAATTGATTCCAAATACAATGCTGTGTATAGCCAATACAGCTTCCCTAGTCCTTTGTGCGTCCCCATTTTGCGCATGCCCGCGCGCTCCGGCAAAGCCAGCCAGACGCGTGCAAGTATCTCACGATTCTGCCTGTGCGCCGTTCCAACCTTTCCCCTAGTTTTCGAGCAGCGAGTTCATCGGGTTTACTCTGACACCGCTGACTCCTCCGTCACGCCCTCCAACAGCCACGCACCCTGTTTCCTCCAATCGCCCCGCAGTCACGTACTGATCACGCGCTGCCTTCGCTCTCATTGGTCCGCGTCCGCTACACCTTTGTTTTTCATTGGTAACATGTTACCACCCGCCAGTCTGCTCTGAATTTTGTTTCTATTTTTTTTTTTTTTCGTCTCCTCTTTTGATTCACTCAGCTGAGGCCAGTCTCCGCTGTTGGCAGCGGCGATACTTGTGTGCCGAGGGCTCATTGAGTTTTCGCATAACTGTACTGTGTCTTATTTTTTTGGGTCACATACTTTCACATGCTAACTTTTGTATCGCGAACGAATCCAGAACAGTCTTGTCGGGTAAGTCGGTTGAATTTACTGGTTGATTAATTGCATTAAGTTATTAAATTGCGTTATGTGTGAGTGTGTTGTATATTGTATGTAAATATGCTTAACAAAGCTTATCAGTAACATGCAAGATGAGTGACACACTGTAGATGTAGTGTGTATGCGTTAATGCAAGCAGCAGAAGTAGACCCGGTTTATTTAAGGTGACAGTCAGGTTTATTTAAGGTGAAATTGAAACTCATGCATCCACATTCCTAATGGTCCCTGTATCAACTGCGATCACACAGTGCTACATTGTTTCCAATTTACTTCCCTGGATTGTTACATTGTATACATTGCACCTCCTAATGCATTTGAATTTGATGTATTGTTATGATACATTTATTTCAGTCAAATCCTGTTTTTGTTTAATATACTGGACTGGTTATTGGAATTTTACTTGAAACAACAATTAATCTATGGAATTAGTAGACACATGTGAATGCATTACACTTATTTGTTGCATGAATATTGGTTATGAAGTTCCATTGGTGTCAACAAAACACATTGGATGTTATTGCTAGGGATTATTCCTAACTAGACGTAGTAAGTGGGGGTGTTACAACTCAACCCAGTACTTCCTGATGGTGATGAAGTCCCCCCCTCCCCTCCCCATGGTCCAGAGTCTTTGCCTGTGCAATTAACACCGGGGTTGCTGGTTGTGTGATAAACTCACACTGGGGGTGTTGGTTGGTGGATATAGAATGTCACTCTTGAATCTATTTTTGGTGATGGGGAGGTTCCCCTCCCAAATCCATTGCTATGTGAGACACTGGGTGTACCCGCACTAATGGCTGTGCTGCAGTGGGGCCCCTCTCTCTCTCTCTCTCTCTCTCTCTCTCTCTCTCTCCCTCTCTCTCTCTCCCTCTCTCTCTCTCTATCTCCACCCCTCTAAGGCAGCCGGACTACGTGCAGTTGAGCATTCAGTGGATGCCAGCCAACAGCATTGCATGGCTGTAGTGTGCATAGAATCACCCTGTTTATGTAAACTATATTGAGTGTGATATAGTATATTTTTCCCCACCATTTTGAATCTCTTGATTGTTAATAACTTGATCCCTCTGCCAGCTAGGCTGCTGTTCAATGAATCTTGGTCATACATAATAACATAGTAAGAAAGTGGGATGTCAGTGTTGTAGATTAGAAGGCTGTGGCTGTCCTATGCTATTGTGCTGAATGATTATTCACATGCATCCTTGATGCCTCCCTCAGGCTGACCTAATGGACATTAGAGTCGTGATGATGGAGAGGAACAGGCATGACAGTGAGCAGTCCTGCTGTAGTACCTTTGAATACCATGACTTGGAGGCAGCCGAGGCGCTCGTCAGCATGAGCTCCTGGGGTCAAAGGTCACACAAACCACGCCCGCTTACCCCTACCTCGGACTCATGTGACTCCCTCCTTCTTCACCCCGAAATCAGTGACTCACCCAAGGACCTGATCTCACTCTCATCACTGGTAAGTGACATCCTATCCCGCATGACGTGAAATGTCTACTGTAAGCCCATCACTTATATATGAGTCAAGAAATTTTTTTGTTATTAGAGAAGCCTAAACTGGTATTTTAGTGAAACATAACTAAAATAAGCTGTATTGATTGGAGAAGTAAGTGTGCCTGCTCAACATTAAACAGTGACCCATGTTAATTCATGTTTATATTTCTCTTTCAGTGCATGACCCCCCCTCATAGCCCTAGCTTTGCTGAGACCTCCACCACCACAGCTGTTCTCACCACCACCACCTCTGTGGCCAGCTCAGGCCCGAGACCAGTCTTAACCCGGCCCAGACTCTGTGCAGGTCTGTCCCGCAGGAATGCCCTTCAGTTGGGCCAGCGACCTGGCACTGTTACCATCTTAGAGAGCTCAGCTCCTCAGCCATCAACACAGCTGCTCACTGCTCTGCATGGTAGAGCCATGGCAACCAGTGTCATCAGGCACACTGCTGACAGGTCCCTCAGCCACAACATTCCTCCTCTTTCCATAGGCCAGCAGACTGAAATCTCCCCTCAGCCGCACACAAGTATATACTCCACAGTCTCTCTGTCTGAGACCTTTCCCATGCAGACTGAACCACAGAGCCACAGTGGCCCATCTGCTGGGGTAGAAAAGGGTTGCAGTCCATCCTCTCCTGACAGTACTGGCCCGTCCACTCCCCTCTCAGTGTCACCATCCCTGCTCACTCCTGTATCCTCATCCCCTATTTCCGGCTCTCCTGTCCTCTGTCAGGTATTTCCAGTGAATGGGCAGACAGGGATGATCTCCGCGTTTGTCCAGGCCCCAGTCCAGATGCAAACCCAGGGGCCAAAGCCAATACTACCCCAGTCAACCTCCTCTTTCTCACAGCCGCTTCTGGTGGGCTCTCCAGTGACTCAGGGGACTGTGATGTTTGTGGTTCCCCAGCACTCAATGTCCCAGGCACCTCAATGCTCACAAACTGTCATGACCCTAGGCAACACCAAGCTCCTACCCTTAGCCCCAGCACCAGTTTACATGCCCTCAGGCCAGAGCAGTAACTCCACACAGGCAGACTTCTGTCGCAGACGGAACTATGTCTGTAACTTCCCTGGTTGTAAGAAGACGTACTTCAAAAGTTCCCACCTTAAGGCTCATCTCAGGACTCATACAGGTATGTATGTGTCACCTCCACATGACATGACACAGAATAAATGTCCATATGTTTACTTGGGATTATCTAATTGTGATGTTGAATAAGTAGTGTGTCATGATGATTTGCATTCACCTCCCTCTGTCCAGGTGAGAAACCCTTCAGCTGCCACTGGGAGGGCTGTGATAAAAAGTTTGCGCGCTCTGACGAGCTCTCACGTCATCGACGGACACACACTGGTGAGAAGAAGTTTGTGTGTAATGTGTGTGATCGGCGCTTTATGCGCAGTGACCACTTGACCAAGCATGCTCGCCGACACATGACCACCAAGAGGGCCTCCGCGTGGCCCACAGAAGTTCGGGACCTAAACAAAATGGCTCCCTCTAAGGCACAGTCGACTGGCACCAACCTTACAGTAGGTGTACTTGTGTCTGCACCTAATTAGCCCAGTCTCTCAGGCCATTCAGGCTTCTCAGGACAATGTCTCACCAACCACACATGACGGGGAAATGGAACAAAAGGAAAAGGCTGCTACACATTCATGGACAGAAGCAAACTGATCTTGCACTGGATTTTTTATTATGCTTGTTTTATACTTCCTCTATATGTAATTATGTTTACTTTTGTGTATTTACGTATGTAATGTTTTGCAAAATGTATGCACTCTTTTTGCCAAAGCTTTTGCATTGTGCTTCTCTGTTACTTCTCTGTTATTTGTCTGTGATTGTAAATATGTATATATGAATACTATATATGAATGTTATGTGTATTCCAGTCTGCATTTATTGACAATACATACAAAATGTTATTGATATTTTAAAGTATGTCAGTGGACAGTACAGTACAGTATTCCTCACTGTGATATGACTACCTACTTTGTGGCTTTGCATATTATTTAATAAACTTTTGTTTAAAAAAAAAAAAAAAGTGCTGTTTTGATAGTTTGATTGTTTTTGGCCTATATTGTAGTGTAGCCAATATAAAAAAAATACCTCATGTTATACAATTATCTAAACTAATCGTATGTAAAGGGTCAACACCATATTATGAGTAATCAATTGGAGAATTGCAGGAGAATATGGTCACTGACACCGTGTACTGTTTTTAACCTGTGTACAGTTTGACAAGGTTATTGTTTGTATCCAAACTACCAGTACTGTAAGCAATGATGAGTTGTTTTTTTTTAATAAAATGCTCCAACTAAACTTAGTCCACCAGTCTTCTCTATTTTTCTAACCTCAGTTCGGGAGTTACATTTTCTATCTCAGTACTGTTTGACGACAATATTACGTATTCAGTTAAACAACACAGGACGATCCCCTTTGATTTCGAATACAGTTTCTCCACACCACCCAGTAACAACATCCGCCGAATCACATTGCACTGTTTAAGAGCTTTAAGGGGGTGCGACCAATTGGAGACTAGGTTTAGCTGGAAACATGATGGGAGGATTCTAACTGGCTTGCACGATACCCGCCCATTTGCCTTACTGACCGACATTCACAAATGCAAAAAAAATAAAAAGATCCACAAGCTAGGCCTACTCCATCTCAAATGTAATACAACAGCGCAACTCAGTGGTTGGAAATTACAATTGCCGTGGAATATATGAGAAGAAATTAATGAAGAATTACATTATATTGTATTATGGAATTGTTTTATACATAAAATTACAATGAATTCTGTATGTTGCACCTTGTACTGACCATTAGAAAATAATACTTACACAAGCAATCTATTATAACACAGTAGAAATTGAAGGACAGCGAGAGGACCCACATCGTATTAAAAAGTATTAAAAAGATAACAAACAAGAGTATCATACATCGATGACAGAATCAGAATGTGTCTCAGCTAATTATGAAGCACATTATTAATTCAAATACTCTGAACATCATTCCGTTTCGGGGTGCGTGTTTATATTCTAAAACTAAAACGACTGCATTGCAATAGAATAAAGAGTGTCCCTGAAAGGCAGAGAAAAAGCAAAGGTCCCAGTTTTCAGTTCAACCTCCAAACCAATAGATGGAGACGAAGTTTTTGTTTGAGTCGATGGTTTGTGCGCCGAGCAGCTGGTAAAAATCAAGGAGCGGCGTCATTAAATACCTTTTTTGGCGCGGCATGACCAAGATTCGACAATCAAACATCCCACTCTTTCCTGATTAAAAAAAGAATGAAAATACAGAACACTTTCATCCAGATATGTTGTCATTCATAATATCCTCGATTTCTGACAAAAACTATGTAGTCAAAGGTTAGTTCACCTATTGTGGAAGGTCATTAGCTATTGCAAACATGCTGTTGTTGTTAGCATGACACGTCATTTGAAAACACCTTGCTGCCCGTACAATTATATTGGTTGAAAGCAACTATGTAACGAAGCAACAGCTGCTGTTACGTTTTTAAACGCATATGACAATAAATCAGTAAAGCTTTATCAGCAAACTTGTATCCGTAGTGGCGGGATGGCGAGTGAAGTCAAAAGCAAGGAAGTGAAGGTGCAGATTGTCTAACTTTCTTTATTTAGCTAACGTCTCTTTAAGGACATTATACCATATATTTTCTTTGAACTTAAATTAGTTTGCTGAAAAGCTATATTATATAGCATTGACTGTTTTAACGCGGCATTTCAGGACGTTTTGTAACTTTCTCCCTCGGTTTTGTAACCTAAACAAAGCTGATGAAATTCCCGCAATCTTGGCGTGACACACGTGAGTGAATTGCGATATGATTGGCTGCGACGTCTCGGTCATTTCACCACCCAACAAAAACCTTGTTTCTATTGGCTGTCTGTAATCGACCGCCAAGATTTCAATAAATACGGGAAACGCAACTCATTTGTGTAGTTGCAGCGCTTCTTTCTAAGCAAACGCAGTTGTGTTCCATAGTGTTAGATTTATTGTACTTTTTAAAAATATATATATACTTTTGTTTTACCGCAATTTATAACGTATCTACTTTTAATTTATTGCTAATACTTATTCTCATACAAAATGCTTGCCACTCGCTCTCCTCTCGCTAAGAAGAATGAAAATGCCATCACCACTCAGATGGACAGCATTTCCATCGTCGACAAAGAAAACACGGTAAGTTCGTTGAGTTAATTCTTGACTGTTCATTCTGTGTATTTGATGCCTTATTAACTGTAACTACAATGCCTGCCAATGACTTTAAAAATTAAAAACTTGACTTGAAAAATAAGCTACATCTCTCTCAACTGGCTAGCTAACGAGTTGCTACTGGCTAGCCATGTGTTGTAAAGTCAAGAAACTGACCAGCACAATCTTTATTTAATTCAGAGCTGTTCATTGATGTATTTTAACTGGACTGGCTGTAAAGTAGCGAAATATTGAAGTTGTCTCCATGTTGTCTCTTCATTCAGCCTCCAAGCCTGAACTCCACCAGAATTTTGGCTACCAAAACCGCGCGCAAAATCTTCCAAGATTCTGAGGTGAGTTTAAGACAAACAAGAAGCGCAAGCTGAGAGATAACAAATAATAGATAATCAATCACATATTTACCATAGTCGTGGTTAGTTTAGTTAGTTAATAGTATGGCAAGAGCCAGGTATGTGAAATGTTGGTGTGGTAATTTGGCGCCAACAGTATCTTTGCTGGCAAGTCAATGACATTCTTTTTCATAAGATAGGTAACATTTGTTTTTCTTTGTTGAAGGCGTCATCATTAGCTAACATACTGACACAAGCAAACCGTTCAGCATTAGTTTCATAATGGTTGTTGACCATCGAGCAAGTTGGCATTCCAGCCGATTGTTATGGAAGCGGTCTTTGTCCCTTAAGGCACCACCTATGCAAGCTATTTAACCAATGTAGCTACTTCGCTTTGGTAAATGGATGATATTAATACTTGTATTTGTGTGTGTGTATATATATATATATATATATATATGTATATATCAGTGGGAATTCGTTTTTTTTATTTCGTGTTTTATAATACTAAATGAGTCATCATTTTCTGATGGCTCTAAACTCGTGCCCCTCTTCATTTAGTAATGCTCTGTGACTGCATAACCGCTAATTCACTAATTTATTTATTAAGGTTAAGCCCAAAGATGTTAGGAGTATTGCGGAGGAGCCACTCCTTAAGGAAAATCCACGCCGGTTCGTAATTTTCCCCATTCAGTACCATGACATCTGGCAGATGTACAAGAAGGCAGAAGCTTCATTCTGGACAGCTGAAGAGGTAAATTAAACTTGGCGCATCAACATTTTGGAGTAGTTTGTGATTATGTTTCCCGATTCCAATGGATGGATTTGTATTGATCAATGATTTTCGTTTCCAGGTTGATCTCTCCAAAGACACCCAGCACTGGGAGTCCCTGAAAGATGAGGAGAGATACTTCATCTCTCATGTGTTGGCTTTCTTTGCTGCTAGTGATGGCATTGTCAATGAGAATCTGGTACGTCTTAACTTGTAACTGTATATTACATTTATCAACTAGTGTTCAGTAATGGTTAGATGTCATCCTGTATTCTAACATGGCTGTCTAATTCACTGTGACCTCATTTATTTTCTACCACTAGGTGGAGCGATTTACACAGGAAGTCCAAGTGACCGAAGCAAGATGCTTCTATGGTTTCCAGATCGCCATGGAGAACATCCACTCAGAGATGTACAGCCTACTCATCAACACCTACATTAAAGACTCACAAGAGAGGTCAGTGTCTGTCAGCGTCCCTAATTCAGACCACGCACCATTCTTTTGCCCACTCAGAAATGCGTTCTGGCGATGATGAGAAGCGCAGGGGTACGTACCTCAGCTGATAATGGGAGCTGAGTGTTGGTGCTGGTTCTCAGCTCAGTAGGCATGTGGTCTGCTGACTGGGGGGTGCCAACACGATATTGACGCCTGACTGAGCCATATCATATTCATATTGTCGACCAATCTATTCCCCTTTGCTTTAGATGTCTGCAAAATAGATTTATTTATTTAAAAAAAAAAAATGGGGGGGGGTGAGATTACTTATTCAGTTTGTTTTACTTGCAACTTTTTTGTGTGTGTACAGGGAATACCTCTTCAATGCTATTGAGACAATGCCTTGTGTCAAGAAGAAGGCTGACTGGGCACTGAACTGGATTGGCAACAAAGATGCTACATTTGGTATGTGATAATTTCAAAACAATTCTCCACCCCAGTTTTTTCCCCTCATCATTGATTGCCATTGTAAGCATCTGTTGTCAGTCTGATCTCTCCATAAGTAACTGGTGATGTTTATATTCCAGGGGAGCGTGTGGTTGCGTTCGCAGCTGTTGAGGGCATCTTCTTCTCTGGATCCTTTGCTGCCATTTTCTGGCTGAAGAAGAGGGGTCTTATGCCGGGCTTGACTTTCTCCAATGAGCTCATCAGCAGAGATGAGGTGGGTGTTCTGACATTGGTGTGTTATGCACACTCCCTGTCTGGTCACTGCTCTTGATAGGAATCCATATGCCACACTGATGAATGTCTTTAGATGTGATTGTCCTCAAGGCAATCTTGGAATGCCTTCAGTTGTATGTTTGACATGTGCTTCTGGTTTAACTTGAATGACTTGCATTGACCAGCTGGTTTCTCTGAGAACTGGCTTTGTTGCTCTTGGCAAATTTGTCCTGACCTAGTTCAGCAATCTCAATTATTGTGTTTAAACTAACAAGTCTTATGTGTTTCTCAATCCAGGGCCTGCACTGTGACTTTGCATGCCTTATGTTCAAGCACCTGGTGAGCAAGCCATCAAAGGACACGGTCTCAAATATCATCAGGAATGCAGTGGCGATTGAACAGGTTTGTTGACTAACCAATTGGGGTTCTCCTCTGGTATTGGTTTTGAAAGACAATTATTTACAGTTATACATTTCTTTATTTTATTTCTTTAGGAGTTCCTGACAAAAGCCCTGCCAGTTAAGCTGATTGGCATGAACTGTGAACTGATGA
This sequence comes from Argentina silus, assembly GCF_951799395.1. NCBI lineage: Eukaryota > Metazoa > Chordata > Actinopteri > Argentiniformes > Argentinidae > Argentina > Argentina silus. The sequence goes on from NC_139671.1 coordinate 8,966,108, forward strand.
CTGTATACATTGAGTTTGTGGCTGACAGGCTGATGCTGGAGCTGGGCTTTGACAAGGTATGATGGCAGTCTCATCTGTGTGACAATTATATACATCTTTTATAACATGAAGAATTGCTTAAAGCAAACAAAGTAATTAATTATAATTCTGAAGAAGGTTATTGTGCTGTGAACAGTATTTGGGATGGGTCCATGTAAATGCATAAATGAATTATGATATTGGGAGAAATGTGTTTCTGGCGATGATGAGAAGCGCAGGGGTACGTACCTCAGCTGATAATGGGAGCTGAGTGTTGGTGCTGGTTCTCAGCTCAGTAGGCATGTGGTCTGCTGACTGGGGGGTGCCAACACGATATTGACGCCTGACTGAGCCTTGCCTGTAAACATAAGGGAAATTGACGTTGCCCTCAACAGTCTTTAAATTAACACTTTTTTCTCTTTTGCAGATTTACAAAGTGGAGAATCCCTTCGACTTCATGGAGAACATCTCCCTGGAGGGCAAGACCAACTTCTTTGAGAAGAGGGTAGGAGAATACCAAAGGATGGGTATAATGTCTGGCACCACTGACAACACCTTCAGGCTGGATGCTGACTTCTAACCCCCAAGAGGGCAATATGACACTTAAGAACATTAAACACTTAAGAACACAGGTGTTCTGAAGACCTACTGGACCACTTCCATATTCCATTCCCAAGATTCTGCTGTTGTCTGATCTATGGACACCCCCTAAGAACAATTCACAACTCACTTTAACTGCAGTACAACCCTGGTTTTTATTTTATTGTTTGTGTATAGTTGCTATTTTAATAGATTGTTTTATCTGGATTTTGTAATAAAATGTAAAGATCCGACGTGCCATTTCACATGAGCTGTCTTTTTTTAAATGGTGATACTCTTAACTTTTTGTACAGATGTATGCATAAAGAGTAATATTCTCCAAACTGTCTCTTGGTCTGTGACGTTTGATCATTTTTTTATCCTTATAATGTCAAGTCTTTGCATGGTGAACATTGTCACTGTCCGGCTGGCAAATGAACGTCGTGGTGGGCTGGATGAAGGTGGTTCGGAGGTGTGGTGGATATGAAACCGCGATTTTAGTAAGCAGGGCGGGGCAAACTAGGCGACTTTCATTGGCTACGGGGGTGTTTTCTATAAATGCCATTGCGTATGAGGAAGTAAACGAAACTTAATGAGAAGCTCGGGACTGTATTTGTTTGGGCCGATTTGAGATACTGCCTTGTCCTAACACGTTCAAATATGTCCATCACAAGCCCGAAACAGACCGTTTTGAATCCGGTAAGATGGCTCTATGTTGTCTGTGCTTAATCAGTTTTGAGTGTTTTACACATCAGTGAAAGTTGATAATTTGACTGTTGGCTAGCTAATAGCAGCTAGCTTGAGACGTACAGATGACAAGTTCAATCCAGAAACTTCTATTTGTGAGGCCTGATATGGTCAAACAGCAATTTAATATTACTTCCATCAGACGTTTGCTATTGGTACAGAACACATTAATTATTTGGATCTGCGTAACTTCAAGTTAAGAATTATTGTAGAGAGTATTTGTTTGATTTTCTCCTCATTACTCAGTCTGTTGACAGTTTTTAAGACTGATTGATTGCCAATGGGCCATACTGTACTTATATACCTTGTCGAGCCTTCCCACTAGGATAACACAAAACCACACTAATCTCAAGCCCTCCCCTGTCTGTTTCACTTTCATCACTTTGAAATGGGTCTAATTTCTCTGGACAGACCATTCCCTTTGCTGGGACAATCCTGGGAGGCTTGCTGCCCGGGGAGATGGTGCTCATTCAAGGCTCTGTTCCCAGTGATTCTGAGAGGTACAATAGGAGTGTGGGGTTGTAACAATGTAAATGATTTGACTAATAATTTCCAATCCTCTGATCATAAAAAAAAATCCTGTAAATGAGTAACAGCTACACAGGAGCTTCTTGTGCTTTTAAAGGGATAGGTTACACACATACAGTATGTCATGTCTGTTGTGTCCAGGTTCCAGGTGGACTTCACATGTGGGAGCAGCACAAAGCCTAGAGCTGACGTAGCCTTCCACTTTAACCCTCGCTTTAAGAGGTCTCCCTGCATCATCTGTAACACATTGCAGAAAGAGCGTTGGGGCAAGGAGGAGATCCTGCATAACATGCCCTTTGCACTGGGGTCAACCTTTGAGATCATCGTCTTGGTGCAGAAAGATGTGTTCAAGGTGAGGATGGGCCTTCTGCTTGATAGACCTGTACTGGAATGATTTCCTGGATGTGAGGCCCAGCTTCATCACATTGGGGTCAGCTGTTTTTAAGCATGTAATGTGTCCACACCCTTTCTCTAGAGAAGGAGATGCTCCTCAAATAAAGATTTTCCACATGACCACCTCTATTCAGCACAAACTGTGACGCCCGCTCTCACTTCCCCTTTATGTCATGGACGTAGTGTTTTAGAAGCCAGGGAAAAGCAAAAATGTGATCTAAGTTGTCTAGTCAGTTAGTCTATGTGGACTATAAATAATATAGAGTAATGTCTTTTTCACTTCCCTTAGTGGTTGAAGTTGGCTTTGAAACTTTCCTTTAGCTCTGAAGTTATGTCATATTAACTCACCGAGGGTTTATTTGCGGCTTTCTGCTGCATAGTTCCAGCTGTACAGTATGTTTGTACTGGTGGTGTCACTGTGTCTTACTGTCCCCCTCATCTCCTCTCTAGGTGGCAGTGAATGGTGCTCATGTGCTAGAATATAAACATAGACTGGACTTGGAGAAGGTGGACACACTGGCTATTTCGGGAAAGGTCAGCGTGCAGGCTATTGGCTTCCTTGCAAACTCCGTAAGTAATTCATCATGACTGCAGATCTAACCTTCAGATGTATGAAATGTTGTAGATCGTATAGCTGTTTCATAGAACTACATTAATGATCCAAATAATTTGCATGCCTTTAAGAAACACTTTATTTGGGAACACCGGTTTATACCTGTAATTGGATAAAAAGTGTGTTTTGTCGCTTCAAATTTTAGACCTCAGTACCACCTCCGCCTGGTGTGGCGAACAAGGTCAATCAAGTCAATGTAAGGATGTCGACTTTTTCACGAGGAAGATGATGGCAATGAAACATTTTACTAATCTATTGTATGTTATGCATGACAACATTGGGCATGAAATAATGAGATATCTGTTTTCACAAATATTCACTTGGTGGTGTTTTTTTGAGAGAATCGGCCATCATTTATACATTTCTAATGATAGGCTTCTGTCTTACAGGCAGTGCTTTCAACGTCAGGTGACCTGGTAAGTTGGTATTCCATGATATTCAATGACAATTCTATCAGAGGTTTTAATGCAAAACATTGATTTTCACATGGCTGTAATGCTTCAAACATGATTAAGATCGAAACTTGATTTTTTGAATATTTTAAAAATCAAATTCAACCTCCTGGTGCTGGAACAGCTGACCCTGAGCTTTGGAAATGTTATTGAATCATCTGTTCTCTGAAATCCACTCCCTTTTTCATCAATCCATATTCATGAGAGAAAAAAAGGATAACCGCATATAACACATTATGACGCCTAGAGCCTGGAAAATGTGTTGTCGTGTGCTTCTTACTGGTGTGGCCTACTAACAAAATAGTTGTTTGATGTTTTTGCAGAGCCTTCCCTTCAGGGGCAAACTGAAGGGGCTGAGTGTAGGACACACCATTACAATCAAAGGGCAGACCAGCCTATACCCACACAGGTACCGTAGGTTTTTTTAGATATAGCAACAGTTCAATAACCCTGATGAAGAATGGTGTTATGTCTTTCACTTGTCAAACCATGTACCATTGTTTTCTTCTATTCAACGCGTAGCTTCAGTGTGAACCTGAGAGTCGGTAACACTGAGGACATAGCGCTGCACTTGAACCCCCGCATCAGGGCTGGCCTCTTCATTCGCAACTCCTACCTTTCAGACTGCTGGGGCCCTGAGGAGAGCACCGTACCCAACTTTCCCTTCTCTCCAGGGGAGTACTTTGAGGTAAACACATCCCTGTCAACCAGTAGGTCCACCAGGAATATATGCAAATTGTCAGCAGCACGTCTGGGCTGCTTGAAGTCATCTTTCATTTCAATAGGGCTTTGGACTTCATTTGAATGTAAATTGTTTTTTAATCGTTTTTTTTTTTGTATTGATAATTATGAATAGTATTCATACTGAAATCTTATTTGGTCACAAATAATTCTGAAACATTTGACATGATTATAGCCATCTCACATCCAGTGCTGTATCCTCTCCCTGTCTTGCTTGTTCCAGATGATTATTCTGTGCGAGGCACAGCAGTTCAAGGTTGCGGTGAATGGGGTCCACCAGCTGGACTATAAGCACCGAGTTCAGGATCTGAGCCGTGTGAACGAGATGGAGATCCTAGGAGACCTGCAGCTGCTGGACATCAAGCTGTGGTGACCCAGCCCTAGGACACCCTCGGCACAGCCTCTCTGACCCCACCACCACCCCTCAGAGAGACCTCCAACTCAGAGATAGACAGAGCCTCAGAACAGCTTCCCAGGGACGCAGCAGCACCATTCCACTCCATGTCCTCTGTCCATTCCATGATATTTCTCTGTGCATGTCTGAGTGCTTTGTTTGGCTTTATTCTCCTCTCTCTCTGTCCTCTGCTCTCACTTCCTTGTCAGCCTGATAACCACTCATGAAAATTGCACTGATGAAGTATTTTGTAAACATATTGGAACATTTTGAGGCGGGTTGAATGTAATTGGCATACTGTTGCCAATATGTTTGGTCGAGTAGAGCTAAAGTTCTAAGCAGGACAGGTACATTGATCGAAATGACTCATTTATGAGGCAACTCAGGCTAACATTATCAGATGCAGATTGTGTTTAGTTTTGTAAAAACTATTTTTGTGTGAGTTGGCCATATCTGTTCATATGAAGGGTTCAGAATAGCAGTACATTCATCATTGTTTTTTTAAGTGTGTGCTGTACCTGTTCATTTTTACTGCTGTAATTTTTAAGTTTACCTATTAACAAACTTACTCTATACTGACTCAATCAGTGTAGTTCACCACCATCAAGGCATCAAATGTGACTGAAGGCTTTGTGTAATTATTATAATACAGCTCAAAGCTATTGCACTACTACCTTCAATCTAACAGCAGTCTGGGGCTAATGCTATGCACATATCTAATGTACAATTTAGTACATTCATTAGTTTGTATGTATTTATGTGTAGATTTTGATCTATGAGTGGCACTCTCGTTTACCCTTGCTAACTGACCAAAAATACGTATCGCGTATAGGATAAAACTGTGGTTGAACAAAACTCAAACAAAATAACATATGTATTAGATCAAGGATTGGGTCATATGCATTACACATTCATTACTATAGCATGGATCAGGTACTTAGACTGAGCTATCCCTCGAACAAACCGTTGGATATTCATCCACTTTCCTATGCAAGTTTCTACATTTACCAGATTTTGTGCATCTGCCATCTGTGTTGACCTTCCTTATGCCTCCAAAGTGGTGTTTGATTCTCAAATATATTAATATCATAAACCAAGAACAACATTAAGCAATAGGTCCCAAGCATTACAATATAATGTATGTATGTATCTTGAAAAATATTCTTTATATGATAATATTCAATAATAAATTACAGTTATGGATCACTTTCTGGGCATTTTGTATTCTTCTCTTTGAAAAGCTGAACCACAAGAGGCAAATTAATCTCAGCCTTCTTTGTATCCACTAGAGAGCACTGAAAAACTTATGTAGACATTAGAATCACCTCACCAGTCAGAAACCTATCCTTCACAGACAGCTAAGCAAAGCAAACCTATATATATACGCAGTAAACAAGGCCATTTATTGCCTGTCAGCTTGCTTTCAGGAATTCAGAGTATCAAACTTTCAATAGGACATAATAATGATGATTAACGAATACATTGATGCCTCGTCTTCTAATGAATTAATGAAATGCACAACACATAAAAAGTTGTGAATTTATTAATATCCACAGGCATTCATGTAACAGCTGGAAGTCAATGAGAATTTCTTGGCACAATCACATTACTGTATGTTTTGGCATCACATTTGAACTAAATGTAATGCAGCATCACACTGGAACTGACTGATGAACACGACTGGTCACCATGACAGCATCAACAGAACCCCAGAGAGGAAGTGACATCGTTTGTCTTCAGAGCCAACACCAGTTGGCTGTGTCCATGACTACAAAGGAGTATCACCAGACTTAGGACACATGACACGCAAACTATAAACAAGTTCTGCAGCTCTGATTCATGTCTTTCCAGCTAATTAAGTGCCCTGGGAAACCAGAAAAATGTCCCGATTTGTCTTTTAATGTCAGCAAATCAAACGGCACAATAAAAACCTCAGTATGGGAGTTTGGCAGACAATTACGCAGCGCAGGTCCAGGTACATAGTTAAAGGTCCTTAATAATGTTGGAGATCAGAGTCCATGGGCTTTTGGCAAAAGGCTGACACATCCAGGCCTGAAAGAGGCCTAGTTGGCTATGCTATTGTGGTGGTAGTTGGAAGCGTGACTTTGGTCCTGGTCAAGTGCTGTAGTAAAGACTCTGAGAGTCAGTTTGGCACTAGAATAGCTTATCTTAACAGGTGGCAAGAATCCGGGTAGTGGAGGTGTTTGGGGTAACAGGAAGTATGGCTTTGGTCCTGAGCCGGCAGTGTGAGGGGAGGGAGGAAGGTCTGAGTGGCTGGCCCAGAGTGGTGGCAGGAGGGGCTCAGACAGAGCTGAGTTTGACCAGGCCCCTGACTGAGTCCTCGTGCAGGGAGTCCTGGCTGGCAGGGTTGTAGAGCTGGGAAGGGTGGCCGTGGCTCATGTGGGCGGCGCAGGGCAGCGGGCCTGGGGGCGAGGGTGTCTCCCCTGGGCTGACAAAGTGGTGGTGGTGGCAGTGTGTGTCTGAGTCCCTCAGGGTCAGCATGTCCCCTGCACAGCTCAGGTTGGGGATGGAGGAGGGAAGGGAGGGTTGGCTGTGGGCCAGGGAGACACAGGGACCCCCCAGGGAGCTCTTTCCAGGTAGAGGGGCTCCTCCACTCAGCATGACTGTCTCACTGTGGAGCAGGGGCGTGGCAGCAGCCTGCAAAACGAATTTAGTGCTCTGAATGCACTGATCTTGGGCACACTGAGGAGACAGGGAAAGTAAAGGGAGAGATAGATGAGGGGAGGAGGGGAAAAGGAGAAAGAGACAAAGGGAGTAAGGGTGCAATAAAGAGACATGATGGAGAAACAAAAAAAAATACATACAAAAAGGTTAACAGAAAAAAAGTGATAGAGAAGAAAAAGGAAAAAAGAAAAAGATTAAGTTAGTGACCACAATAAAGAGAGTGTTCATATAAAACCTGCCATGAATACGGAATCATGAACATGCATGAGTCCCTCTTCACATTTACGACAATAGGAACAGCTACTGTATGTGACTATTCAATACTTCAAGACTAAAAGAGATCAAAGGAATATTCATTCCATACGAATATACATTTCATTTTCATAATCTTTGCGTGGGCATCGGGCACATAGCCGACGTGACTTGCTCTCACCGCTAGTGCAGACAATAGGCAATGATTATTCTGCTTGAGATGTGAAATCACTGCAGTGAAAAAGCCACAAACGGCAGGGGGAATATGCATCAGTATTTAGCAGCTCCCCAATGATTTAAACATGGCTGTGTGATGGGATTGCCTCATCATCCATCGCATCTGTTTTAGTTAACCGAGGAGTGACAACACCCCCGATGAATCAATGAATACAAACACATGAGCCGTGTTCATACACTATTAAATACTGCTGTCAGGATCAGTGTTGAGTCTACTGCAACCATTGGCAGAGAGAGAGTTTAAGAGCCCCATAATGACATGGATAAAGAAAGACTGCAGCTCTCTATTGGTACACACACACACACAGACACACACACACACACACAGACACACAGACACACACACAGACACACAGACACACACCTACCATATGAGTGTGAAGCTGGGTAGAGGCGTGCATGCTGGTCCCATTGGAGTGTGAGGCAGGCTGGGGTGTGTCCGGCTCGATGAAGCCTCTGCTGTCAATAAGACTGGGAAGAGGATGACAGGGAGGAAAGAGGTGGTGATACTGCCAGACTTTACAGTGTGTGTGTGTGTGTGTGTGTGTGTGTGTGTGTGTGTGTGTGCTGTAAGTCTCCAGGTCCCATCCATCCCTCTTTGCATGCCCACACACAGAGCAGATGGCAGCCACCTGTCTACGGAACATTCCAGAACACATTCCCAGAAATCTGTTAATGAGGTGTGACATTCCAGGAGGATCTAGCCCATGTACCTACTGTACTGAAGAAACCTTACTCATAATTCAACTGTTCTCAAGCCATCTGGAAAGGATTCATGAAACAGGCTAGCTAATGAGTCAATGATAGCCTAATTGTTGCTCCACTAGAATCACCACAAACTAGTCCCATATTCCCTCTGAGGGCATTGTGGTATGGGTGTCCCTAGTAGGAGCAAACAACTGAATGGCATATCTCCTCCAGTCAGGCCATTTGCATTAGGCATAATCACCAACCATACGGAGGGAACGCTAACAATCTGCTGAGCTCATCTCAATGTGGAAGACAAGGCAATTTCAGCCCCCTAGAAAGAGGACAAAAACCCAAGTGCGTGTGTAATTATTCCTGCTCGCCCTGATTAATATCTTGATTGAAAACGCTTCTCATTAAACACAGTAGCAGTTTGATTCACATAAGGGAGCTCATTCTGTGGGTGCTGCTGACTAATGCAGAAAGGGAGATCTCGAGGGGAGGGGAGGGGGAGAAAGAGCGGGTGGAGGGGGGGGGGGAATGACAGAGAGAGAGGTGGAGCTGAAGCTCTTAAACCCCTTCGCCGCGACAGTAGTGAGTCCCCTAAGTGGGGCCCTTGCTTGTTAGCTTGGCCTGCACTCACCTGGGTGGTAGAGGGCCACACAGAGCAGCGCAGCAGTTGGTGAGGATGTTTCCATAGCTGTAGGGGTTGTAATTGTCCTTCCCCCGTTTGGTCGACCACGACCCCTTAATCTGCAACCCAACCAACCAGCAATCAGCAACAGAGACAGACATGATGGATGAGAGAGGATGTGTGAGAGGATGAGTGTTCCAATTCATCAGTGTGAGTGAAAAAAAAAATCGAAATCAAGTTATTACAGGAAGCCCCAACCTTGAAATGATCCTTAAATGCACAACAGAAACTCATTATATCATCACTCATTCATAGCCAGGGACAGAGTGAAAGAAAGTGGGGATGAGAGCGGTGTGTTGGGGGGGGGGACGGGGGGACGCGGGTACTCACGTCCTCGTTGGTGGTCTGATTGGAGCTGATCAGGTAGGTGTGGAAGCCGGACAGGCCGACGATGGACCACACGGAGAAGAAACACACCACCACCTCCAGAACAGTGAGTCACACAGTCAAGGGAAAGAGGAGCATGGACTCACATGGCTACGCAGCACCCACCACACGTGCACGCACACGCACGCACGCACACATCATCTCATGTGGCTGTGCACTCATTTGACCTTGGTAGTGCCCAGTAGGACGTATCGACCAACAGAAGTTTGCGTCACGGTTATTGATTTACTCGACAACGCACTCTACATGCGGTATGTGAAATAACTGTGTCCTCTATAATGTCACAGGCAATGGATACAAACACCACTCCCAGTGTGTGGAAACACACGCACATGTTTGCGAGTAAAAGGCACAGAATATAAGTAACACACATTGAATAAACACATACACAGAGGAAAAAGGCACGTCCATGCCTCTGGGGGGGGGGATTGCCTGTGCACGTGATCAAGGCCCAAATGACGTGTAGCAAGTGCATGATTCTCAGAAAGCAGCAGGGCGGCTGGAGGCAATGCATCTGCTCCCTAATGGAAATGAAATTATTTCAGATTGAAGCGATATTCCCTCTAGCTTGCTTTTCATACTAAACCAAAAGATTGTTCTCACAGTAGAGAATTTCCACACGATATAATCATATTTTCTGAGCTTCTGGGGTGTGTGTGTGATCACCTTTTGGCTTATACCCCAGGAGAGGTGACCCAAAGCTAGATACACATAAAGAGATAAGGGCAATCTTATCTGTATATCAACAGAGGGCATACTGTGTTCTGCTTTAACGCGGAATATTACAAATATTACAAACCTGTCATTGACCCATGTTCCCAAAATATAATTATTTTGACACAAAACTCATCACTTTGAGACTATTCCACAAAGTAAATCTGAGCTCACCACTAGGATATCTATGAGGTTTGTATACACAAAGTAATTATATTTTGGGCCATATCAATATTGAGCTGATGAGGAAATATATATATATATATATATATAAAAATAGATAAAAAGAACTCAACACAGACATAAAGACAGACAGACAGGCAGAAAGACAGAGATAGTTGGATTCTTAGAAAGGATATCTGGCAGGGCTGTCTTTGAGTGCGCTGAGGAAGCCTGTCCGATTGGATCCTGCAAAAACAGGCATTTGTTTTATAAAAAAACAACAACAAAAAAACACCAAAGGACCACAAAAACACAGTGATGAGCCACTCGGTAAACAGCATCATTTACCGCACACTGAATTAGAGTCACGGAATATAGCGGCTGCTTCTTTTTATAGCTCACAGCAACAACATCAGACAAGATGTTGTCTGTTCTCAGGGTGATATGGGATAGCTGTGACCGAGGCAATGAACTCCTGCATGTCTGATGTCTGAAAAACACCATCGGCCAACAGCTAGTCCTCCTAAGAACTTTTAATCGAGATCTAAGAGAGAAGAAAACACCAAAGGGGACCTCCAGCAAACAGCTCACTGCTCTGCCCATACAGCAGCAACCCACTGAAAGCCTCCCCAAAGAATGGTAAATGATGGGAACATTAGGTTTATGGGCCTAAATGGTAGGGGATCAATAAGTGGGATCAGATGAGTAATCCAACAGGAACTATTTACTCACTTGATCAAAAGGCCCTATACAGCGTAGCAGCAGTGAATGATTGACAGTTTGTGCTTCTAAAGCCTTATCTCCTCCACCTCTGCACACTGGACACACTGAAAACAAAGTAACCACAATCAAAAGCTCCCCACTGAGACCGCCACTGTCACTGTATTCAATCGGCCCTGCTGCTGATCACGCATGCAAACGCGTTAATCCGCTCATTATCGGCTGTTGTAATCGTCCAGAAAAGCCATCTTGAGTACTGGTTTAGTAACAACCAGGTAACTGAGGCCTGGCCATGTGTGAGCTGGTGCCTGGGCTGGTGCCTGGGCTGGTGCCTGGGCTGGGGCTGGGCTGGGCTGGTGCCTGGGCTGGTGCCTGGGCTGGGGCTGGGCTGGGCTCTGCGCCCCCCTGCCTGCTGGGCCTGCTGGGCCTGACTGATCTGTGATGGAGCTACAGTAGAGAGGCCACAAACACAGCTCCATATCTCCTCCAGAAAGAACCGCGTCAGCAGCTTCACTGACAGGCTCCGCTGCCACCACTCGGGTTCAGGGCAGCACTCTGAGAAAGGGCGGGGGGTGGGGGGGGGGCTAAGGGAAGGCTGATCGATCGGAGAGCTCCATCTCATCCATTACAGAGATGAAGTGCCCAAAGGAGGTGCTGTTCAGTGCTCAGGCTAAAGCATGGCCTTTGTTTATCTGTAAATACTGACTGTGCAGAGTGTGTTAAATACCCCTGTAAACTGGTTCAAACCAGGTTTTAACAATGTGGGAAGCCCATTGGATCAACAACTAGTGCGTACTGTCTTGTGGCTAAGAAAATAGGGAGTCAAAGGTACAGTAGAGAGGGATAGGTACAATTATTGAAAACACCATTGTGCATTTGATCATCTATGTATTCCTCAAAAATTGGTCTGTATTTAAGTGCTGTATTTTCCAGTCATCTGATGTGTATGGGGGCATTCATTGAGGAAAAACACTGTGTGTCTCAGGGCAACACTTCTTGGAAATGTGTGAGGCTCTGACCGTGTTACTTACTCAGGATGACGTGTGTGATGACGAAGGCGAAGATGAAGACTGTGAGGAAGGACAGGGAGAGGATGAACAGGTAGAAGAAGCGGTAGTTCCTCTTGCCCACACAGTTCCCCACCCAGGGACAATGGTGGTCAAAACGCTCTGCAGAGAGAGAGACATGGAAAAAGGGAGGGAGAGGAGAGTGAAGAGAGAGAGGGGGGTGAGGGTGATAAATCAGGAGAGAGAGAGAGAGGTTAGGTTCAGTCATACATATGGAACAGTCAGCTCCTCCTATTCCCTGCGTGCATAAAGGTCCACTCACCAACACAGTTGTCACACAGGCTGCAGTGAGAGGCTCGTGGAGGTCTGAAGATCTTGCAGGTGAAGCAGTATTTGAGCTTCACCGTCTGCCCGTTAATGACCACCTCCCTGGTCCTCGGGGGAGGCCTGTACCCTGGACCACTGGGGCCGTTAGCTGCATCTAGGGACCAGACAACAAAAAGTGAGCTTTTTAGTTCACGACGCAGGTACACACATAATTTGTTTCCCTAAATGGTCCTATTGTTGGAACAGTGCTTATGGGACAGAATGCATCTCAAGTCAAAAGGAGTTTGACTGGCTCTGTATTTCCCTATTTCATATGATGAAAACAAAACAAAAGAAGTCATGCCATAACACTACCACAGTACACAGGCTTCTGAGCATGATATATCCCAGTCAGCACATTTTCCTGGCTTCCTCACTGAAGCAATTTACAGCGGCGAGGCCCCAGGGGCACAGTGGCACTGTGTTTACTTGGCATTACATTATTCATCTGCCTCAGCAGGACCCAGCACTTTACCCAGAGACAGAGACAGAGACAGAGACAGAGACAGAGACAGAGACAGAGACCGACACACACACACACACACACACCCACACACCCACACACCCACACACACACACACACACATAAACTCCCTTCTCCCCCAGATTGGAGACGGTGGGGTGGGCCACACCTCATTGACTGAGACAAAGTGATTTATTTATCTTAGTGGGGCCTGAGAGGGGCCAATGTGGTGCCCCTGTCTTCTGATCTCTCACCCTATGCTTCGCCTGGAATCAGCATTGCTGTCTTTATACAGTGTGTCATTGCTTGTGAACATTTCATAGTGCAATCACAAGTTTATCGTTTAATTCAAACTCAGTATAAAAAGTTAACAATCTGAGTTAATAAAAGCCAAATTACACTGTAAAATGATTTTGAATCAAAATGGGAGCTAAACCAAGTGTCAAGGAACATCAATTTGGTAAACATCTGTGGAACTGGATTTAAATAATTAACCAGAGTTTGTGCATATGGAAAAAAAACATTGACAGTATAGAACCAACCAACATTCATTATGTATACGTGGCAAGGGACGGAGATCACTTCCTTTAACTGTATATGCCAATCATATACACAGAGGATTCACAATGTATACTGTGCAGGAGGAGATAAATATATAGAATATAATATATGCCATTTAGCTGACGCTTTTATCCAAAGTGACTTACAATGCAGTGAGTGCATACATTTTTATATATGGCCCCAGCGGGAAGCGGTCCAACAATCTAAGCGTTGTTAGCGCTATGCTCTACCAACTGAGCCACAGAGGACCATAGAAGGAGAAAGACACTGCCGAAACCAGACAGAAGGTTTCCTTTGACTTCAAGTTATTTGTGTGAAGCAAAAAAAAAGCAAAAAAAAACAGCATAAAAATGTAGAACATACTGTGGAGATGGAAAGCTAGACTGTCAGGCAGACTGAAGAATAGACGGAGAGAGAAAGACAAGGGAGGGCAAATAAAGTAGTTTACAGTCTAGATGTAAAAATCATCAAAATCATGTTGGTACAGTAGATATGATTTTGAGGACAATAAGCACCTATTTCCCAGTCTGTAGAGTTATACAGCACTGTCCATCCTAACTCTAAGACAGGATGTGCGGATGTTATTTCAAGATCTGCATCAGTGAATATTGAATGAGCGCAGACAGTAAACAACAAAAGTAGGTAAAAATAACAGTACATTCTTTCCATCCTTCCTCACAAGCAGTATACACAGTTGAGGTGGTGAAACAAGATAGGTCTTCTCTCCTGCAAAGAAAGCTGGAGAACGATACACAGAGCCATTACCAAATTTGGTCATTCCCTCAAGTTTTCAAGCTCTCTTGTGATTGACAGAACAGTTACCACCAAAGGTCTGGATTGCTGTATTCACAGGGAAAAATATGGTTCCCAAAATACATCCAGATTGTTCTATAGCAAACCCCTCTCATTGAACATCACTGATTCATCTTGGTGCACATTCAATGAAAGCTCTAATGATTCAGCCTAAAGACCTTGACTAAATTAAACTCTCAAAGCGCCCCTTCATCAGTCTGTCTGAACAACATGCCCTTGTGGTCAGTGTAAACCAGCCCTGGCTGACGTCATTTCCAATCATTAACACTAAATACCTTATCATCTCACAAACACAAAGAGCATTTAGAAAGAGGCTTAGCTCGATTGACTGTTTGATTGTGGTCAGGTGAAATACATATTGATAACAATCAAGATACGCATCTCTGACATCAGCTAAACACAAATAAGGATAAGCTGCTGCAGAGAGCAGAGTGTCAAATGAACTGTTAGATTTTCATAGTTACCTATCTGTCTCTCCAGGTCTGCAGCCTCGTCAGGTGTGGCACGGGGCAGGACACCTGGGTCACTGAAGCTCGCCCTGAAAAGCATCCCCAACACAAAGAAGAATAGCACCCCCCCTATGACTGGAATGGCTGGGGTCAGATTAGACGCCAGGAACGGGCAGCTGCAAGAGAAGAAAAAAAGCTTTAGGATATGGATGACATTAACAGTTCTTAGTTGGGTCTTTCCATATTGCCTCACCCCGAAGAGTGAAAATGCATTTGTTCTTTCTATGACAATTCTTTTTTTTTTTAGGGCATTTCCTGCTTTATTGGGATAGACACAGTAGAGATTGACAGGAAGGATGGGAGAGAGAGGAGGGATGACATGCAAGACATGTCGAGGGTCGGAATCGAACCAGGAACCTTGCGATTATGCAAGGTATGCACATTAGTGGGCTCCGCCACTAAGCTCCCCTTTCTATGAATTCTACACACTCAAATCTACTGTCCTGAAAATAGAACATTTTCCCAGAATCTTACACGACTGGCATCCGTAACAAAGCAGAGAAATGAAAGATATGAACTCACGGTTATCTACACAATATTGTATGTCTTCAAATGAACAGAGGCTTCATTCTTCTCATATGGGACCCTGGATTCAGTGCATCCAGCAATACACTTTCCACACCCAACCACTGTCAATGGCAATCTCCTGGAGATTGGACTTAGGTCTGTCTGCAGTGACTCTACTACACCTTGGCTTTCCTTAGCATTCGTCAGCATGCTGAATAGCTGTTGGGTGCTGACTAAAATACAGTGAAACTAAACATTAACTCTGGTCAGGGTCTCAGAAACTGTCTGCAATCATTTTCAACTGAGTGAGAAGACATGTTGTGGTCTGTTCCACGGTTTGCAAGATCCTGTT
Source organism: Argentina silus (assembly GCF_951799395.1). Lineage (NCBI taxonomy): Eukaryota > Metazoa > Chordata > Actinopteri > Argentiniformes > Argentinidae > Argentina > Argentina silus. The sequence goes on from NC_139671.1 coordinate 8,981,689, forward strand.
ATTCTTGGCTGGTGGGGGGATTCCTAAAATATTCATTCTGTACTGTTCCTCTCCAATGGGCTTAAATCATGCTCTGATCATAAGAGACGTTTCTGAAGCAGCCTATCTAAATTAGATTTAGAATTTACAAGAACATTTTAGCAAGTGTAAAACCTGATTTTGAAGTGAAATACCAAGCTTTTACACACTTAACATGCTCTGTTTTGACTGAGATCTGTAATTGCTGCCACTCTGGCTGTGCAAGTCTGCTATGCTGGAATCTAATTAGTCCAAGCCTGGGAGATCTTATCAGATCGTCATGCTGAGATTGGAAATAGCAGCAAATTTCCAAGTAATTCTGTTTAAAAATGTCTTCCATTGTGTCTGAGGTGGTTATCGCCCAATGTTATTGTTGGCATTACTCAACAGGAGCTGGCACTCAGACTCACACTGGAGTAAAAGGTTGGGTAGGGACACAAAATACTGAGTGTGGAGGAGTCTGACAGTGGAACTGTTATGAGGAATGTCTGAATGAAAGTCTACAAATACAATAGTCACCCTTGTCATCATGAGGTTGACTTAAGTTATTTAACAAGTTAGTCAGACTGGGCTGTTGTACTATATCCAATTATTCAAACAGACAAATTATTCAGTAATGGGCCTTCTCATTCCAATGTATGGTTTTCAGCATGGTTTTCAGCAGGAACAGGGAAAGCAAAAGAGAAAATGAGACATGCAAGTCTCATTACAGTTCAGTAAACATGCTCCAAAAGTTGATCCCAGAGTGAATCACAGTACAGTCCCTCCTGATACATATCATTTGCCCATTTGTGCACAATGTTTCCCAGATACATCCCAAAGCATTCTGTACTACAAAATGGATTAACTTTGGTGGGGTTTCAGATAGTTTGCTTTTGGTCATATCCATGAGTCAAATACAACTAACAATAATCATAATAAGAAGCAAAACCGAACTAGGACAATCGACGACTTTCCTCCTGTTGCCTTGGAGATGCAAGCAGTTCTACAGGACACAAAGAGCTTAAGAGGAAACTGTTACCTTGGAAACGGGAACACTGGGGTGCCATGTTTTGGAAGTTGTGGTATGGAATGTGGGAGGAATGAAAGACCGCAGTAGAAGATGGGGGATGGGTGGACTAGACTGGAAAACCTCAGTCATCCCTTTCTCCTCTTTTCAGATAAGAATGTGTGTCAAAATAAATAGATTTGTTATGTGATAGTAAATTCATAGTTTATGCCTCCAAATTCTAAAAATCATCTATGAGCAACCCGCTGTGTGACTTGGAAGAGGTGTACATCTGTGGTATTTCAGCGTTCAGTATGTCTGCTATTTAATTGTTTTCAGGCCGTGCACTTGAAGTTCATTTCAGAATTCATAATATAGCCATAATATACCCAAACCTGCAGAACCATAGAAGTCCCTATGAAAACATTCCGACATGTGTTGTTGCATTCCATATCTTACAACCTGTGAGTTAGCATCACAAATGATGACTATGACGTCTGTTGATTTGAAAGGGATGGTTTGTCCTGTCTCTGCAGAGGGCCATCACAAGACTACCTTGTGTTGATGTTCCTCAACAGTTGTGTCGGAACTCTGGGAATCGAAATGAAATACGTGGAAATACGAGCAAACTGTGGAATACATGGGAGACTCTCACTTGACCTCAAACACAAGTTAATCATTACTATCACGATTATGGAGCACACTAATTCCATTACATAATGTTGTTGGCCAATAAAGACTCTAGAGTAAGACTCATTAGAGTCTGCGTTGCATCTCTGCTTTCCCAAAGATTGACAGTTGAGTGGAGTAAATTCCATTCCATCTGCTTGGCTCTCACACTGGGTGAGGGAAAAAAAACAGTCTAGACAACACTAACTCTGGTCAAAATGCACAAACTCTGTCTAACGAAGATCATCAGCCGTATTAAGGGTGTGGTGGAGGTAGAGGGCAAGCAAAGGTGAAAGTGAAGGGATTGTGCCACACTGGAAATGTATGTACATATTATTAATGTAATGTGTTCCATTTGCATTGGTTGATGTGTTAAAATAATGCTTTCAACTTCAATACATTTGCAATCAACAAAAATCCATGTTTGCTGAGCACTTATTTGGTGAAAAGTTGCATTGGAAGTTTACAACTCACTTATAATACAATTAATGCATTTTCCATATCTAAGTTTGGTTATTGTATAAATTCTAAGTGTATTGGAGTTTGTAGTTTTATTGAAACGTTATTGAAATTGAATTGACTAACTGTTAATCTCACATTTCCAGAAGGGTGGCAGAATCATGATATTGTCCAGGCCATAGGGCATGTCTATTGAAGAAAACCTCCAAGTCAGGCAGGTGGCACTGACCCAGTGTGTAAGTGTGTATGTGTGTATGTGTGTTGCTCCGAAGTTTGGCAAAGTAATCAGAACTGCTGAGCACAAAATAAAAATGTAACAACCAGGACAAGTCAACCATTGGTAATTTAGGCTACATCAAAGTCATGAAACTCGCATCTCGCGCTATTTGCGCTCGTGCAGCATCACCTGTGATGGACAGGGCAGCACGGAGGTTACACTGTTCATATTGCACTTACTCGAAAGCGAAGAATAGCCCGCTCGTGACCATGATGAGGACCAATGTAAGGTAAAAGACACCTGTCTGTCTTGCCATCATAATTCTCCCATTACAGTAGAATTTATTACGTCCAGGAAAGATCTTCCACTTCCTCCGTGGAGTCCTCTTCTTTTTGTGTGAGATCTCCATAGGCGACGAGTTGCGCGTGCAGATCTGATTATACTGGCATTCCCGCACGGGCTCGTCAAGTCCGAGATGCATCTGTAAAATAGCGCACCTTCACGACACAGAGAATCCAACCAGAGATAGGATCTGATCCACTGGTAGCTGACCAATTTGAAAGCAAGAGTCTCGTGCTTGTTTTCGATTGTGAAAGATGATGATGATGCAATGCTGTCAGAGTAAGAATAGGTCTGTTGTATTCAGGTAAAATGGCATAGGAAAAATAAACATGATGCCTTTTGTATTCATCTCATCTGCTCAAGCATGACTGGTAGACAATTACTTTGTCAAAGAAGTTGTCTTTTTTTTTAAATCTTACATGCTCTAATCAGCTGTCACTTCGTCAAGAAATCTCTCTAAAACAATAACTACCTTTGCCTTGATTGTTTGAATAATACTTCCATTGTGTTTATAGATAACGAGTCGATTCTGCGCTTCTGTCAAGTGGCCATACTTATGAAAACACAATCAAAAATCAGGAGAGCAAGCGAGCTCAAGAAACCTCATAGACATTTTTAAAAAGCACGTCCTTCGAGTGTCCTCAGAAAGAATACATCTTATTGTAGAGAGGGTCAATGTCTCGCTCATTCATATCCGCTCAATGAGTAGAAGAAATGTTTCTCCAGTGAGGATATATCCGCAAAATAAAATTGAGCATCTTACTGCAGAATAGCGGCGATTAGATTTCCTGGAGGAGGTGCACAGCTCTTTGCTAAATCAAGTGTAGAAACGTCGTGCCCGCGCTCTTCGTTGGTGAAACTATACCGTGATACATTCCAAGTCCTCTGTCTCCCACTCCATTGTATCAATTCCAATGCTTTGTTATGAAGATCATACATGCATTTATAGATTCATAGATTTGATCAGCAACAACGAATGTTGCCATCCTCACGTTACTACTACAGCCCACCATGTACAGCCTACCGTCTACAGCAGCATTCGAGCACACGTTACTGAACTGAAGACTGGATACATGCGCGCGCACTCATACTATGGGAATTGTAGTAAAAATGCAACATATCAATCTTCTTAAAAAGCTTGGAAGAACGATGACCACACACCACAATGTCTTCATTCACATACACCTGAAAATGCCTTGAACATGTGTATGGTTATTGTTTTTGTTGACGAGTAGAAGGGTCCTTCTGGAACGAAAGTGTTCCAACTGACCATGTTTGTGCCGGAGTCTTATAATTGACGGACACGGGAAAAATGACAGCTGAGAAAGAAAACACAAGCATGAATGTCAATGCCACAATTGTTACTGAAGATGACGATGAGACCAAACTGCAGTTAATGAAAGGCAAGTGACTCCTTATAGACGAATGTTAGTGTCAAATGACAATGCTTGTCGTATTTTATGTGGCTACATTATGACAACGGAACTAAAGGCTATTCGAATTTGACCTAGCCAAAGTCGCCTCTTCATGCTTGTTATACATGACAGCTGCCGTATATGCCTGTACGAAATTATCTACAATATGATGTCAGATAAACAGCATATACAGGCGATTTATTTGTGAGCGCTAATTTGATCCTGACAGCAGAATTCTACCCTATGATATTCAATTGGGATATGGCATGACCATGTGAGTTTCTTGAAAATATACATTCAGAAAGATACTTATTACCCTGACCAGTAGCTTACGTGTCCCTCTATCGTAACTGTTTCTAAGGTGCAGCCTTTCTGACTACTGTGGCGTCTGCTGGAATGATAGCAGGATTCGGCTCCACACTAGCCTTGGCCAAGAAAAAGAGCCCAGGTTGGTTTAGTAAGGTATGATAAGGTCCACTGCATTCACAACATTACATGTATTGCTTTTAACGAAAGTGTTACTAACATGTATCAACCTTATTTATCCCACATTGGCCTCCGATTGACATAAGATAAACAGAGAGGGCGCTACCATTTATGCACATTTTAAAGGCAATTATTTAGCACAGATGAGAGATAATTTATATAGGCTATGAATGTAGACTACACTATTGAATTGAAATTTGATTCCTGTGGGCTATACATTTTAATGGTGATCTATCATCAATTATAGTCTGAATGTATGGTATTTTATCCTCATTGTAGTCTGCTATACCAGGAGCTCTTCTAGACCTTAATGCCACCGGAGGTAGTGCACTACTCTGTTGCTAGTTCGAGTCATTGCTGCAGTAGGCAGTGATATGATAACACTGCAGTGTCTTAGGCCTTGGGTGGAAGTGTGCCCAATAGGAGCTTGTGCCCTCCTTCCATCTCTTCCCCTTCAGTGGCTGCAATAGCATGTATGAATGTTCAAGTAATTTTTTTGCATAGTCATTAAGTTGAATGTGGAAGAGTGCACCCATTTTTACAGAGTATTTTTAGAACACTATCAAGGGGAATGTTATGTTAAATTCCATTTAATTTGTATGGGCTAAAAGAAATAAGAAATCAACCTTGTTTCTAACCAAACATGGACTGCCTCTCTCACTCAATTAATTTGCTTGGAAGGTCATGCTTATTTGATCCTCACAGGAGCCAATTAGAAATAAGCTTGTGTAAAACCGTAGACAGATTTTAACTCTATATTTGTTTTTAAGATATACTTGGCAGGACAGCATAGTGGAGCCTTTGTTTGTTTTTGAAGTCTATTTTTAAGTCAAAGGCCCATCTTTGTAAACCTGCATCTCAGCCAAATATGCCTTGTAAAGTGGTCTAATTATATTTACCACGGTCAGAGAGGTATGCAGTTGTGAGGTCACAGTGGATGAGGAGCTCACATAGAGGCACTGTGGAGATTTGTTGTCTATAGGGTTGCAAAGGACAGGAAAAAGTTCCTCAACAAGTTACACAAGAAGTTGAGTCCATCTGAGTGCAATAATAATAGTGCACACTATTTCAGAATGGGATACCACTAAGTTTGAATTTTTAATCAATTTATAAATGTGATCATCTTAATTGAATGTATTTCACATTTCTAAAATGTACTATATAAATGCCATATATTATTACATACTGTACAACACCAATACATTCCTCCAGCAAAGATACTACCATAAGGCTTGTCACTTGATATTTTTCACTTCATACTTCAATTAATGAATACTTTAAAGAGCTTATCATGAAGTCTATGAAGTTGTGGCAAAAGAGGGACTGGCTGTTCTTGAGCTCAGTTCATGAAAAACCATTCCTGAAAGAATAGTTGCTTGATAAGAAATAATGGACATATGTTTGCAGGCAGTATTTTTTACCCACTAGGCTAAATCTAAGCTCGACTCAGTTTCTATCCCTACAGGAAGAGCTGTCTTGCCAATCTCTAATAATAGCTAATCTAATGTGCAAGCCACTTAAAACATGGAATAATTACATTAAGATGGGTAATGAAGTTAGGGGTAACGTCTGTTTTTTAGTTCAATCCTGAAGCATACCTCCAGGTTTACCGAGTGTCTGTCAGATCAATTACATTTGACAGCGTGGTTAGTCTTTCCTAAATGCTGTCCAAGTTTTCTGCCCACTCATTTTATACTAAGGATTTAACTGAAGAACGTTGTTTTGAGCAACTTTCGTGTACATAAATGTGACAATGTGTCTTCTCCAGGGAGTGATGGCCACTGCTGCTGTGCCAGAGACTGGGGCATCCCTGGCACTACGAGCCCTGGGCTGGGGCTCACTGTATGCCTGGTGTGGAGTAGGCCTGCTCAGCTTCACCATCTGGAAGGCCATGGGGGTCCATAGTGTAAGTAATAACTCATCTATATTTCAACTTCATTGTCTGACCCTTATCATTTCATCAGAGAACATAACACAAAGTGTGAAACAGATTAAATTAATCTCAGTGTATTAATCTCCACAGCTAACAGAGTTCAGGCAGAAGATGCAGTCAATCTTCCCAGCTATCCCAAAAGCTGAGGAGACACAAGCCAACATGGAGTCTGTGGACTGGGACTCCATCTTCAAGTCTAAATGAATGAGGCCACATTCTCAGCCACTGTCTGTGGACAGCCTTAAAAAGCCACTGTGGGGCTTTAGAACAATGAGCACTATGCTGAGAGAGAACTCAGTGATACCTGCAGGGCAGGGGGAAGAGATGTTGTTGTCACTGGTCTCATTCATGCCTTTCCACTGATGCTCACCTGAAGCCCATGAAGGGCAACTGCCTAGTGAGAGATCATGAACTAAACTGTTTGACTTTTGAGGCGTCATGGTTAAGATACCCCGGACCTGTGGCTTCATAAACTCAGTGAGCCCCGGCCTGGACTGTTCCATGAGGAAGTGCTTTCTCATGTCATTAGTATGGGTGCTGGATGGGTACCCATACAAATTACAGATGGGTAGTGTTTTTCTTTTCATCTTGTGAAAGATGAAATGGTATGTAGCTCAATTTAATTGTTCTATGCAGGTGAATTAGAAGCATCTGGTGCTCTTTAAAACCTGATTGAACAGTCATCCAATGTAACACTTATTTTTAAATGTTTGCCGTCAGCTATTCACATAAAAGACAAATATCAAAGACCGAACAGACCTGAACTATCTAAAAGCGCCCTGGCCAGCCTTGTAACAGGGAGAGTATAAAAATCCTCCTGTGTGTGCGTCAGTCCAAATGTGCTTGTGACTGCAACTGATGTTTTTGTACACATTTAGCACGCATTATCAAGTTAAAGGGCGATGTAATGCAAACATTGACGCCACGGCTGTAACTAGGAGCGTAGTGCTAGTTTGAGATGAACTCTAATACACCCTGAGCTTTTAAGGAGAATGTCAGTGATAAATACTTCTTAGTTTTGTCTCTTGCATATGGTCTAAAACCTTGTCTGGTGTACTCAATAAACTAGCATCCTTTCTCTAGTCTTGTTGGTTGGTTCCTTTGTTGTGTGTGTGTATCCCTGATTGCAACTTCTGTACAAAAAGAGCCAAACACAAAAAGAGTCCTTCACAGTGCTCAACCAAATTTCATGTACATTTATTCTTAACTTGTGGAACATATAGTATAGAGATCTTATACTGAATAAACAATGTCCATGAAATTAAAGGGGAAGAAGACCTGTACGTAGAGTTTGTATTACATTTGTTATAACTGATCTGAAGTCATTTTAAACAACATTATTCTGGAATACAGTTCTGCCCATCTTGTTCTGCTAGCTGTACATTCTAAATACGTTCAGGCTTTTATAACCAAAACATTTAATCAGAATTTGTCCTTATCAGATCTGTGCCACAGAACACTTTTTCTTTAAATACATAAAATTACTTAAACATTTGAAGAGAGTAACTAAATATTCATATTCAAATGAGCAGTAATAATAATCATAATCGTTATAATTATCAACTACCATCACTTTTATTTATACCACATCTCTTGGAGAAGTAACCATGAAGGGCTGTTGAATGTACAACTTCTATATACAAATGGGCCCATGGATATAAAGGATAAAATAAGACTTGACAGAAGTTCTGTTTGCTTGAGAGAGTTTACCTGGCTGTTGCTATGGTTAAGAAGTTAAGTCAGTTGAAAAAGATGACTTTTTCCTCCTTACACTGATATGGTTATGCAATACTGATGGTCAAATTGCCTGTGGCCAAAACTAATTCACATTTGGTAATCTCCCCCCAAAAAGCTGACTAAATCCAGCACAATTTTTTTCCAGAACAGGATACATATACTGTATATTCTGAGTAAAGTCAGTGTTTTTTTCTTTTTTTATCTTAACACATGGCAAGTGGTCTATCTACACAACATGTCTCACAATTTAAATAAATCTGCCCCATGTCCCCCTCCCTCAAAAATAAACAACAAACAAGAAGATCCCACAGAAAAACAGCCACATACAATTACAAAACATTTTAAGAGCAAGAGACCCCAAAACTAAAGTACTTTGTCAATCATCAGATGCCAACTTTGGTTAAAACAAATGAACCCAAAAAATGAAAACAATAGAAAAAATTTAAAATACCAAGTATTAAATATTTGTATTAAAATTACTTAAAAATCCCAAATGAAAGTTGTGAATGGGGCAGAGGAGCTATATATATTCTATATATATTTATTTTTATGTAGAAACATTTTTTTGTGTTCTTTTATTTAAATAAAAATATAATACCGCCCAATTCCTTTTTCACTGTAGCCTGGTCATTTTCCTTGAAACCAGCCCCCCCCATACCCCCAAAGCTCCCTCTGTGCCTGTCACGAGCGGCCAATCTTAAACAGTACTTCACACATGATGGCCGTCACGGCAGAGTTCAGCACCGAGGACAGGGAGATATCGAGCAGGCGGCTCTCGTACAGCACAAACTCAGGCCTGTTCTCTTCCACCTTGGCCATGGCCAGCAGAGCCTTGGCAGCACGGCACATCATGTTGACGCTGGGGGGCTCAGAGTGGGGCGCCGGGTGCAGGAGGCTGTGGGAGCTCTGCTGGTACTGGGCCATGGCCACACAGTCCTCTAGGAAGCCTATGAAGATTCCCACGCTGCCCTTCTGCATGGTAATGGCCCGTGCCACTGTCGAGTCTCCCTGCGCCAGGTTAGACAGGATGGCCACTGCCATCTCTCGGCACACCTGGCTCTTGCGCTCGCCCACGTGGCGCACCAGTGTGGCGTAGAGTTTCTCCTGGCGGCTGAAGGGTGGCGTGGCCAGCAGCAGGTCCACGTTGTTGTCCTGGATGCTCAGCTTACACAGGCACTCCAGCGCCAGTCTCTGGGGGGTGAGAGTCGAGTGGGGGGCTGCAGAGGGGAAGGGGTCCTGGGCCTCGGCCGAGGGGCACACCATCCAGTGCAGCAGGCCGTCCAGGATGGGCAGGCAGATACTCTCTGGGTAGACGGACAGGTCCAGCTGGCCAGAGATGTTAGCCAGGGTGACCAGCGTGTTCTCTCTGAGTGCTGAGAGGCAGTCCCACCACCACTCGTCCTTACTGCAGGCCAGGCCCTGCTCCTCCTCCTTCTGGTAGCTAGGGGACGTCCTCCTCCTGTGGGGGTGCTGGTGGTGCAGCAGGACCAGCCTCCCCAAGATCAGCACCAGACCCGGGTGGCGAGACATGTCTGTGTCGTTCCCAGGGATGAAGGAGAGGCCACGGATGATGTTGGAGATGCAGACGCAGCGTTTGGCCAGTGCGTCCTGCCAGGGCTCGGCCACAGAGAGGGGAGCCTCGTCCCAGCAGCGCGGCTCGTCCTCCAGCAGGGTGATGTGACTCTGGATCTGCCCTCCGAACGGAAATGCCCTGCTCTTCTCCTCAGAAAGCAACCCCGGCCTGGCGCATAGCATATCATCCAAGCTCTTCTCTACGGCCACCCCATCCACCCTCTCTTCCTCTGTCTCCTTGTTCTTCTCTCTCTCTGGCTCCCCTTCCATCTCTTTCTGCTGCTCCCCTTCCATCTCTTTCTGCTGCTCCCCTTCCATCTCTTTCTGCAGTTCCTCAATACTCCCCTGTCTCTCGGTGGGCCTGCAGTCGGTCTCCAGGCTGCGTCTGTCGATGTGGGTTTGAATGTGTGCCGTGGAGTCCCCACCTCCTGCCTGCCAGTGCAGCAGGCCACTGGTGAAGCCCCTGGGCAGACTCAGCCCAGAGCGCTCCTCCACCAGGTCCTCCTCCTTGTCCTTCTCCTCCACCTTCACGGGCAGCTTGTCGAACTTACTGGCCTGTTTGGGCCTGGGCTCTGGGGGCTCTTGGGGCTGGACTGGCTCAGGCTGCTCCATGGCTGCACCCTCCTCCCCATCTTCTTTCTCCTCTTTAACCGTGACCTCCTTCACTGGCTCCTCCTCCTCCTTCTTCTCCTCTGGGACCACCTCCTCTGGGTTGGTGGTTGTGGGCCTCTCTGGTCCTGCCTCTGGTATGCTATCCCTCTGCTCCTCCTCTGATTGGTTGTCCAGCTCTGGAATGGCATGCTCCTCCTCCTCCTCCTCCTCCTCTGTGGGGTCTGTGATTGGTCCCAGCAGTGTTCTCTGGCCCTCAGTGCCAACCTCATACTCCTCCAAGATCCCAAAGATCTCTATCAGACAACGACGGAAATACTCTACTATCAACTCCAGGAAACCAGGCATCTGGAGAAAGACAGACCAAAAGCAATGACTCTTCTACCCATTTCAGTCAGTTATTTGAATCTGCTAAATGATGAGTAATTGTCATTAATTAATGAGTAATTGATGAGTAATTGTATGTAAGGGCATAGTAGATCATTCAGTCACGAATGAACATTAGAGCTGGTTAGTTTCACAGACATTTCGTGCTCTTCTCTGAGAAGACACGGTCAGCATGGTCCAGATAGTCTTACCTGACTCAGGGTGAAGGAGGCCACAGTGCTGTCGTCATACAGCAGGATGTTTATGGTGTCCAGAGCCCACGTGCTCTCCGCCAGCAGGCCCGACTTCAATGACATCATCACGCGCCAGGCCTCTGGGGTTCCTGGGGAGAGGTCGTAGGTCACAGGTCAGAGGGAAGAGACATGTGTAATTTAGCAAGTGTTCTCTGCACCGTAGGATAGAGTGATCCTCCTACCTGTCTCCTTGGAGGTGAGCTTGCGCCTGGGCTTGAGCTTGGGCTGAGTGGCCTCCACTGAGCCCAGGGGGAAGCTGACCTCTCTGTGGATGGATGGCATGGCCTGGCTGGGCATCCCCCCGCCGTGAGAGCCAGGCATCCCTGGCTTCTTCATAGAGGCCATATAGTGGCCGTTGTTAGGAGACAGGGAGCCCCCCATTGGCCGTGGGAAGGGGGAAGGACTGGGGGCTGGAGAGATGTGGTTGGGCATGGTGGGATTGGACTGGTATGATGAGGGGGGCTGTCGGGATGGCATGGGGGGCATGGATGAGGCGGTGGAGGAGGAGTGGGGTGGGTATGGGGGCTGGCGCTGGCCTGGGTGGCTAGGCCACTGGCCGTCTTGGGGGGGCCTGCCCTCGGGGTCATCCCCCCGGGGTCCCATGCCAGGGAAAGGGGGGCCCTGGCCCTGTCTGTTAGGGTAGGGGTAGCCCATATCTGTCCTGGGGTGCCACATGTTGGCTTGGGGTCCATCTCCTGAGCCAGCAGAGGAAGAGGGGGGTCCCCCGCTCATCATGCTGTGCTGTGGGGGCCCCTGGCTGCCAGGCTGCATGCGATCTCGGCTGTAAGGGTAGGGGTACTGCCCCTGCATGGGCCTGCGCTCTGGCCCCATGTAGGCTCCGCCATACTGGCCATACATGTCTGCCTGCTGCCCTGCATACTGCATCCCGTAGGCCTCCCCCTCATGCCGCTTAGCAGGCGGGCCATACATCCCCTCCACAGGCCTCTTGTAGCCCTGAAAGGAGACAGAGCACATTGAACATTGACTTGAGTAGCTAGTGAACTGCACACATGAGCCATTCTAATCATATAGCCATATTTCTACATATACTGTTAAAAAAGTTCAGCCATAATGTTCATTACAGAAGTAGAAGATAGTAGTGAGGTGATCTAAAACCAGTTATTTGCAGAGTAAGGACAGCTGTTCACTGCTGGCTGAGAGTGGATTTGGTAAGCACACTCTAAGGGATGGAGACTGACCTGCTGCTGAGGGTACATGCCAGGCTGATGAGAGCCATAGGGCATGCCGTGAGGATACTGCTGTCCATAACCATCATGTCCAGGCCTAAAGGAGGACCACACACACGCAGCATAAGTAGAAACAAAGGTGTGTAGCTTCAGGAAAATGTCTGACCGTCCCAAATAATGTTTACTTCTGTAGCTCATCCTCAACAATACATGTTCACAAACACTCTTTTTCTCCCATTCTCTCTCACACACACACACACACACACAATCTCATACCTCTGATGGGGGTATCTGTTGGCAGAGTACATGCTGGGGTCATTGCTGGAAGGTCCCATGTTGTTCTGACCCCCAGGGGGAGCAATAACTCCCTCTGGACCCATCACATGGTCTGGTCTGCTGGGTTGGACACATATACATTAGCATATGTTTTTTTTCTTCTAATTAAACTCACTCTTGGCACAGATACAACACATTTGCATTCATCTATTAGAGACTTGATGATTAGAGAAGTACCCACCTCCTGTCATAGCCAGGACCATAGGGGTACTGTGGTCGCGGGCCCATGCCCATCCCTGGCATGGCTCCTGAGGGATGGCCGCGGGGGTACATTTCCTGCATGGCAGCACTGGGCATCTGACCCGGCCCATAGGGCTCACTGCTGCCTGGCCCTGGGGACAGAGAGGACAAGGACATATGTCATTCTTTCAGCCTTCGTGGTTGGGGAGAGGCATTGAGGTAATACATGGCTCAAACACTTGGGGGCAGCATAGTCTAAGGATAACCATCATCGCAGACTTCCAGAGAGATGCAGGACTGATCTGGCAGCCTCACTGTGCAGCAAGGACAAAACAACTTCTCAACCTAGATTACATGAGCAGTACAGGACACACCAGACACAAGTGTGCATCCAGTGGAGATAATAATATCACTTACACTACTTTACATCTACATCAAACACTGCACTGCCGACAGATAATGGAGATAACTTAAACTGAGCACTCAGGCTGGTGTTATCATGGTATCCAGTGTTGAGAGTGAATGCCTCCTCACCTTTCCTGGGGCCTCCGTAAGGGTCTTTGTTGGCATCGTACTGCATCCTCATGGAGGGGTCTGCTGTACCCCCTCCCTGCTGGTAGGGGGCGCCAGGAGGCATGGGCCCACGCTTGTGGAAGGCAGGATCATTCACCTCGGAGAAAGGATCCTGCACGCTGACCCCGCTGCTGTTCCTGACAAGACACACAGAGGAACAGGAGGGATGAGGAACAGCATCCATATATGTGTATACAGTCTCACGTATACACAAAGACACACACCAACACAAGCTGTGAGTACCCTACCTGCTGGCTGGCTGGGGGGTCATTTGGCCATGAGGTGTGGAGGCGGGGGTGGGGGGCTTCAGGCCCTCTGGCATCTCTGTCATGGAGCTGCTGCCTGTGGACTGGGGGGTATGGGGGCCCTGCAAGGAGCCGGAGTTGGCTGGAGAAATAGAGGAAAAGACGGAGATGCCACTATTTCAATCACAATGACTGATCAGAAAAGGAGCTTATGTAGCCAGCAAATACATCTCAATAAGGTTTTAATATAAGTAAGACCTATTAAGGAGATGTATCCATCAGTGAGCTTTAATGAAGTCAGCAGTGTATAATCTGGCCTCATCACATCAAATGCAAAACCGTTTAATTAAATTCATTCAGCAAGTAATGAGAACAAAGAAAATGTTATAAAAAATAAAAAAAACACTGAAGAAGAAAAAAAAAGAAGGAACAATTAAAAGAAATACTAAAAACCCAGTCCAGAAAAAAAAGATGACATTGAATGAGAGAAATGGCTGAACACAGTAATCTGAATCTGGTAAAAGAGAGGGAGTCTATTCTCTGCCGCCTGATCCTCTGCCAGCCACCATGTGTTTGAACTCCAAAAGTAAACAATGCGGAGGTTCAGCCACCCTCTCCCTCTCTCTCAGCGTGTGAACTCACATGACCCCCCCCACCCCTCCCATACTCGGGCAGAGTGAAGAGGAAAAAAAAAAAACTGCTGCCTCACTGGTCTGTCTGCTGTGGGAAAGTAGGTCAGACCGAGGTCACTTTTGTTTATATCCCACACTCCTCCCCTATTAATCTTCTCTGGGGGAATCCCCCCCCCCCTTCCCCCCCGCTGCTTGACAGCTCTCGCTCTCGCTCTCTCTGACATCATCAGCCATCCGCCTGCGGGGGGGGGGGGGGGGGGTGGGAGCCTCCCCTCCCCCCTTCTCCATTTCTCCCGCTGTTTTCTCCCTCTCTCTCTGTGTGACACAATCACCTGCCAGACATAAATAGACCCACGTGCTGAGTGCCCCGAGGGAGGATTGAGATGGATAGATTGAGGGGTGGATGATCGAGGAAATGCTTTAGACACACTGCGGGTGTAGATGTCCACTCCATGCCTGCGTACAATGACTAAGGATAAGTGTGCATTTGACACCAGCAGACACATCCTTCCTCACACACAGCACACCTCATGTACAGCATGTACAGATGATCCTCTCAAAAGCTGCAGTTATAACCAGTGATAGCACCTAATTTCCTTCCCGACACTTCGCCAATGTGGTCAGAAGGTCTGATGGACCAACGTGTCAAAGTAGGCCTTTGTTTATCCAATACAAAGATCGGGAAAATATCAAATCATCTCCCACAGCACCCTCAGTGCCTGCACACCACACATTCCTGATTCAGAGTCACGCCTTCGCAGTCGCTGGATTTGCGAAGAATCAAATACTTGACTCAGCCATTTTACTCCCTCGAAGGCCAGATTTTAGTCATTGTTATTCCAAGCTTATATGCACTGTGTGCAATAGCCTGGGGACGAGGGTTAGCAATCACCCAGAAGATGAAGAACCCAAAGCAGATCACGACTACTCACCTGGTGACGGCGGCTGGATCTTGGCCTGGTGTGACTGCTTTTTCTTGGTGTCTCCGGTGGCGAGGATCTCTGGCGGGGGCTCCTCTCCACGCTCCACCTTACACTCGTAGGCAAACAGGTACTGGAGGTACTGCTTCTTCAGAGAGCTGGCTGAGCTGCTGGACGTGCCCACGTTCAGGTTGGTGGACACCTCCCGCCACTTCTTATTCTTGTTCACCTGCAGTGGGGAACATGGCCGACAGGAGACTCCTGAGCAACCCAGAGCTTGGTATGAAACCAGAAGATCTGTCACCGCTCACTGGGTCGGGCCATAGAGAGAAGCACTCAACACACCGGGATGAAAATCCAACTGGGAGGGAAGGTGCTGACAACCTACTAAACCAACGTTTGACATGTATAGAATTACAGCTTATCGGATGTCGCTGTGACAACACTTCCCAGGGCGGGAAGGGACACCACCCTCTAACTCGTATACCTACACACAATTCAAGCCATAAGGAGTAAGTGACGGGCTTATCTTTCGTCTTGTGGTCAACCCCAGCAATGGTCAACCGGCAATGGTCAGGGCAGCTCCACCTGGCAGCAGGTCCCGGTCCTACTCACCATGGCTAGACCTCCTATCTCACGCACAGACAGGTAGAGCCTGCACAGGTCCAGGGGCTTCTTGCTCACGGCGGGCAGGTTTGGCACAGGCGTGCCCCTCTCCTCCATGAAGGACAAGTAGCGGTCCACCCACATCCTCCTCTCGGGCTCCCCGCCCATCTCGTAGAGCCGTGTGATCTTCTCATTGGTCATGGTGGCCGGGCTGGGCTTCTACAGGGGCAGGACATAGAGCAGAAGGAGGGGGTTCAGATATGGCTTACATGGGGTTGGGGGGGGGGGGGTTCATAACGGTTAACACAGACAGTACCACAAAAACAGTCAACATCAACACAGATCTACAAAAAAAATCTGATTTGATTGTTGTATATTCCATTCAAGCCACTTTGAATGGTAGGGTTATACTATATAGTCAGAACCCCACAGCTACGTCTATGTCTACATACAAAGGAGCATGGGAAAAGTCACTCTGTCCCATGGGTTACATTGTCACATCTTACAGGACGACCACTGCAGACTTTCTCATTAAAACACATCAGTCATATGAGCAATAACAATACAATACACAAGCATGATCCAAGAGCCATTCTGGTGCACTGTGGGTGCACGGCGGCCCAGCGACCAGCACTGCAGTGTATGGGGTGAGAGATGGTGGGAGTAAGAAGTGGGAAAGAATTGATTAGAAACGGGGAGCCCTCTGACGCCAACTCCTCAAATGACTGTGCATACACATGTCTTAATGAGAAAGTCTCTTTTCACAACCACATCACTGACAATGACATTTAGACAACACAACATAGAAGACAAAAAAAAGAGACTGTAAAAAAAAACAACAACAACTAACAAGCTGTTGGAAGGAAAAACAAAAATGACCATGTAGGTACCACAACGAAGAGAAGAGTGCTTGCGGCACTTACAGGGCTGGTCGGGGTCTTTGGCCAGGCGGGGCTGCTAATGCTATCGCTGTCCTCACCGTGGTAAGAGGACAGACTAGCAGGGCTGGGGGACAGGGGGGAGGGGGTGGGGGGCTGGGACATACACTGAGAGCTGTAGCTGTCCTGTGACAGAAAATAGGAGGACAAAACAAAACACACACGCACGCACACACAAACACGCGCAAACACACACCACACGCACACACACACACGCACACACACACACGCACACACACAACAGTGCCACGTGATGAGAGACGGCAGCAGGAGTTTGAATTTCTTCAGCTAATCAATCATTCTTTATCCTTTTTTTTTTTTTTCTCTCTCTCTCTCTCTCTCTCTCTCACACACAGGCTCACACACCCACACATGCAGAACACATACAAACAGCATTGCTGAGCAAACCTGTCCTCAAAGACACCCAGTGAAGGAGCATACAGCTGCATAAAGCCACAGCATATGTGTGTGTGTGTGTGTGTGGTGAGAGTGTACTACAGAGCTATTCCAAGCCTGCGTGCAGCACTGTCATGTTAAAAAAAAAAACTAAAAAAAACTACCAAAAGCAAGCAGAGACCACGCTCTGGCTCTCTACCCCCTCTACTTTTTACCTTTGGTCCCCCCCCCCCCCCTTCCCTCCCCGCCCCCCCTTTCTCTCTGTTGGCCCGCTCTCAGTCACACACACTTAGAATGGTTCTGGTCAGAGCTCCGCTGGAGTCTTTCAGGCAGGTTTGACTGGGTTCAAAATGTTCAACACACTGACATTCAAAAAAACACAAGTGGGGAAACTACATAGCACATGGAGCTGTAGAGACAAGCTGAGGGGAACGGCATTCCCTGGGGCAGGCAGCCAAACAGGAGCAGAGGGAGCTTTAGTAGAAAAGGCCAGAGAGAAACACTACTGTTCTTATGAGTGGAGTTATGATGCCATGCTAACGCTGCCGCCTTCGCCATGACAGCAGAAAGCACAAAGCAGGCAAATACACCAGTGATCATTAACAGACTACAGTAAAGAGGGAACAAAGAGAGACGTCTGCTCAGATCAGTTCAGCTGACAGAGATCTTCAGTTGTTGAGATCAAGGGGCAGCTTTTTCACAATTCAATAATGAGGTGGAAGAGAGAGACCCGAATGGAATGTGGAAGGAAAAGTTGTCAACTTTCACAACTCTCTCTCTCTCTCTCTCTGTGTCTGTCTGTCTGGAATCGGAGGAGTATGAAACCAGCGGCAGGAACTTGAAACAAGGTATTGGGGAGGGGAAACAAAAACAAAAAGAAAAAAAAAAGAAATTGGAGCTCATGATTGTGCATTGTGAACCGTAACACGTTCTTTATGGTGGGAAATGGGTTATTTTGGTACGCCTGTGTCACTTCCAAATCAGTCAAAAGGCAGCCGCACTCAGACACACGACACATTCATGAGTGGTGTAATGAACAAACTTGCTGAAGAGAGTATGAATAGATGAATGGGTTCTTCCAGGGAAAGAGTACGGCTAAGGATCATTCCCCTCCTTTTGAGCCCTCTCCCGGTACGTACAAAAGTAGGCTATGGTAATAGAGAGAGTGATCTGCAGAATATTCCTTTAGAAAACCATCACAATGCCAGACGGGATGTTTTCCGATTCCCTATATGCTTTTTGTCCGCGTTGTCAGATGCAGCGTTTTTCACATTCAGCAGCTTCTCCAAACACATGCGTTATTAGAACATGCTCTGAGAGAAACTGACGAGAAAGAAAGTGAGAGTGTCTGGAATGGGGGGGGGGGGGGGGGGAAGCCAATGTCTCTGTTAGAGCTGCAAGATGGTACCTTGGGTTTGGGTGGTGGATCTGTGGCGGGGACATTCCCCTCCTTGTGCTCTGGCCTCTGCTTGGGCTCAGGACCCGCCATGCCCTCACCTCCCATCAGCATAGGCCCTGTGGAGGAGAAAAGGACATTTCAGACGTCTGAGCTGGAAGATACTGGGCCCCATAGCTTGTGTATGATCATGGGCGGGCGGGCGGGCGGGCTAGCTGGGCGTACCTGAGGGTGGGGCGTTGTAAGGGGGCCCTTGTGGGGTCATCCTTCCGGAGTTATTCCCTGGCTGCTGGCTGTAGTGGGCGCCGGGGCCTATTCCACCCATTGGGCTCATGCCTGGATAGCTTCCCTGCCTGAAAACCACAGAGTAAGAGACTTATATACAGTCGGTGTAATCAATCTATTAAAAACACCGGGCATATATTGCAATTGTCGTGACGGACAAAAGAGTTGGAGAGAGATTTTTAGTTTGGTGTGAGAATATATGAATTATGCATGTTCTTCATTAAAAGCAGTGCAACGGCAGCTTCAACGCCACAACAGAAACACACTGTGACTGTGTTAAACCAGGAGGAGAGAGGAGAACATTTACAACACATTACAATTGAGAAAGAAAAAAAAAGAAAAAAACACCACATCAAAAGGCTGAGAAGCGAAGTGAGAAAAACACCACGTATTCTCCCCATTTATTAATTCTGTATTCCCTCCTCCTGCCAAGGCTGTGAGCAACAATGCTGGGGGCGGAAACGGATCCCTGAGATTTAGGCTGCTCTATTTACCATGGTAATGAACCCACTGAGGGAGGGGGGTGTACACACACACGTACACACACACACACACACACACATACGTATACACACACATACACGTACACACACACACACACACATACGTATACACACACATACACGTACACACACGCATACAAGTAGACACACACACACAAGTACACATGTACACACATACACAAACACACACACACCTCCTCTTCCTTTAAGAGGTGTCCCACCTCTACAGGAGCAATGAAGACAACCAACCAGTTTACTATTGGCCCCCCACCCCCAGGCAATCACTACAAACGTTTGTTCCCCCCCCCCTAACCTACTCTTACTCACTGAGGCTAGTAATGACCCCATCTAGATTCTCAATTAAATCCATACTAAACTAATGGAGCTAATAATCCAATCAATGCTACCGGGGATCGCAAGGGATTTACTTTCACTCTCCGAGAGTCTCAGCCAACATATTGAACCACAGGACAATCCTTTTTGCTTCAGCCATTCTATTGTTATAAGAATGAAAATGCCGAAAACATGGATACAACGAAGGAAGATTCTACTGTTACACAACATTGATGATTTTAAGTTTTATTTTACATTTATAACATCACCTCCCCTTTTCTCTCTGATCTTTCAACGAAGCTCTTGAAAAGATAAGAGATCCAGACAAAACAGTCGGTCAGGAACCCACACGCCACACCTTGAAACACACCTCATCCCCTTCAACCAACGCTGGTCCCTGATGAAGCCATGCAGTGGCGGTGACAACAAGGCATGCCCATATTCACTGCCAGGTTAGTATCACAGCCCACGGGGTCTGTGTGAGTGGAGCATTGCGCATGTATGTCCAGTGCAGGGGAGGACCGCTGTGCAGGGTTAGTGCGTCAGGCAGGCCAGCGAAAAGCATAGACTGCAGCACTCAGACCTACCCGTACTGCTCAGCCTGCTGCATCATGGGATGGCTCTGAGCACTGCTGACCTGGGGGTGGTGGGGGTGGGATTGGGGATGTGGATGGGCACGGGACTGGGTGTGGGGTTGGGATTGGGGGTGGGGATGGGGGTGGGGATGGGGGTGGGGTTGGGGATGGGGTTGTGGATGGGGGTGAGGTTGGGGATGGGGATGGGGGTGGGGTTGGGGATGGGGGTGGAGGTGGGATTGGGGGTGGGGATGGGGGCTTGGAGAGAGGGGAGGACGCGCCACTGGCCAAGACTGGCTGGGGAAGGCAGGGGAGCGCGCGTATGGAGGCCTAGAGTAGGGAGTGGAGAGAACAGCCTCTTTGGTCTTGTCCTCACTCAACAGAGAGGAGAGGACCCTACAGAATGTATAAATACACACCAGGAGCTTCATGTGTGGATGACAGTGAGGCTAGTGGCAGGATGATGACATGTGGAGTGTGGAGGACTAAGTGAATGTAAATGTGAGGAGTTTTTAATGTCTGTATGGTCCTCAATGCAACCCACAGCCCCAACGCTAACTCACCTGCCCTGGGCAGAGACGTTGGCACCTTGCATGGCGTTGGGAGCCGTCTCGTGGGGCTTGCGGTTGACGTTGGGCTGGGGCGGTCTCATGCCCTGGCCGGCGGGCTGTGGCATGCTGGGCGAGGTGGGAGCCATGGTGTTGGTGCCACCGGGGTATGGACGACCTCCTGCCCCTGGACCCAGACCTCGCCCAGCAGGCATGGAGCCACAAGGCTGCCCAGGACCCTGTCCATGCATGGGGCTGCTGGCGTTCATGCCCTGGCTGTTGCCCATGCCAGGGCCAGGCCCGCTGTAGTTGGCACTGGGTGCCCCACCATAGTTAGCAGGCCTGGGGTAGTTACCTGGAGACAAACATGGGTGAAATGTCACAATTGGAGAGGCAACAATGGCATGAGCATTGCTTTGAAATGTTCAGAGTTCAGAATGAGATCATTGGCTTTTAATGACTAAATGACTCAATATTTAAACAAAGATTAATCTTTTTTGACATATATAGGAAACCTGACCAGATGTAAGCTTCCACATTTTTCCAGCCACATATTTCAAACTAAGAAAATTGGAATCGGTTTGATGTCCGGACACTTCATTCACTATTCCATTTTAATTCTCCAAGGGAACCCTTTTAGGCAAGGCAGTATTTGCCTGTGGCTGAGAGAAGAATAAGGCCTATTCCATTAGGCCTGTTCAGAGAGCGAATGAAGCCAATAGTAATGTCTTAGCCAAGGGTTGAATGGATATTCCACATGACTAGCGTCACTGAGAGAGGAGAGATCTGTACCAGACCATCAGCATAACAGCCTTAATGAACTGTTCCTATATCAATGTAGCTTAACCAGAGACACAGATGAGATCTACAGTCATGAGTGGGACCTAAGAAGCGCTTTTCCCCTCTCTCATCCCCTCGTTTTTTCCCCCTGCAAAGGACGTTTCTATGCTAAAACGACAGCAGGAGCTCTGCCAGCCACCACTTTATGCACAATTAGGACTGTGATTCCCAGCCTGCCTTGCATCAGCTGCTGTGAGATCTGAACACAGAGCATTGCCTCATGTTCCACTACTCCCTCAGGGGGTTTCTTCAGCCTAACCGCCTTTTTTTTTTTTTTTTCCCTTTCCTTCTTCATAACATATTTCACAAAAAGAAAGAAGAACAGAAAAAAAAATAGAAAAAAAATACTTTTGATGTCAAACAAGAGTTCCTAAAATACATGAACCGGTCGTGGCATTGGGGGAGAGCTGCTATTTTCTCCCTTCCTGGAGTTATTCTTGGTCCCCTTTAACAAGCTCTCTTTACAGGCGGAGGAGAGGAGGAAGAGTGTGCGGTAGGCCCCTTCCAGAGCTAGGCTAGGCTGAGCTCTGGAGCACTGCCAATTATATGGAAATTCTTTGGCACTGTCGGGCCATCTGAAGAGCCCGACCCTGAGCCATGATAATCCCAAAATTCCCTCTGGGGGACTGGTCTGTGACATGGATTTGAAACACGGTCACCAATACCACGGACCCCCCCAGCATCTGACGTCCTCATCACACAGAGAGACCTGTAGCACTGTGAGCAGGGCAACATATTGCCCTGAAGTGTCAATGGCTCAACGTCAGTGGGTGGTGCCAGACAAGAGACAGATCAGACCCAATTAAAACAGGATCATCCGGCCTATTCACCGCAGCATGTCCATAGAGGATACCGTATTCTTC
This sequence comes from Argentina silus, assembly GCF_951799395.1. Classification (NCBI taxonomy): domain Eukaryota; kingdom Metazoa; phylum Chordata; class Actinopteri; order Argentiniformes; family Argentinidae; genus Argentina; species Argentina silus. The sequence goes on from NC_139671.1 coordinate 9,004,110, forward strand.
CTCTGAATCAGACTCGTAGCGAGGAGGTCATATGGCTCCATTCCAACACACACGTCTCTTCAGGGTTGGAGAGTAGGGCTTTTTCCACAGCTGAAGTAAATCTCCAATCAACCCCCAACCCCCATCACTTTTCCACACTCCACATACTGTACTATCCTGTTGGGGATCCAGTCGTTCCATCTCTGGCTGTGCTATGTTGCCCAGCGCCAGGCCTCAGTCCCAGCAGTGGAATGGCAGGGCACCGGGAACTATTAATCAGAGAGCTGGGATAGGGAGGGGCTGAGGACGCCACGAAAACACACACACACACACGCAGGCCCAGCATTCATCATAACGGCACGCTAGAACACACAAGATGGATTACCATAATGATCCAATGTGTGTGAGCCCCGCTCCAGATGAGGACACGCAAACACACACACACACACACACACACACTCATGGGTTCGTTTTCATCTTCAGCTGAAACAACACTTGAGATTGATGAATTCTGCGGGCCAGGGCTTTCATCCCGTCAACCAAAGGGCTGGCACGCAGCACGGCTCCAGTAACTCCAAAAACTTAAGAAAGTCTCTAAAAAAAGGCCCCCTTCACAACTGACAATTTTAGAAAAGCAACAAGGCTCCGGCGCTGAGCCGTAAAATCAATGCGCACAGAAAAACATCTCCAGGCGTGGCTGTAGGGGTTTACCTGAAGGTCCGTACTGCCCAGTCTGTGGTCCGTAGGAGGAGCCCCCCTGCTGGTAGGAACTGTGCTGCATAGAGCCCCCCGGAGATGGGTGTGGAGACATGGGGGGCCCCGACTGCTGGGGGCCAAACTGGGGGCCCGGGGCATTCCTCTGCATGGCAGGTGGGAACCCTGGAGGTAGAAACACACACAGAACCCCTTCAAACCCAACAGTAATAAAAGCACAGCTAAAGGAAGGTAAGGGTGGGTGCACTAATGAGAGACACAACCTGACCACCGCCATTCAGCTCAGAAAACAAAGTCAGTTCTATTTAATGGCAACACTGAGTCCTAATTCACACTGTCCGCAAAATGCTAACGAGCGTCACTGCAAATAAAACCGCTCCCTTTACAATCAGATAACGGGTCCATAACCAGCCGCATCCGTTGCGACATTGTCCGCTAAGTTTCTATTTCTGACGCTGCACACGCCGGCAAATCGCTCCCGTATTTATTATCACCTCATTGGTCCAAATGGTTCCTGGTTTCATGCTGTCTGTCACTCAACAACATCTTTCCTGTCGAGCCAAAACAACTCCAACCAGACGAGACAACGAGGAGGTTGGAAACAGAGAGAAACAGAGAGAACAACACCAGTTTCCAGGTGAATCCTTTCATCGAAATTGTCTAAACGATACCATCTGGAAGGACATCGCCAGAATTCTAAATGTTGCCGATAAGCTCTTCCAATTATGTTTTAATTAATTCTATAGGCTCAACCGTGCAGCTGTTGCCAGTTCAACTTGCCTGTCAGACATGAGTAAATGGATCTGAAGTTAAATAAGCAGCTAAAAGCAGGGAGAAAAGTGGCTCCTCCATTCCGGTTGGTTCTTGTTTTGTATTTTATCGCTGCGATGCCCGACGGATCCCGTCTAAACAGTGAACGCTGCACCTCGGCTGTTTTTCTGAGACGCTGACTTGCATCGCAAGATATTTGAATGGGGACTAATTTCGTCCCTGTTGAAAAGTACGACCAAATGCTCCAGTTGACATCCAAATCGGCATTTAAACTGATCTGAACACGTGCCAAATACCACAAGAGCTGCTCTATCCTGCCAGAAAAGGTCTCCAATCTGTTTGAAATGTGAACTTTTCATCTCTCTTGATAAAACCACTTGAATACCTCTCACTTACTCATACAACACATCCGAGGCCCAAAGGGAAAAGTCATGACCTAAAACTTCAATAGGCTTGTGTGGAACTCTTTCATTTTAATTGAAGTAGTCCACCAAGCTTTCGCATCAAATGAAAATTTATATTAATATATTGATCATTTATATGAATACCATCATTGTAAAAAATAAATAAAAAAATAAAAACATATACTCTCTTAATATTCCTTGTAACACCTTCGTCCGGCCAGTGCTGGACGGGACTGAGTGGTTGGCCTGACTGCAGGCCACAGTGAATAGCTTGAGTAACATGGTATGAGGTCACTGCCTGCTGAGGGAGCCACACAGTCTTGGCAGACAGTGAGCAGCACGGCCACAGCTCCTCCACGAGGGCAGAGCTCTGGCCCAGTGTTGACAGCTGCCCAGTGGCAGAGGGGGGAGAGCCTGATCTATGGGTAATGTGTTCTAATACCAATGAGGCCATGGAAAACACCTGAGGCCCAGCAGTAATGGGGATTTGTCTGACTCAGACATACATGGGGGGGGGGGGGGAAGCTCATCGCTATACATTATTAGGGAGAGCTATGACCTATTAGTCATCCCAGGGTCAGATTAATGTGTGTTATAAAGCCTCAACAGAATGAATAGTAACCGTACTTGTAGTCATCATAGGGCATGTAATGGTCATGAGAATCTCACCTCTCTCCTGAGACATGGGCGACTGACTCAGGGTGGAATGGGAGCCCACATCCGACACATTCCCAGGGGTCTGTGGGGCCATCTGGGTGCCTGGAAGGGGGGGGGGGGGTGTAGAGGTGTGGGGTGTGGTGTTAGTGGGGCACACAGAGACAGAGAGATGCTTTGAGAGAGGAGAAAAACACCACACACACACACCACACAAAATTCCAGCTTCAGCATGTCAGTTCTTTGGCCTGAAGAGCGGTGTGTGTCCAGCTAAACCTCCTCCCCCCTGGGACCCATGTGTCTGGTGCCCTTTAATGAGGGAAGGAAGGGGGGGGGGGATGCGAGCAGGGGTTTTCAGGGCGATGCAGAGGAGATCACACGTCAGAGGCGCTCGCTCCGGTATGTGGGGCTAACGTCTGACGGTCCTCCCAGTAGGGGTGAGCCTGTGCTGTGCGCAGGCGGGTAAATGGTCTCCCGCTGACCTCGTTATCAGCACCAGGAGCGGGAGAGATGGGGAAATAAAAGGAAAAAAAAGTGCAAAAACTCCCCAACTAGCCCTGATGTCAAACGGGGAAGGCCAACAATGCTCTGCACTGTGGGAGAGTAATTGTGTTAAAGTGACTCCAAACTGCTAGTTTAGAAACTATTTTAATGACTGAGGCCTTTGTTTAGGAGCTGGACTAGAGCTCCTCCCCTGACCCAGCTGCCTAGCTGTAAGGAACAGCCTTCTCTCCCCTACTGTGACTAACTACTATACAGTTGCTAACTCAAAAGAAGTTCAGACAGAACTGCCTATTATGAGACAAAGGCTTATTTTTCCACAGCTGAGCCTGTCATGATAGCCAGCGCCGGCCCACTGAGGCAGTGGGAGCTCACGCTCTTGTCCTGTCTGGGGTAAGTGTGAGTGTGTGTGTGTGTGAGTGTGTGTGTGTGTGTTAATGTGATGCGGGGCCAGTGTGTAGATGTGTGATGTGGTGGGAGGATGTGGGGCCCTGTACCTGGGACGCTGGCGGGGGAGATGGGACCGGAGCGTGATTGGCTGGAGCCCACGGGGGAGCCCACTGGGGAGGGCGAGGGGCCGCTGCGCAGGCCGGGAAGGCGCGGGGACACGTGCGGCGAGAAGGGCGACTGGGCTGGGTTACTCTGCTCGCCCTGGCTACTGGTGGAGCCTGAAGCGCTGACTGCAGAGCTGATGGCCACCTCCGTACCCGTGGGCAGGTCATCGATGGAGCCCGACAGATCCTGCAACACAGCAGAAGAAGAGAGGGAGGGGTTAGGGAGGGGAACCAAGGGGGCAGCCAAGAGAACTGCTGAAGGTAACAACACTACAAAAACAACAAAACAACATTGACTATTCTTCACTGACAGGTAGTCAAAAAACGTTTCGCAGTTACTGGTATGACGTGACATCATGTCTAACGTGGATAGACGTGAGAAGGGTGGAAATCGCTGTTCTAGACCAGGAGGAGTTCAGACCATTAAAGCCGACCCAAAACCAGCAGCGAGGATGGAAAATCTGCTCCCAGTCAGGCTACACTGCTCCGTCTGTACTGCTGCTGCTTTAGCAGCAGGACAGGCACAGCGTCATAGCAGGCATTCACCATTTGCTTACATATCGGGAATGAAATGGGCTGAGAAACACCTCGAGCATTTAGGCAAAATTCGTCAAGTACACCCAAAAGAGCGCAACTCCAAAATACCCTGTTAGCCAAACCAACAGGTCTAGCCAAAAGGTAATAGTGCCAATGAACTTCCATCAAAAGGTGGCATGGGACCAAATTGTTTGCCTCCCTCTCAGTGGATTGCTGTGGAAAACCGTGCCCTCATGAGTTTGAGTTGGCATACAACACCCATCTGTGGCCTGTCATTATGACACTCACTGAGGTGATAATAGCCATTTTCAGACTGAATGACCTTCTCTCTCTCTGTCTCTCTCTCTCTCTCTCACACACACACACACACACACACACACTATAGCCAAGCACTGCAGAACAGTGTGTCCCTCTACACACGTTTCAGAAATCAGTGGCACCATTATTACCAACTCTAAAACAAGCGTGCCCAACTGTACCAGAATGTAACGTAACCTACTGTGCATTGAGATTGCCATCGCTAATTTGAACTTCTTTACAAACCCTACATGAGCTCCAAAGGACTTTCTGCTTTAACATCACAGAGAGGGTCTCATCATTAGAGGGCTGGGGGCTGGGTGCTTGTATTAAGCACAGCCTTTTCCGCGTGTTACATATTTAAAACAACAAAGCCTTTATTTCATCCTTTGAAAGGGCATTGGAGGGCCACTTAAACCTTTTGCATATTCCTTAAGACTTGTGCTGCTTGCATGATTTACGATTATAATTATTCACATGTGTTCGGGCCCCGGCTTACTAAATTGATGAATATAATTATTCAGCCTCATTGGTCATTCAGGCTTTTTACCTCCTCTCTCTCCCCCCCCCCCCCCCTCCACTCGACAGTGCAGTGGAAAGGGGAAAGATAAATAAATGAGTGCGGGCTCTCTTTAGGGCTGCTCCTCCAGCAGAGGCTCTTCCCTCCTTCCTCTCGTCATCTGTGGCTCTGGAAGTACGCAGCACTCTGCTTCCTTCAGCAGACGCCTTGCCGGTTGAATAATGCACAGTGTCACGCACTCATCCTTCATCATTCCTCCTGACAGACGCCCGCATCCCCCCCCCCCTCCCTCCCCCCACCGAGCCAATTAAAACACACAGGAATAATCAGGGTGTAATTGGGGGGAGAGGCGTCGCTCTGCAGCCCTGCACGTCTGTCTCCCACCGCAGCGAATCAGCGGGGCCGTGGAGAGGGAGACCGTCACAGCGCAGCACCCACGCCGCTGCTCTCTCTCTCTGCTGTGCTGTGCCCTTGACTTAGGTCTGCTGCAGCCGTGTAATAAAAACAACAACAAATGCATAAAAAAAAAAAAAAAGAATTAAAAAAGAAAAGGCAAAAGAGATCCATGAAGTGTGACACAAGAACCTGTGCATGCACAGACACAACATTGCAGAGTGTGTTTGTGTGTGTGTGGGGAGGGGGGGGGTTAGTTGCAATTTCGTTTTTGAAAATCTCTCTTTTTCTTCTTCTTCTTCCTTCCCAGCAGTCAGAACGTCTCCGTCTGAGGCTGTGTGATTCACCAGTGTGCTGGGAGCCTGTGGGCCGTGTGGGCGAGAGCATACAGAGCTCTGTGCCTGGCTGCACCGTTACCCTGTTGTGCTCATACCCCGGATACACGGACTCAGCACAGACAGAAGAACCGGTACCCACCCGAGACTCTGTGGATCAACCTCTTCAACATCGTCTGGAGGTCTTTGGAAAACGTCGCGTCATTCCACTTCACCAGCGCCATTTTCTTTCTCATCCCGGTAGAGATGTGGTTCGCTTTTTCATGTGGTTCTCAGTTTCGTGAAAATATCGACGACGGGGGGATAAGACTAGGGGGCCTGGGCCTTGCCTGGATTCCTCCCCCCCCCCCGCCGCATCAAAAGTGAGGACTCTATGGGTCTCCTTAATAGCAGTAGGGGGGGGCAGCAGCAGTGGTCGCCCTGAGCAGACACTGTTGTGCGTACACACACACACACACACACACACACACACACAGCGACATACACCAAACTGCGGGAGGAACCCGCTCTCCCCTACTGTGAAATCTGACAATCTGAAAGCGCGCTGGCGTATTAGGTTTGATGAGTGCTCTCCCGAGACGGTGGGAACGTGCTTCATGGCAGAGCGGTGGGGGGATTAGACAAGACTCAGGAGGGGAGGGTACACTGCCTCCGTGAGGAGAGGGAAGAGGTGTAGCCATGCCATGCTGAAAGAGGACTGGCTTTGTCTTTTTTTTGTTTGTTTATACGAGGTTGATGGCAGAAATCCAGTTTCTGGATTCCTGATAACGTAACTGCGGGTGACACGTACACACGTGTGTGTGTGTGTGTGTGTGTGTGTGCGCGCGTAGATGGAATGACAGCTTACTTTTTCTCCATCTGGCCCCACTGTGGGTGGGAGTGTTTTGTTAGTTTGTTTGGGAGTGTGTGTGTTTGTGCACGTGTGTGTGTCAGTGAACTTGGATAGGAAGATGCATTAGCCCCACTGATTTAAACACAGACACCACTACAGAGCAGAGAGAAAGCCAAGAGAGACCGAGGGAGGGAAAAACAGCAGACTCAGGCACTGGTGCAGAATGGTAATGAGAGAGCCAGTTCCTTTGTGTGTGTTATTGTTTCTGTGATGTGCACAGATGACAGAGAGAGAGAGTTGGGTAGGTTCTACCTTAAGTCTTCTGCACTCTGAAAAACCAGTTCACAGGTTCCGCATCTCACAACATACTCTATTGCTTCAAGCAATGACAACAAAAAAAAAACACACAAATAAAAGAGAGTATTGGGGTAGTGACAAAGACAGACAAACACAAGAGTAGAGATGCAACCCTGGTTGTCCACCACACGTGCTCTCTGCTCCTCTTACCATGCCACGCTATTTAACCAAAGGTTTTGCCGTGATGGAATGAGTCACGCTCCCCGGCTAGCCACCAACCGCACATGCCTGTCCCTCTGGGTACGGCTTCCACGCTCGCTCAGTTAGAAATTGACAGTAAACAGAGGTTTTTTGTTGTGATTGATGTCACAGTTTCAGACGGCTCCCATCACGGTGGCTGTGGATGCCTGGGCCTGCGTGGAGGTATTGGTTAACTCAGCAGGTGGCCTGTCTGAACTATTCATACCGTGACAGCATGTCTTGCAGGCTAGATTCCAACCCTGAGACTTGACACACAACCCCCCCCCAAAAAAACAAACAACCACCTTGAATGGGGTACAAGGATAACAAGAGGAGAAGCTGAAATATGGAGGGAGAGAAAGTAGGATTGGGAAAGTGTAGTTGATTCCAATACAGTGGAATTAATCAGGCCCAAATACACAGTAATGATCACTATGGAGAGAAAGCAGTACTGCAATCATGAGTAGCAGTCAAGACACATGCAGTGCTGGAAAATAATTGAGCCTTAATGAAAGCCTGTATATATAAAAAATGTGGGGAATGAGGACAATAATTTAACTGATTTCTCTAAGGGTGTGTATGTGTGTGTGTGTGTGTGAGAGAGAGTGATTGAGGGTGAGTGTGAGCATGTGAAAAAAAAAAATATATATATAACAGAGCCGTATCATTAAAACAATAGAGTATTCATCATTTGGCTAGAGCGCTGTGGGATATGTTTGGGTTGGTGGGGAGGGGGTGTACATTCAGGGGGTGTGATCTGGAACAAAGGGAGAGAGGAACAAGGAGAAATAAATGAAACAAACCGCAAAATTTGGGACCTGTCCAAGACTTTCATTATCTTTGATGTAGATGATGAAAAAAAAAAAAAAAGCGTAATTAAGTCAGTATAATTGCCTTCTCCCTTCCCGCTCTTCCTCCAGCTAATCAATGAGCAAGGGGACAGAGAGCCGGAGCGATGGAGGGAGCAGCCGTCCCCACTGGCTGCCTGATCCCGCTACCCTCAGCCGCTGGAGTTGGCACCGTGCCAGCTGGCGCCTTTGTCTGCCTCCCTGGTAGCGGTTAGCGCCAGTCTGGTGACGGGCAGGCGTAGTGATGGGCCGTGTTTGAGTCCCCATCACGTCCCATTCTTCCCATTATCAAAAGGTCTAGACGGCATATGTCCCCCCACAGAGAGCCTTATCTGCCACCGCGCACACACACAGCGGAGGATGAAAAGGCCTGCCTGTCCTCTGATCCCTCTCTATCAGATCAACTCGGACCTGTTGGTTTGGGCATCAAGTCATTCCCGAAAATGAGTCAGTCAATAACATCGATGGACAAATGTGAATGTTTACTTACTGTAAACTACCCTGCATGTAAGCCATGCACTCAACGATGACAGGTTGTTGACCCAGACTGGGGCCTCCCTATTGAACAAAACCACAGAAAACTCCTGAGTGGTGCTTTTTGTTCTTTCTCAGGTGACTCGGTATAGTGAGGATATGGAGAGAGGTGTGAAAGTGAGGAGGTGGGGGAGGAGGGGGGGGAGAGGGGGGGGCTGTAGAGGGCACACTTCACCTCAAGTGCATCAGTTCTGCTTTGAAGGAAAGAGCCTCTGCTCTTCACATGCTTTGAATTCTATTTTTGAAAGAGAAACTACTACCTCAGCTGACGGTTTGAGAGAGAGAGAGAGATCGGACAAACTGTAGGCAGAGAAGACACAAATTAAGCTTCCATTTCCTGTAGAGTAGCATGGGGATTCTGGGGGGGGGGGGCTCTCATCCCACGTCAGCATCTCCCTCGCAGACTCACCTGTTCATAGGAGTCTGGGAGGGGGGGATATTCTAAGGACTTGTGGTGTGTGTGTGTGTGTGTGTGGGGTTGGTGCAAAATAAACACAGACACAGTACATGCATAGAGGCGCGCACGCGCACACACACACACACACACACACACAAATAACAGACAGCCCTGTGCTTGCTTTCCCCCCCTCAGTGCTGTGGTGGGTTTGATGAGCTGTTGATGAGCTGAGCTCGGCTCCCAGTAGAAGCTCAGAGAGGGGAGGAAAGCAGAGAAATATAAAGGAAAGGAGAAGAGAAGAGAGGCACTGCGCTGGAGCTTCCATCCCCTCCCCTCCCCTCTCCCCCCACCCCCCCCCCCCCCCATCTGCCCCTGTGCCCCAGGCCAGCCAATGGCAGCGCGGCAGCCCATCCCCCCTCCGCCCCTTGCCAACCGCTCAGCCAACCGGCTCCTGCTCTGCCTGCATCGACAGCACACACCCCCAGCCCTCTCTCCCTGCGTTACTCTCCCCTCTCCCCTCTCCCCTCTCCTCGCTCATTTTCCATCCCCCTTGTGCGCATTCTAATTATGGAGAGTGAGCCGCAGCGCACAGAGAGCTGAATCAAAGGAGCGAGGGAGAAGAAGGAGAGGAGAAATGAGAGAGAGAGAGAGAGAGAGAGAGAGAGAGGAAGGGTAGAGGAGGGAGGAGGGAAGGGGGGGAGGGGGGGGGGCACATTCACAGGATGCAGATCAGCCTCTAGGGCTAAGGATAAACAACACTCCTTTCAGCCTGCAAGTAAATTAGAATGCTGTGTGTGTGTGTGTGTGTGTGTGTAGGGTAGAGAAGAGAAGAGGGAGGCAGCAGCGGGCTTTAACGTCAGCATGGCAGGCCGGACGTGTCTGCTTCACTGCAGCTGTGCTCTCTGAGGAAGGCAGGCAGGCAGGCAGGCAAGGCCCCCACCTCCCCTCAGCCCCTTCACTCACTCAAATACCACGGCCCCACTGTCAAAGCCTGGGCACAGGGGAGAGGATGGGAGCACAGAGAGAGAGAGAGGGTGAGAGAAAGAGTGAGTGAGAGAGAGAGAGAGAGAGAAAAGAGAAACAGAAGAGGGAAAAGAGAAGAAACGGGAAGGGAGGAGGGAGGAAAAAATGTGTGTGTGTTTGTATGGGAAAGGGAACAGCAGAAAGAACAAAAAGAACGGGGGGGGGGGGGGAGGGGGGAGGAGAGGGAGCAGGGAGGCTGGTTGTTTTAGAGGATGTAATGAAAACCACCAGAGATCGGCAAACGGAGAGAGAAACAGAAGAAAGTGGAGGCAAAGGCATCACAGAGTGCAGGCTTTTTGCAGTCTCTGTCCTCCACTGTAATCTTTAAAACTCAGCAGCAGCCCCCTTGTGTTGCTGGTTTATTTATTGCGGGTGCGTTTGCTGCTTCTGAAAACCAGTTCTGGGCTCCCGTACCCCACCAGACCTTTTAATCATCTTATGCCTCCATATTCTCCATTCTCACTCTCTCTCTCCATCTGCCTGGCTCCCCCCCTCCCTCCCTCCCTCCCTCCATCTCTCCATCTCTAACTCGAGTCTTCTCCCTCAAGTAAACATGAGTCAGATCCACTGTTTTGTAATGCAAATATTTCTCTTTCCTTAACCTATCATTTTCACAAAATGGGCTCTGGATAAAGAGGCAGAGCAGTAGGGAGAGCCTGGGCGAATAAGAACACACATCAAGAGGCGCCGCCTGTGAGAGGGACCCGGCCTGTGAGAGGGACCCGGCCTGTGAGAGGGACCCGGCCTGTGTGTGAGTTTGCACTGTGGCCTGAAAGACACAGCAGACACACTCTTCCTCCTACTGCATGTACAGCTGAGGATGCGGGGACGGAGAAAATAAGGGCATGTTAAAACCATTTCTTCCGTCTAACGCACGCACACACGCACGCACGCACGCACGCACGCACGCACAAGTCTGTGTAAATTCTGTCTAATGAGTGAAAAGAAGCTGGCAGGTAAGTTGTCTGTTTGTACAGGGCGTTAGCGTAGTCCAGGCCTGTGTCGCTCAGCGGGACAGAGCCTCAGCATGGCTTTGTGCCTGCGGTGCATTAGCATGCGTCTGTAGCCACACAGACATCAGAACCAAACAGAGCCTTCACTACGGCAGGGTTCCTGCGGCCTCACCAGGGCTCCTGCTGCCTCACCAGCCCTACCCGCTCTCCTTCAGCTTGAACCTTGTTACAAAAAAAAAGGAGCACAAAAAAAAACTGCCAATTACCTCCAGCAGGCTGACCACATGTTTATTTTATTCCCCTTTAAAAGGACTACGTGATTAAATAAATAAGAGTGCATTTCAAATTCTCTTTAATACGGGATGATGAAAACCCAAGCGCTCTGAGGCGCATAGCCCTTCAAACACGGCCAACTATGAACTTGCGAGTGTACACCCATTCCAATCAAACATCCTCACTAAGGCACGCAGATAATACTCCCCCCCCCCCCCCCCCCCCCCCAGATCAGGGAAGTTTGGGAGGGGCCTAATGGACAAGACAGCCTCAGGGGCAAAGCGAGACTACCTCTGAAATATGCAGACACACGAGTGCACACGGTAACAAATCACATTTTTACAGGTCAAAACCCTCCTTGTCTCCGCTGTTCAACTGGACACAAGGGGAGCATGTCTGATGGCAGAGGGAAAAAAGCACCCCCCCCCTCCCCTCCCCTCCCCTCCCCACTTCAATTACTCCCAAAGCTATTTCAATATGGCATGGATCTGGGGTGCTGTACTGTACTGAATAGTGCGTGGGCCGCTTGGCTCAAGGGTAGCCTTCTCTTTCCTCTCCCCCTCTCTCTCCTGTCACACGTATGAATGCCTGCCACCGCCGCCTCAGAGGAGTGAGAGAGGAGCATGCGATGCGATGTGAGGGCATAGCCGTGCAGTGTGAGCCATGCTTTCATGTCCATGTGCTCCCTCCGCCTTTCACATGCTGCTTTCTGACAGATAAGGGCACCGTGGACTTGGCCTGACATGCGTGGCACACACACACACACACACACACACACACACACACACACACACACCACACACCACACACACACACACACACACACACCTCTAGGTGCCTCTCCATCAACATGGCTCTGCCCCGTAGAGCTCCTGTCATCCTGTCACTCTGTCAGAGGAACAGGTGTGTGTATGTGTGTGTCTGGTGCAGGTCACTCCGCCCTGAAAGTCTCCACCGGCAGATCAAACCACATAGCAATGGCCTACACTGGGGGTTAACACGCATCAAATTCAGGCAAAGCTGCCATATTTCCCCCTGCTGAACAGACAAGTGTCAAATGTAGGCAGAGGAGCCCAGTCTCTCAGCTCCACAGGGAGCATCACAGTGTTATGATCGGCTCCCATGGCTTTTTTGATAGCCATCCGATTCGTAATGGAACCGAGATGGCTGTGAGCATCAGTGATAAAACGGCTCACTCAGGGCAGTGGAAGTCTGTGGAGGAGCGAGGATTTGTTGTTTGTTTACGCAGCACTGCTGATTCTGGAGAAATGAAGCAATATGAGAGGAACGGGAGCCAGAGAGAGGGTTAGCGTCCTGTCTGCTGAGGGTTGGCGAAGGGCACGGCTAAGAGTGTTTACTGAGCAACCCAAGAACGCACCGGGGACAAACTGATGGAAAAATGAAGGAGAGGGGGTATACACGGGCAACACACAAACAAAAACAATATTTATGAGAAAGGGAGAGAAAGGGAGAGAAAGAGCAAAGAGAGAGAGAGAGATTCATGCCATGCTGATGAGATTTGAGGCAAAATGCGTCACCATTTCCATTCCCAGCATCCCACCACTGTTCCGTAACCAAACTTGTCGTCACTGAATATCCCCTCATCCTCATTCATCTCCATCTTGGGCAGATGAGGAGACGTGAAGAGAGAACACAGAACACCTCTTAAGGATGAAAACCCCGAGCCTTACAGTGAAGATGACTCAACAATCTAAAATCTTTAGCGAACTTCAGACAAAGATATGAAAGGGGATGGAAGAGGCCTTTGAAGGTTTATACGAGGTCTGTTTAAGTACACAGAGCGCTCTCCTCCAGCCCCGTGAACAATGAACAAGACACGGTGGTCAGAGGCTGAAGTTCAGAAGGAATTAGCTGAATGATTCATGAGTGAGAACCGTCTGCTGACCACGTCCATAGTAAATCTAATGAGAGAATGTTGACCTTGTTGTATCACTCACACAAAATCAAAAAAAAACTGTTTGTGAGCTCAACATCTAATCAAATCACTTGGTACATGGTACAAGACCACATTGACTGTCTAAAAACACTCTGTTGGTAAACACTAGGGCAGTATCCCATGCTTACTGAAGAGCCCCAGCTTTATTAAGACCCAGAAAGTGGGCATAAAGCAGGCCTGACGACATGCAGGCTGGAGGGGCTGACAGAATGCAAATGCACTTAGTGCCGAGACGATCGCTCAGAGGACCAGAGGCACGTAGTCACTCAATGAGACAGCCTCCACTCTCTCCACCGGATTAGAACTACTGCCTACAGGCCCATAAAACAGCACTACAGAAACACAGAGAGGAGTAATTCACAGAGATTCATCTGGCCCCTCGGCTCCATCCCTTAGAGCCAGGTGGTGTTTTTTCAAACCATTCGTAAACCCTTAGTCCGCAATAAACCTGTAGGTAAATCAAGGAACCGTAATGTTTAATCACGAGTTCCTTGGCACAATAGGAATACCGCGGTTTTTCTTTTTTAAAAAGGCAGGCTATTAACTGAGAGAGCAAAATGTCATCTGTCATCTGATAAGCAACCTACCCGGAATTACACTTATTTTCTGCCTATAAATATGTTACACTTTGTGGTCTGAATTTCAGATTTATGGACCTTTAAACTGGCTTGAAATCGCAGCTCACCCATGTGACACTTCTATCACATCGTATTTCAGCCTTATACCATCGGCCATAACTCCGGTTATAAGCCATCTATGCTAGCTCTCTTGGCTCCAATCCTCTTCTAATTCAAAAAGGTGTGTGTGGGAATACATATTCTATCTAACGCTGAGTTGTACCGTAAGGTGAGCATCCACATCAATTGTTACGACTCGATTTATGACTGTGAATATTTCACGACCTGTCCCTTATCTCAGGGTGGAGAGAGCGCTGAAAGGTAGGAAAACCACTGAGGCTGCTACACAGTCTCACATAGTAACACACACAGACACACAAACACACACAGAACACACACACACACACACACACAGACACACAAACACACACACACCCACACACACACACACACACACACACACACACACACACAGAACACACACACACACACACACACACACACACACACACACACACACACACACACACACCCACACACACAGAACACACACACACCCACACACACACACAACACACACAGAACACACACACACAGAACACAGACAGGCCCGGTGGTGTGCTCCAGCTTGGTGCCAATCACATGGCTGGGTCTGAAAGCCCAACGCTGCGTAAGAGCTGTTCTAATAACACAGCCATCAGGACACAAGATTACAACGCAATCAGGGGCTTTCTACCGCAACAGGCAAGACACCAAACTCCCAGCTTACAGAGCTGCCTGCAACAGCATTCGGCTAAAGCCAGGCCCTTAATCTGCCCTAAATGAAATGGAGGAAGGCTGTGTGTGGAGGCTCTCTGAAGTGGGCTTGTGGGCCCCTGCATCTCAGGAGACACACACACACACACACACACACACACACACACACACACACACATACTACTTAGGACTTGGATTGTACTTGAGAAAATCTGCTGAGTGGTGCATGGGCGCACCATCTCCGATTTGGCCTCCAGCTAAAGAAATGGAGGGTTTGGGGAAGGAGGGTTTGACAATGCCAGTACATGCCTTATCCAACAGACTCTCCTCTGAAAGTGAAACATGGAAATCGTTTGGTATAAACAGTACTTTCTTACACCAGGAATATGTCCCAAACATACTTTTGAATACCTTACCCCAAGTTAATCTTCAAACTCTTGACTTGAGATGCATTCCAGAGATGAAGCAGAGCCAAGGAAACAAGTAACGAAATCTATTTGTTTTTTTCTCCCTAGGCTCTGAGGCACAACGCTAAATCCTCAGAGCTGTCTTTTATGGTATATTCTAAAAGCCATTTTCCAGCCCATGTAGTCGCTTTATCTCCATTAGCGATGTTTTAAGGGGAGCCATGTCTCCAGGGTTGGTATTCTGGCTGAGAGAGGGCCAGATCAGCCTACGCTGTGCCTTCTGGGGGGGGGGGGGGGGGAGCAAGCATGTGCTCCTTCAAAAAGATTTACGGGTGCTGTTCAAAGCCCTACTTCCTCTTGGTTCCAGTGCAGCCTCCACCATGGCCTGTTTACACCAGTGCTGCTCAGACGAGGTGGATCTGATCACGCTTGAAAAGAAAACGAGGATGAAACGCTGTGCTGAGAGACTTAAACGTCATGTCACATTTCACAGGAATTCTTCAATTAAAATGTGTGACATTTGAAAACGAGGGGGAATCCTTCTAAAGTCTGGTTACAGCCAGACTGATCATCTAAAGTAGATCACATGCTCCATGATCCGTCCCCCTTTCCAAGTCGCTGTAACATTTTCTATTACATTTTTGGGGTCATTTTATAAACATTGTGTGTCCACAATGTCAGCGGCAAATCATGGGTTTCTACTTGGAATATTGACAACACAAAAGCTTAATAAAAAAAAAACAGTCAGAGAAAGTGGTGAAAAAGAATCTGCTAAAATAAGCGAGTCACCTGCATGATTCACTGGCAGTACAGAATGTTCCTCAGCCTACATTTAAGCACGCCTCAATATTAAAAAAAAGAAACGCATGCGTGTGAAAAGTGGCAATAATAACAAATTCCATAAGTAGAATAATCTGATTAGAACATCAATCAGGGCTTTATGCATATTTTCTGAGGGGGCTGTATCTCAGCCTGTCGCCATGGCAACACCACCGGCGCCCTAACTTCAAAGGCAGCCTGAGGAGAGAGAGAGAGCGAGAGAAAGAGAGAGAGAGAGATTGGATAGACTGTAGGCAGAAGAGAGGTAGATTTTTGGTAAAGACACACATTGAAAGAGCGAGAGAGAGAGAGAGCGAGAGAGAGAGAGAGAGAGAGAGAGAGAGAGAGAGCGGGAGAGAAAGGGGGGAGTGCTGGACTCCTGGACTAGTACCTGGTGATTAACTACAGCACTGGCCGTGACAGTGACAGGCTGAGCCACAGAGCAGCTATACAGGACGTACCACAGGGGTGGGATCACAGGCAGTTTTCACACAGCCAAATAGAGGACTACCACACACACACACGCACACGCACACGCACACACACGCGCACGCACGCACACACACACACGTTAGTGGACAGATTTAATAATGCTATTGAGAAGCAAAATAATTATCCAGAAGAATTTGTATTCCATGGCGGGTTTCCCTCCCCAGTGCTTTCAAAATAGACTGACTGACTGACTGACGTAAGACCCAGTCCGGGCCGGAGGGCAGCACGTCTACGCTCTGCTTTTCACCTCAGCTAACCCAATGACAACACAGGGGGACATTTCAGGCACTGGGTGCTTGACTTCCTCTTTCACCAGAGAAAGTTTTATGGAAGGTGAAAAAAACAGTGAGTCTCCAATACCATAACCATACCTTTCTACTCAAGGACAGAGAAGGACCCAAGACATGACCAAAGCTCTTTAACCTATCCTTATCAATTCAAATAAGCCTTTAACATCTAATCCTGCACTGAATTTCCCTGTGTACACCTTGGCTCCTCCACTGGCCTAAAAAATCCTGCAATTACTCTTTTCGACTTCCTTAATGATATCACCCTCTTAGGAATGAGTGAGAGGAAGAGGGGAAAAATCCATTCCACTAATGCTCAGTGGTGCAAGAACCACCCAAACAGAGCCTGTCTACTTCTGCACCGCTGTACAGTCAAAACAAAGCCTTATCCAATCAATGGTTGTCAGCCATGAACATAACAGGAACATCTACAAGTTCAGCTCTGTGACAGAGAAGACAACTGAACACATGAAGGCAAAGAAGCCCTCAGATTGGCTGAGAGAAGCATGGGCCCACCCTGACTGACATGCCTGTGGTCCAATGGCGTGCTGACAGCTCAGCAGAGCACTGAGGCACAGCAAAGAGACTGCAGCAGGAAAGAGGAGGAGTAGAGGGAGGCTGTGCTGAGCTAGCAGGCCCTTCCACACCCCTGTCTTCCTCTCTTCACCACTCCTCTGTGAGACAGCATACTAAATAAGGCCTATGTGGGCATGGTCTCCTCAACAACGAAGGAAAAGCAGCCCTCAAAGGAGACTGGTGCTGAATGACAAGGCCTCCAGTCCAGGTCCTGTAGGGGAATCTCACCATACATCCTCAGTAATAATGAGTGACAGCTGAGGGCACTGGCATTTCACAGACTGGGTCTGACAGTGGGCCTTGTGGTGATGTTAAACCTGTGGCAAGGACCCAAAAGGTCATGTCAGCCCAGACTAGTTCATTCGGTATGAATCAATCTGGCCAATCACTTTGTGGTGCAGTAATGTCCGTTGTAATGTGTTTGTTGGGGAGGGGGGGGGGGCGGGTGTTTCAGTGGAGAAGACTCACTGGTAAACTGGATGGTCTGTCTTGCTGGTTGAGGCCCATATCCTCGTGGTTGGGCTTCCCAGGGGTCATAGCAGACTGGCCCCTGTTGCCATAGCCCTCCTGTGACACCTCCTACACAGAGAGAGGGTGGAGAGAGAGGAGAGAGAGAGAGAGAAAGAAAAAAAGAAAGGGGTAAGAGAAAGGGTGGAGAGAGAGAGAGAAGGTGGAGTGAGAGAGGGTAGAGGAGGAGAGAGGTGGGGTTGAGGGGTTAATGGGGAAAAGGAAGAGTGAGAGAGAAACTCATGTTATTTCCCTTTTCAGCTTAATCCATTCCTGCTGACATTTAAAAAGGCGCATGTGAAAGCCTATCACGCTGCTGACTGTTGTTCTGTAAACAGGCCGTGACTCACATGTTCACAAAGTGATCTGTGCCCCCCTCAGAGGACAGGCAGAGCGTGGTGCTGCTGACGCTCTCCAACTGTGTCCAACACAAGCCTAATGCCTGTGAGTGGGTCTGGGCATGGCTATAGACAATCAATGGGTTAAACCCCACAAGAACACTCTTGAAACGTGCAAGAATCACACTGTTTGATAGCAGCCTAAGTACCAGTCTAGGCAGATGGTAAGAGCCCAACCAAAACAAACAAGACGTTAATCCTGAGGATCTCGAACATTAGCAGAGAACAGCTGATTTGTACTTTTTGTTTATGTAAATCGACAGATTAGTATGAACTGGTCTGATGCCCGGTGAGTCACCGGATATTCAATCTTGTGAGGTAATTTACTTTGTAGGATTTCCTCAAAACGAGAGCCCACCACTTCCTTAAGCAAGCAAATCCAGAGGGTCTGTTTGGGAGGGGTAAAAAGAAATCCTGAAAAGTTTCTCTGTCTACGTGTATATCCTTTTAATTTGACCGTGTGTACACAAACTGCATCTACCAATAACCCTACAGTCAGTGCCATAGAAAGTCAGCGGAAATGAGGGAAGGAGGAAAGTGCAGGACTAGTTCAGCGGGTGACATATTTACTGAGGGTTGTGAGTTTACTCAAGTAGAGTGCCGTGATAGCTGGGTCACGGCCAGGTCAGACACAGGCCAGTGTTTACACTCTGATTATGACATCACTGCTCTGGCGTGCTCACACGGCGTATGGAACAGCTGCTCCGGCATGATAAAGGCAACTTCCCTCAACAGGGGCTGGAGGGACCAGGCAGGCTGGGAGGGCTGGCTGAAACACATCATAGTGAAAGTATGCAGCCAGTGAGAGGCCAACTCCACCCCCACGGAGGAACAGATGTGTCTCCTTGAGTTCTGCATGGGAATGAATATGAGTTTCATCTGTAAATATATCATAAGCTCTTCTTTGAATGGAGGGTGGGGGTGGTGGGGGGGGAGACGGGGACGGTTGCATGAATAATAGAAAAATCTGAAACAAATCCCTCAAGGAAGAAATGCAATTCAGCCGCGTCAGTTTTCCATTATTTAATAATGTTCCAGAACATTTGGGATGTCCATACGTCGTAAAGTATATCACACTGTACGAGACCTAGCCTAAGCTTTGCAAGTCAGACATTGTTATTACACAGCTTCCACATTAAAGACTGCTTCTTTGCTTTTGAAATGCCTCGCTGCACAGTAATGAAATATGTTCAGAGGGAAATTGTTTGAAGTACGCGAGGGATGCATGATGTAACAGAATTAAACAGAATTCATCCGGTGGCACACAGCACCACATATCAGCCCGCCAATGCAGAGCCATGCCCGAACATGGCAATAACTGGGGCTGATGGGCCTTTATGTGTTTGAGGTAAGGGGAATACATTAGACATGTATGAGCAGTCACATGGTACAAAGTATAATACACACATTTCGTAATTCCCCAAAGCAGCCACCCTCTGGGGGTTCGAGAGCATGCGTGTCAGCAAACAACCTTTTCATTGTTTAAATCATGCCTGTTTCACATGCCATACTTTGCGTCCCTCCCTATAAGGATTAGCCTCTGACGTGTTTGTTTGGCTGGTGAATGCTCGGCATTTTACGTCACACTGTAATCGACGTACAAGGCTGTATAAGGCTTTTTATATAAACGAGACACCAAGGCATTCTAATGGATTGTTTGAGAAAATGCTTACGCTGTACATTAAGTTGCCTCATTACCTGTGTGGCAATACTGTAATTAAACGAGTAACAACATGCTGTTACATAGTCCATCGGGATTACTTTGTAATTGCGGTTCCTTATTCTTCTGTGAAATAACCCAAACTGGTTAACTCCATTTACCTTAGAACTCAACTGCTATCCAAAAAGATCAAAAAGTTATGAGACAGGTATGGGGCAACTTCACAAAGTTAACACAATACTCTTCAAGTTGAGGGAAAACGCTTCAAGTTGTGGTCTGTGAGGGAGTGCTGTTACCATAGAGACGCAGACAATGAGTTGGGCTGCCAGCCTCAGTTCATGTCTCAGACAGTTAACAACAGGCTTCACCCAGGCGAACAGGGGAGAGAAAAGCTAGTCTGAGAGACGACGCTAAGGCCAAAATCATCCTTCCTGCAGAGTGAAATGCGACCTCCAGTCTAGCTCCATCACTGCTGATAAAAGGCTCCTTGGCTCTTCTGAAAGCTGCATTAATATTCTCAGTGAAATGCTGGGCTTGGACCTTGGTTGGCAGTCAGGGAGGATTTTTCCTACTCCCTCAGCAGAGACTGTTCCCCACAAAGACAAGTCATAACAGGGAGGCTAAAGTAACACAACACACTCAATGAAAAGCCATGTCTGAGAGGAGAGGGTCTTTCTTCCTTTTCTACAGGCAAACACACCCCTTTTTTCCCTGAGTGTAAGCTGGCTCATTGTATCTCTGAAACAACACACACACACAAAGCTAATTAAGCCCTTCAAGAGAGAGGAGATAGACTGAGACACAGGGGAAATGGAGCTCGGCGCGAGCTAGCGCTGTGCTTCGTCACTTACACACAGGGTTGGACACTTTGATTGAGGTTAGTGTCTGCTGAAACACTGTCCCAATAGGGCGAGAAGCTACCTCGTCTTGTTTGGTGGCCCCACCGCCCACAAGTTCAGTATCGTTAGTAGCTGAGTTTCATCATTACAACTCCCACTGACACAGGAACACTGGTCTAACAAGCACAGCGGCAGCCATCTTTGGTTGACTGCTCTGAGACTGCAACAGTCTTTCATTTTACCTCTTTATTCCCCTATCCTGCCTGTCAAAAACTGTGGGAGAAGACGCACAAGGTAAAAATTGGAAATGTTATTTTCCATTCTATCTTGTTGTCATCTAAGAGAAAATGAAAATAACACAGTTAGGGGTGTGGGAATAAACAGAAGCTTAGCAATATGAGGAGCGCGGCTGCTGTGCGCTCTCTTCAGATATTACACCAAAACCCCTGAGAATTTTACACAAGGTCAATTTCTCATTACTCCAGCAAGCGCCACTATGCACTTCTCTCGCTGTGTATTTCTCCGAGTGTGTCTTTCACCAAATGAGCCCCAGGTATTACACAATGGGTCAGGGTTTTCCCTTAATCCAAGGACTCCCCTGCAGGTAACTCCACCACTGCTGAATACAAATGACTGTGGCTGACCTGCCTCACCCCCGTAAATATGAGCTGCCAAATCGCTGACTCAATAAACAGCCACTGAGGCTGGACTTCATTAAAGCCACTGGCCTTTATGGGACGGGGAGGCAGATGGCACAGATAGCTGCAACTTTAATCTCATGGGAACTCTACCTTCAAGTATTCGATTTTTCTAAATTGATCTTTTCTTTTCTTTTCTCTCTCTAGAATAAATAAAGGCCGCCCAGGTACATTGGCTAATAAGTGAAGAGGTATAATCCCTGTGAGAGTGGGAGTCACACTACAAATAAAGCTTTAAAAATAAACCTCATCTCTCCAAATAAAAATGTCAAAGTGATGACTGAACTTCCTGTGCGTGTATGTTTAGGGGGTGAATAGTGCTTTGGCTCCACTAAGCCACACCTGCGGCTTCTCTGGACATGAAACGACAGATAATTGGTTCTGAGACTTCCTCCCAAACTGCTGACCATGCTGGGGGCCGTGTTCTTCGAGAGCAGCGCTTCGTGGGGGTTGTAGTCTTACCTGCTGCGGTGGTGGACGTGGCTGCATGTAGGGGTGCTGTGTGGGTGCTGCAGACTGCTGCTGGGGTGGGCTGAAGTACGGGGGCTGGCCCTGCTGGCAGTATGCGCCCATGCCCTGCTGTGGCTGTTGTTGTTGCTGCTGCTGCTGTTGCTGCTGCTGCTGCTGCCCATACTGAGCTGCCATCTGCTGAGAGATGATAGTGACATCGTCAGATATTACGTACTCAGCACACCTACTATGGCCTTCAATCTCAACTGTTACCATCTTCTCAAAAGTTCAATTCTACAGTTTACGAATTGATGAAAATGTATTATTTGATGAATTAAACCCACAATGACTATGGTGCATAACGCATTTAGACTCTTAAGTGCTTTACCATTCCTCCATTGACTAATCGTGTGGTGTGAAGAGATGAGTTTGACTCTGGGGGGGTAAGCTCCAGCCTCACAGGGCCCTAATGGTTGTGTCGACATCATTAATACACACTGATTCTCCCTCCACTCAGTGCAAGCTGTCGTTTGTAACAATCTTACGCAACATGTTTTGGGGAACAGCTGCTATTGGCAAATCCGTCTGCCTCATCTGGAGTCACTTACATTAGGCAGCGTGTCCAAGTTTTAAAACAATACACCACCAGCAGTGAGGATAAGAATGCTGCTTTTAATCGATTTACAAAATCATCAGTGCGTCAAGATCTGGGAATATAACAGAATAGGGATCCTGCAATAAGAGGTAGATCAAGCTTTATTTTGTATTACCCTATGAGTTTTGGTCAAGGCTTTCCCATCTACGAGCCAAATCAAGGAACTCCTACCTTTTTTTTATTATTATTTTAAAAAAAATATATATAAGTCACACATTACAGACTAGCCAAACACTTTTAGAACAATCTACGCAATACCGCTCTGAGTTATTCCCATGTTAATCTCGGAATCTCTTTTTCGCTATTGAGATTCGGAGGGCGCAGGAAGTAAAAAGTTGGGGCTGGCAAGTCTCAAACCCCCCTCTAAAGTCTTTGGCTCACAATGCCGCTCCCGTTCTGCCCTGCTGTAAGTTTGATGTTAACAACAACGACTTGCACAAAATGAAAAACATGCAGTTAGCTGAATATGTTTTCAATGTCATCACTCGCAGGTGAGCAGTGTGCATTCCAACCATTACTCAACCCATCTCTACTCATCGAAGGGATCAGTGGTGCTGGTAAAATTCTGACTTGGTGAGACTATTCCCAAGTCAACCTATGGATGTATTGGTTCCCTCTGTAAAAAAAAAATTGCTATGCACATGTTTATGAATGAACTCCACAGCCCTCCTCTCTGGGTCGATAAGAGCGCAGGCGTGATTCAAGGAATTGCAGAGAGAGAGAGAGAGAAGGAAGACGCTGAAGCTACATATGAAACACATTTCTGGGAATACAGCCGTCTTACAATCCAATAACTGTGTGCATCACCCAACCAGTCGACAGCTCCTTAAGCCCTGAAGGCGGAGAGTCTGTTTTTCCACACATGAGCTCATCACTGTGGAACTGAAGACACGGATGTCTGCGAGTCTAACCTCCCCTCTCGCTCCTCTCACCGCCTGTGTTTACAGGCCTCGGCCAGACCAAGAGCACCTCAATGACATATCAGCACCGTCGCTGAGAGACGGAGGGAGAAGTCACGTCCACCTCTCTCTGCAAGAGTCCGTCTTGCATTAAAACCGGTCCAAGCCACACATCAGATAACAACTTGTGATCAATATGTATACAGCTAAACCCCTAGGTTCATGCCCGCTATCACTGCAGCTGCCGTAATCAGGTAGGCTACTACCTCAGCCTTCTGCAGGTCTGAACATTGAGCTTTTCAATGACCAGCAACAACCAACTGTTAGCTTGAAAAGATACAATACCTGGCCTTACCCCGTTTCAAAAGACTAACCCTGGCAACAGAGAGCTAGCTCTGTGCTGGGTTAAGCGGTGGCCTCCCCTTGCACTCTCCCTAGTGAAACCCCACACCTAAGGGGTGTGATAGCTTAATCCTCAAAATTATGTTGTGACTAGATCAAACTTAAGACACATCCTTCTTTCAAAACCACCTGGATGGAGACAGGGTACGGTCCAGCCGTAGGGTACACTTGGAACACATGCATCACAGTCTGCATGTTACTCATGTGTTATCGTTAGCTTCACCAACAATCCGAGTCGTGGAAGTTAATATAGGCTTACAGCACAATGTGCAGGTTTGCATGGGCTGTAATAGGATTTCACCTCAGTAAGACGCTTCCCAACCTCCGCAAAGAGCAAGGACTGATGATGCCAGGCAGAAATAGCAGGATCTGGGGGACAGACGCGCAGCGCGGAGGCAAGGCTGCATAATCGACGGAGGAAAATCCATTCCTAATTATCTTGAAATATTAAGGTTGATCTCTGAATGGCATCTCTTATATAGGCTGTCTGCTCCGCTAGCTCTCCTCTCCACTTGGCCGCGCTCTCTCCTTCCTCCCGTTCAGGGTGAGCCGTTTGGCCACTTGGAGCAGGAAACACAATCAATATCAACAGCACAGCGGGCCCCCTCTGGTATCTGACCAGTTGAAACATCCAATTTCAGGTAGAATCCGTGAGGTAATAAAGCAGGTGTCTCGGGGCCATCTGGGGCCTCTCGCAGATAAAAGTCATTACATGCTCCCCCTCTCTGAGATGGAAAAGCAAGCAGAGCTGACAACACTGACACAAAGAGCCCTCGGGTCAAACAGAAAAAGGCTGCCGACTTCTAATGATGTAATGATGCAATAGTACGTCGACGTTTTCCTTTGAGAATGCAATTTTCCGGTTATATTCAGGGTTGGTTCTGTATGAGTATATTGAGAACCCATTGGCATATGATGTTTCCGGGTGAGAATATAAACTCTCTCCAGAATTCTCTACCACCTCAACGGGAAAAAAAAGTGAGCAGGGACCGGTGCTGCTGCTAACATGGTGACGCGAGTCATGGACACAGTGAGACTGTTGTGATGTCATGCTGTATCACCACAATCAACTCCATCAGACTGCCAGGAAAAGGTCTGACAGACGGTGTGTGTGTGTGTGTGTGTGTGTGTGTGTGTGTGTGTGTGTGTGTGTGCGCCACATTGCTTTTTGGGCTGAAGTGGAGGGCATAGAAAGCAAGTATCCATTAACATCTAAATGGATTTTCATTAATATAATTTTCATGAGCATAGTGGAAGGATAAAAGAGGGAATGAAAGAAGACCTTTGTGAAACAGCAGCCAAAGCAGCAAAGCCCTGGGATTTAACTTCAATCAGGAGCACAATGACAACACATAAAAGAAGATACTGTGTGTGTGTGTGTGTGTGTGTGTGTGTGTGTGTGGACAATGCTGCTGGTGGGACCGAAGCCTTATTTACAATCACACAGCATACAGTAAGCAGCCTGGTCCCATGTGAGTGCCAGTCTGTCTCTGTAGGAGCATTAAACCCAAACCAGCAGTCTGGGGCTAAATATAGCTGTAGTGCTGTCTGAACCCAGAATAACCTGACCCAGCCCAGCCCGGCCCGGCCCGGCCCGGCCCACTCAGCTCTGACAGCCATGCAGCATGTTTACAGCTCTGTTACACACAGAACCAAGCACACATTCCCCTGCCATGGACATGATGAGGTGACAGGCATTTATTTTTCACTTGGAAGGTGATAATTTTTCAAAACCTTTAGCTCTGAAGAGCCCTTTCAACCACTGATGTCACTAGTGAAAGGGCATTCCAATGATGTTACTAGTAAGTCGGCTTGTGCCAGTATCAGAATTCTCAAAACGGTATACCTTCCTGCCAAAATACCTACTACACTGGTAATACCTTTAATTATTATTATTTATTTATTTATTTTTTAAACATTTCTAAAAGGGGCAGTGGCAAACAAGTGCACCCAGACTCTGAGTGCACCCAGCGTCAGAAGTTTTCCTCTGGTATTTTACAGCAGATTCGCAAGCTAAATTTAGTGGCCTATTCAATTAACAAAAGTAATCGCGGTAGTGTTCTGTCATGCGCTTGGCAGTGGTATAAATGCTCTTTAGATGAAGGACATACCTGTTGTTGAGGATACTGCATACCACTCATGGCCATCTGACCTCTCCCAGGCATTCCCACGGTGTAGCGGTGAGTGGAAGGTGATACGTATGGCTGGCCAGGGTATACCTGGCCCTGTTGCTGCGAATAAGGGTTGTTGCCCATGCTATAGAGCTGAGAGCGTTTCATCGTCATGGCATCCATTGGTGGCACCTAGGAGACAGAGATGGGATAATAAGTAAGTTGACAAGGACATGACAAGGCCTCTGCTATATACACACAGCTCCTACAGCAACGTGCAGAGACCTAGGCTACAGTATAGCCTAATAATATTAGTAGCATGTACTGGTAGGGAAACTAAATAAATGTGGTTGAATCTTGGCTGTCAAATTCAACACCCAAGTCCAGTTGTTATTTTCCCGGTCTTTTTCTGGTCTCCCCATCACCTCAAACAAGGCTTATCCACTGGCCTCAGGATGGTCAGCGGTCAGTAAAAATATCCAGGCTAATGTGACATCAACTGCTTTGGTAGTCAGGTTATTCTTAAGTGGCCCAGCTGTGCCAAAAAAAAAGAGAGAGAGAGCAATTCAAGCTAATATTCTCATGTCACTGCCAAGTTCAGGCCAATTGAAGCAGCACTTACAGAAAATGTGAGCAATCGAGAAAGCCTGGGAGGCCACTTTAAACGAGCAGTCTAAGTGTCAGCAGTCATGCCTGAGCACCCTGCGATTTTAACACATACACACTGGCAAGGGCGGGCACGCGCATGCACGCACACACACAAAATGACTTTTAAGAGAAGGTAGGGACGACTAGGCCTTTCGATGTGAAGGAAGCACAGATCTTTCAACCGCAGCTCAGAAAGGATTCTTATCACTACATCTTGTAGAAGATGTTGCACTATAATACAAACCATTTCCTAATTTTTATCACGCGTACTCTGAAGAACATTAAAAACAAAAGGAAACCCCCAAATACTTCCAGGAACACTGCCTGGTAAAAACAAATGGCTAACAGTCAAAAGAATACCTGGGGCTTACCAGGCAGCATCACTTTTGGAGAGCAGTTTAAATATCAACCCTATGCATTTAGGGCTCATCACACACACAAAGCTTCTAATGAGGTCAAAAACACAAGAATATTTTCCAGGTAACAGCAGTAAAAAAAATCTCTTTTGTGGGTACATTTTATGACTACTAAATGGTTTCAATCCTTTCATAAACACGAGGGCTTGTGGGTCCGTTCAGCCTCCCCACAAAATAAGATTGGAGTAAATAGCTTTAGAGCAAAGAATGACGGGAATTTTCTGTAGGAATGTTGGAGTGTAAATGGTTCAAGCTTGATTTCCTCCCTACAGGACACCAGCCAACAAGTTCACATTGAACTCAATCTAAGCCAGTCAAACACTGTCAAACTATGTCCTGAAATCTACCAGACTAAGATTGATGTGGAAGAGTGTCTATGCATGAGGCCAATCAGTGCTGAGAACTATCCTACCCATAAACCAGTGGAAGAAATTGCATGTGATGCATGTTCGAGGCCACCTCATCGGCATCCAGGTCATCATGAACTAGACCAGCCTGCGCACCAAAATTATTTACCATTAATAAATTGTCAACATTGCCACGTATCCATAAAACTTCCAACAAGCGCAGGGTCTGCAACAAACTCACCTGTGTCCAATAATAGCCAGCCACTGATAATATTGAAGCAAATAAGTGCCTATTAAACCCCAAGTCAAAATACATTGTTTACCGGTGTGTATTCTCTGTTGATATTACCAGATTATTGAAGCGAAGCATTTGATTCTGAACGACGGTTGTAACATTACCGGTATTCTACAGTCTGACAGCGGCAGCTGTGTGTGGAAACAATAATAAATTACCATATCTATCAAAGATGAATCTGGTTTAGACTGAGTTACTGGAGGCTAATAATGTTGGTGGACAGTTGTTCAGTATGGTATTTTCAGATCTGTCATATCCTGGGCTTGAGAAGCAGTTTGGAAACTGGGTGATCAAACAGAATAATTGCCAGCCTCCAACAATAGCATGTCTCTAATAGACTCTGGGAAGCGCTCTGTGAATAAAGCAAATAAACACCTGTGCTACTAACATAACTTTTACTGTATTACATTATGGAGCCTAATCACTAGATTATTTAATGGCAATTTCTGAAACAAAAGCCAGAATCACAAAGCTATTTCAGTGCGTCTCTCCCTAGTTCTTCTAATGCTCAAAGGTCCCTGTTCTCAAAGCCAGAATGAGAGCAAGCTGATAGAAAAACAGGACACGTCCTCTTTAATAAGCCTAATTTAAGATTCAATTACAATACCTCAGTGAAGATCATTGACTTCCAAATTAGACATTTTTACTATAGGCCTGTTAGTGATGAGAATCTCAGAATTGACTCATGGAGACACCAGGAATGAGAAAGTGAACATAGTTTTATTCAGACCTTATATAAGGCTATAGGACAAGAATTCTATATGAGGCCTGCAGTGGGTGGCTATGTATGCAACTTTCCGGCTTTTGGTTTCTACACCAAAAAAAATGTTTTTTTTTTGTTCGTTTTTTTAACAGATGTATGTGGTGTTTCAAGGTGTCACACCAGTCTCCCTTTTTGAGAAAAATGCTGCACAGGTCATGGATTGGGAAGGTTCAGATCCACCATACTCAGACATCTGTTCAGTTCATGTAGACACATGTGAGGTATATTCAGGGGACAGCATGGCAGAAGATGGTCTACTACCACTACCCAGGCTAAATGTGTGTGTGTGGGGGGGGGGTCTAATTTCCTGTTGAGGTATTTGGCTGATAGTGGAAACAGGCACATGGCTAATCTGCATGTGTAAAGGTCAGGGCTACAACACAGGGAGACTTAATGGTCTTCCTGCCAAATAAAATGGTATCTCGTCACAACACAAGCTAAATAAAAGAAGACATTGGATTGTGAAATATCTTTACACAATGTAAAGAAAGAGCAAAAGAACACAATGACACCTAGTCTGTCAGAGGGACAAGTTGATAGGTCGGTGGTCAGGTGGAGGATTTGCTATATCAAGTAGTTGGCTGTCAAGTTTAACCACAACCAAACTCAGAAGTGCCCATGGCCCACAAGCTGTCAGCCTCTTGCAAGGCCTCTCTTTCTCACTGTTGGTCTGAGTGGCTGTCAAATTAGTTCCAGGACACCCTAAAAGCCCGAGTATGGTGAATTCATTGCAATCAACAAACATGTTATGAGCTGACCACATACCCTATTTCGCATGAATAGACAACAATTAGCCTAACTACACACCTAGCTCTTGCTTTGACAACAGTCTGAACACATTTTCAGCAGCACGTTCAAGCTAACAAGCTGGCTAACGCTGGAACAGGGGTAAACTATGCTATGCAAGCTAGCTGGCTAACTCACGTTACATTAACTAATGGGGCTGGTGATAGCAACAATTTCAACAAAAAATGTAAACAAACATCACAACAGCACGTATTACTGCTGCACTAACTTGGTTAGCGGAAGTCTGAATGCTAAAGTTCCATGCCAGGTAAGCTAGCTAGCTACTAGCTAGCTACTCCTCCCTACACAGACACACACTTGTGAGCTGGTTAGCGAGTTTAGTAAGCCAACCCAAGTTCTATTGTAAAATATTTCAAATACATCATAAACTAAAGAAGATTACTAGACTGTTTAGCTAACTAGCTAGCTATGCGGGATCAGAGAGAGACTATTCTATAGATCACGATAGAGACCAGCGAGCTAATACAGAACAGGAACTGGTTCTGCCACATTGTGCGGTCCACCAAACTAGGCAGGCAGAAGTCACCTTGGACATAAATTGTAATGCAAGCTTCAAACCAGCTAGTTGTTGTAGCCAACGTAGCTGATCATTAAGAAAAAAATACTATTAGCAGTTGTCTATGCACATGTTTAACTGATAGCAAGGTAGTTGCTACAAGAGAAAGAGAATGTTCAATCTTGAACCAAGATATATTCAGAGAAGATCATACATACAGCACCGTCCACAACCGACCTAACGTGCTAACAACTGTTAGCTTAGCTGGCTGAGTCTGACAATTAAATTGCCTAAAGTTTGCTGTCTGGCAAGTACAGTTAGCAGAGTCACGGACAGTGACTAATATTAAATATTACTCTTTACCTGGGATCTGCCAGTTCCCTGTCCGTTGTTTCCGGGGCTCATTGCAGGGTGATTTCTTTGTTGTCCTCCCCAACCATGAGTAGCTGAACCATATTGAGAGCTCAAGTCTTTGGCCGGCCCCATGCTTGATTGTTGTTGTTGTTGTTGTTGTGCAGAGGGATTACTGTAATCTTGATAGCCACTGCCATACCCTCGCATCATAGGACTCGGAGATGTCAGCAGCTGATTTAGAGTTGGGGTAGCCCCCGATGGATGCTGCTGATTTTGTCCTGGAAATCTCTGAAATCCTCCTACATTTCCACCAGAAGCAGCAGCAGCCATGGCAGCTTTGCTATGATTAGCAGCAGCCGTGTTGCTGCCTGGACTCATCATGTTATTCCCCTGCCGCGAGGGACTCATCATGCCGTATCCACTATTACCGTAGCCTTGTCGGTAGTTCGGGTAGTGGTTGTACGGGGTATTTTGATAGCCTTCGTGAGAGTTCGGAGCTTGATCCATGCTGTTCTGTGCCGAATGCATTATCCCAGTCCCGGGGCTTTGTTGTCCGCCATGTTGATCAAAGCAAGGCCCTCCTCTTCCATTGCCATAATAACTATTAAACTCGGTAACGGAACTGTTCCCACTTTGGGACGGGTTGATGTTGTTATTAGTTGGTCCCAAACTGGCATTGCCATACCTGCTGTCCATCCGCTCCTCCGTTTTGCACGACTGGTCCTCTTTCTCACTTTTGTTCAGCAATTGCTGATGGCGTTCGACTTGATTACCTAAATTATTCTCTTTTCCTCCATGTTGACGATTCCCACTCTCTCCCTGTGTCGACTGCAGGTTGTTAATGTTGTTATGAATTTGGCGTTGATGATGCTGAATGAATTGATTGAATGGCTGCGACTGTTGCTGAGGAGGTGTGTGGTGGTGAGATGGAGGATCTCCGCCACCAACATTTTTCACTTTATGACTCCCAAGCATTCCCGTCTCCATGCTTGAAGTCATGCTAGAAATCGAAGTCGAAAAAGATGCCGATTGATCCCCACCCTCCCTCTCACGTGGATTCGAAATGTTGTTCACAGGAGAAGCTCGAGCTATGCTGGTCAGTTCATGGTGATGGCGATCTACATTATTCATAGAATGAAGAACGCTAGTCCCATCTCCCACCCCAAGCACGGCTCCAACATCAACTCCTCCAGACTTCCCAGACTTCAGATCTTGACTCGCGCTGCTTGCTAAATTCGACCTTTGTTTCTTACCATTTGACGTTGGGGCTGTTGCCACTTGTCCGGCCATGATCAAGTCCACATCTCCAGTAGGAATCCAGTCTAGCTAGCAAGCTAGCTAACAAGCTAATGAAAAAACTGCGAATGAAGAAAAGCAGAACATGAAAAAAGCCAACCAGCTAACGTTACGTTAGTGTTTAAGGAAAACAAGTGCTCAGTGGTTTTGAAGGACGCTACATCCATAGAACGTCGTAAGATACGATAGCGAGCTAGTGAAAGTTTTAAATATATCAGATATTTAACTTTTTCCCTTCCACGTATTGTCCACCATGAGCGAAACAGATTGACTGAGTACCGAGAGGGCTTGGTGGCTGATGATTTCCTGGTCGAGGCGGGGCAAGATTACGCAGAGCAGGGTACCTTTTCGATGAGGGGGCCAAGTTTTGACCAAACAAAATATCCCAATGCGAACCAAAAATAGTCATAAAGCAACAACAGACATATTGTCAAATTTTGCAATATTTAATGTATATAATGTTAATAATTAACCTGACGGAAATGCTACGGGCCTATTCGTAAATGTGTTTACTGTATATTCAATGTCTGTCTTCAGCTATTTTAAAGGCGCAATCTGTGATTAGTAGCTTACATCAATTGTTTGATTTTTAAATGAATGATATATAGTCATTAAGTCTTGAAAAAAACTATAAATGCCTCATGAGGTTAGTTGAACTGTCTTATTCGAACCCAACATACAAGCTTGTTTTACGCCATTGTTTAAAACTATTAAAAACATTAAAACTATCATTTTGATCTCATAGATGGCGAGTCCTTGCACCCAAAGCTCCGTCCATAGGTCCGTCTTTGAATTTGAGAGTGCATTTCTTTAGCCCTACTGTGCTGTATCTTAGTTGATTGTTAACATGGAATAAATGAAGCAGGCTATAATATAAATAACAAAGCCTTGTGGGCACAGGCTAGCAACACATTACAAACTTCTATGAGGGAGATGTTACCCGTTTCCAAAAAAAGGTTTGACGGGGCGGGCAGATAACTCACCTCAATGATGTCAGGAAGTAAGCATGTCATTAAAAGGACATATCTCAGATAAGAAAGGATTTTGACTTTGGTTTGGTTTTTACCAAATTAATTATTTCAAACCAAAATAGTTGTATATAACATGGATTTTCACCTTAACATTTTAGCTGGAGGGGGTCTTTAACTGTCAAATAAAACTAACCTAATGCTGGAATCAAGACTAATGTCAGAGAGGGATATAGGCAGAGCATACATTTTTTTCACAAACAGATGCCCCCATCATCACTAAATTTCTTAAGCAGCATTCACATAAGTGCAAGAATGGCATTGCGCTGGGCGAGCCATTGTTTTTCAATGAAGGACACGGCTGCGTTTCCTAATCAGCTGTTTCCTAAGTAGCGTCGCAGGCCTTGAAGGTTTGAGGTGCCGCAAGCTGTGCCCAGAGTTCAATATATCAATTGAAATTGAACTCTTCAATATCAATATATTGAACTCTTGACGCAAACTGCGCCGTACCTTGCGTTGAGCCCCGTGCATAAGCGACATATGTTAAGCGACATGCACTGGACTCAACGCAAGGTACGTTCAATGTATCTGAACTCTGGGTGCACCTTGCGCCACCTCAATGTATATGCACCTTTAGACATACACAACAGCCAAGTGTCAACAGCAAAGGGCTTTGATAGCATTCCTCATTCCATACATTACAATGAGACTGTCCTCCGATTTTTACCTCCATCAGCCTCCCCTGGTCATATTATTACTCACAAAGCATATAACATGGAGAAAATACAGAAATCTGAGTTAATAAGGAGTAGGTGTGTTTTTTCTTTTGCCCCCCCGTCATTAGCGTTTGTGTTATGTGATGTGTATTGCTTGTATTGTATCTCTATTGTATCACCTTTTGTCTGTTGTTCATACGTTTAATACTAAATGACAGCTTTGTGCGTTTTCCTGCTTTCTTTTCAGTTTCTCTAGCATATTTCACTTGTTGTCACATACTGTAGCACCATCTAGTTTATAAAAAATGTTTTTGACTTTGTATTCTGTTGTCATTAAAGTGAGGAATGGCAAGAATAAGATAAACCAACAAATGAAAGAATTTGAGAATCTGTGTATGTGTGTAAATGAGAGCGAATATACATGAGTGAATATGTTAGTCTGTGTGCGGATGAGGGATTGACTCACTGGAGGGACTCAGTGGCCTGTTCAAGGGGAATCGGCTGGGACCTCCCCCAGCAGCGGTAGCAGCAGCCCAGTCAAGTCAAGCAGGGAAAGTGGGTCAGACAGAAAACCCACAGAAAGCAGCACAGCCGAGCTCCACAGCAATGCACTGACACAACAGGGGCTTATTTATTTTATTTTTTTACAGTGAAGGGTAAAATGCTACTTTGACACATGGAAATAACAGCAACATTTAAGAACACCTGGCTACAAACACTGTCCAACAGGCTTTCAATTTCAGGGTTGAGTAAATAACAACATTGAAATCGATTTGGTGGTAAGGAAAGGCTGAGATACCCCATGCTGAGATGAATACAAGGGAGTGACTACATTTCTAAATTAGCCTTGAGGGCTAAACTATAGGATGGTTTGATGGTGTGAGACAAATGACCAATTAAACCATATGATATCCTAATAATACAAGGGTTTGAGCATGGATTTGAACATATAGAAAATGTCTATTTTTTGATTGAAGTTCATGCCATCATTATTTTCATTTTTGAAGGTAAGCAAAGAAGAATACACACCATGACTCCTCTAGCCTCCTGTCTGCGGCCAAAGACCTTGTGAATAGAAGAAGCATATAAGAAAGAATCACATTAAAGAAAAGTAAAGATACATTGGAATGTGTGTTATGACTGTGTGATGCATAATACATCTACTGTACAGGCCAGTGTGTTGGCCTGTCACTGTGAGATACTGAGGATCACTAAACAATGTCAAGGATATTTCACTGTGTTTTACAATAATCTGTACTCAGTATATTACCACCAATGAGAAACATATACTGTGACTGTTTACAATACATTTGTCTGTCAAAATCCTTTGTGTTCTAAGCATTGTCACAAGTCAGACAGCGTGACTCCGTCTGCACTGATCGAGGCTCAGTGTTGCGTAGGAATGACGCCACCTGTCGTAAGACAATGAAGCATTGCAAGTCAGGGAACAGCTCATTAAATGTTTGCTCTACACATCAAAAAACAAGAGTAAAATCTACTGTTATCATGAGCAAGTTACATTTATTATTACAGAAGATAATTAGGCCTACAACTGAAATGTGAACACTGTAAATGTGTATACCATAACCATACAGTACATAGCCTACTAATATGTATTCTTATGTATACAATATGTATTCGTATTGTTACTATGTAGTGAATAATCATACTGTGACAATATATCATTGACATTCATGCCATCATCATTGGTCTACTTCAAGCATCATCACTTGTTGCCCCTCATTCACATTGACTCTCAACCCCTTTGGCAGCCCTCTTTTATTACCCCACTTAAAACATCCGTGTGACAGCTTTAGGTGACGGCTGGCTTTTAATGAACAAATTCACTGAGACCTGCCTTAGGTTGGAGCTGGCAGGGACCCAGCCAACAGTCTATGGTAGAGGAGTGACACTGATTGCGTTTCTCCTAATTAAAACTCCCCTGACCTTGGCAGAGGTAAATCATTAGTTTCCTGTTGTAATCATTACACGGCCGCAATTATACTCCATTGGACCTCCATTTGCATTTAGACGTTTCTTGGGCCGTGCCAAAAAGAAAGAAAAATGTTTACAATGTCAAGAGAGCTCAGGGACACACATACTTTTTAAAGTCAGATGGCATGATTGGAGCATACAGTCGAAGAGGCTACTGTACTGTTATCATCTTCAGTGAGCAGGCATTCTGTAGGCTATAGGCCGATAGTGACTTAAACAGGATAATGCTAAATCTCATCTCCTGAGGTAACCCCCATCCTACAACTGAATGATTCCACATTCATTGTTTTTGCTGTTGGCATGAATAACTTGTTGGCAGGAACAACTTGAGATCAGGAAGTCCTGATGAACACAAGGTCATCTGTGGAAAACGTATCAGTGCCTCTCGTCCCATCGTTACCCTGTCCTCCACCTTGCAATGTGGTTCAAATCTGACACTTGGCAGTGTTTGTCTCATATAATGCATGCTATTGTAGTAGAATAACCTCTGAACCTTGAATTTAGGGTTTGTATATGATTCTTCACATGTACAGTAGGTTGAATGAAAATCACTACTTTTGTGATTAAACAGCTATGTACATTTTCTGTCTTTTGCTATGTCAATATATAAGTTATATCAAAGACAAGCCATGCAAAGTTAATGTATACTCTTAATTTGAGTATTCAAACTACTTGAAATGCAGAACACAAAAACAATAATCTGGGAATGATGTGCATCATTAGTAATTCATTACTTTGTAATAACTTGTCATTTTCTTACTGGCAGCTGCCTTACTGAGCTAACAAGGGGTTGCCTAGCAATCAGCGTTATACACAGGGTGACATAATTCATGCCTGAATCAATCCCAATCCATTTAATTAAAATCACCAAGCTGACCATAATTTCCATAAATGTGACCTTCAAGCTAGTCAGAAAACGTGTATTCTTTTTCTGCTTACTGAGCACAGAGAGGGGCTGAAATGTTAGTCAATTAGTATGGCAAAAACGTAAAATGCTGAGCTGCAAAATCAAATCCAATCTTAGGTGGCTCATAGCATAGAAGCAATTTTATCACAGTTGGGGAGGGTACAGTGGACATGATTTCATTTGAAACACATGAGCTATGCTGTAGACACTGAAATACTGAGTGTGATGCACATGGTTAGAATATTGTAGCCAGGCCTTATATTCTGCAAGGTTTAATATTCTGCAGTTCTTTTGCTTACTAGGTAGAAAGTTTGCAACAAAAAATCAGTCAAATTTGAGTTATTTAATTTGTCATGTACGGTGTTCTCACACAAGACGCATTGACTGGGTAGTCATACGTACACCCATGGAAATACCCTACAGTATATTCATGATCAATGATCCCCACACCAATCCCCTTCCTGTCTGCATACACCGATTCTAGCCAGCATGTCACACCCTGTATCTTTCAATCCACGAGGGATCAACATGAATCATTTAACCACAAGAGTGGTGGGTCAAGACCTGTGTTAAGTTGTTCTGGCACACACTGAAATGGGCTCTCTCTTTGAATCTGCCTGAGATGAATGATTTATAAGATGACAGGCTGCTGCTGTAATGTCAGATGGATCTCTGTTACGTGTCTTGTTGTTACACAGATGAACACGTGTATAAAGGTTGTTTGTGTATGCTTGGCAAAGAAAACAACCTCTCAACACTTCCTCACTGCTCACCACCCCTCGCGTGAACTATAAATCAGAGCAGGGTTTAACACAGGTGACATACTGGTAGACGCACTGTCCTCACTAAGAGCTCTGAGAGGGAGATGGATATAGAGACTCAGTGGAAGAAATGCTCCATGTAAGTGGACTTCAAAGAGCTGCAGCCCTAGCCACAAGAAAACACATCTCGAATGTTAGTATGTATGATTAAATACCTGCAAGATTTGTCTGTAAACGCAAAACCACATGCTATATCTTATACGTCTTAAAAAGTATTTTTTCCTTTCCAGTTAGGAAGAGCTTTTTATCCAGCACAGAACTGATAAGTTTTACGTCTTTAGGAGTGTGAGTGCTCTGTGTTCCCTTGATCCAATTCCTGCCCTTCCTTCATTAGCACTAGTGCCCTGGTATATAAACCATGTTGATGGGGCTGATTTACAAAGCACAATTTCAAAAAGAGAAAAAGGCTTACAAGATAATGATGAGGGCTTCAACCTTAATTGCCCTCAGCAAGGACCTTTGAATCCTGCAGAAACCAGATCACACTATCCTCAGACGGTTCTGTTTCAACATCATCTGAAGTGGAAGAAGTAGTCTCTGGTTCACCATCTACGAGAGATTAACATTCCATTAACAGATTAATCACAATAGTCACAGAGTTTAGATCAAAAAGGTGAGGACAATGACCTCATAAAAGTTTCATGACATACTTTCTTTGCCAACCTTAACCCCTTCCATTTTCGATTGATGAAAGATCACTAACAGACTGAGAGTAGAAGCAACATCATAAACCTTCTGTGGAAAGTCTGTTCATTGTGTGAGCTGTGCTGGAGGTTGCCAGGCAGACGATAACTGTCTCACGTACTCCTCTAGGTCATTATGCTGAAGGTAGTTGGTACTGAGTATGAGAAAGTGTGAGACATTCCACCATTACTAAACTTCAGACTGAATCGTAAGTCCACACTGCCCTCTAGTGGGAATTGGTATAACACCAAAACACATTAAAAGATGCAAGTTCAAAACAGAAATAATGTACATCACATCACTATCTGCAAAAAATTATATTGATGTACCTGATACTAATAACACTTGTGTCTTCAAATGCTTTTTGGCTAGGGTTGGAACTGCTTGTTAGTGCAGGTTTTTTTTATTATTATCAAGAACTAGGGCATACATGACTGTTCCAACCATCATGCTCACAATAACCACCCAGATTTCTGAAATTCCTGGGATAAAAAGAGATGGAGAGACCCAGTCCACAAATCCAGAAAGACCACATGGAGCAATATTAGAACACGCAATTATCATGTGTATGTTTTTTAACTGGTAAACTGATAAAGGCTGTTCAATCCAGGTACATGAAGGGACACCAAAATCAATGTCTTGAGATTGGCTTATCCTGGCAAGAAAATCATTATCAAGTCATATTCCGAGATCAACCAACTCATTTCATACAGTTTGAACCCAAATCGAATCCAAGAGATGCGTTCTTACAACCATGTCATCCAAGGTCACCTAGCTATTCTGTGGGAAATCCATGAGTGGCCACCAGGACTGGAAACAGGTGTTCCAATCACATATCAGGAGGGTGATAAGGATTATGTGAATGAATTTGAGCATAGCTGCGTACATGATACAAAGTCAATCCATGCACCTATGAAAAGACAATTAATCAGGAAACGATATGATAAAGACAGCTGAATAAACATTAGATGAATAATACAAAATATAAAGACACTGTGTAGGAATTCTACCTGAATGTTGGACGACAGTATATATAAATAACAGCATATCCATATGTTGCCTATATTCAATAGAGATCCCTGGTAAAAAAATAAATAATAATAATTTTCTCAACTGTTCAGTCATGCACGTATCGTAGTAACCCTAAGAATCTTAGCAGGCGCAACAGGCTGAACACCCTTGTGATGTTAATCATTTCAACCCCAGTGAGTTCCGTGCATAACCTATCAGTGATACCTGTGGCCTGAGACAGAGGCAGTCAATGAGCACAATAGCTGTAATCACACAATTCAGCCTGTGGGAGGCACTGGTGTCATGTCTAAGGTATTTGTGAGAACAAGACAATATACACTCACCGAACACTTTATTAGGAACACCTGTACACCTTCTCATGGTGGAGGTGGTGTAATGGTGTGGGGAGTGTTTTCTTGTCACACCTTCAATCAAAAGAATGCCACAGCCTATTTGAGTATTGTTGTGTATTGTTGCTGACCATGTGCATCCCTTCATGGCCACAATTTACCCATCTTCTAATGGCTACTTCCAGCATGATAATGCACCATGTCACAAAGCAAATGTCGTCTCAAACTGATTTCATGAATATCAAGTGTTCTTCAGTGGCCTTCCCAGTCACCGGATCTGAATCCAATAGAACACCTTTGGGATGTGGTAGAACGGGAGATTCATAGCTTGAAAGTACACCTGAAAAATCTGCAGGAATTGCGTGTCATTCAATCAAGTCATCATGGACCAGAATCTCAAAGGAATATTTCCAACATCTTGTGGAATCAATGCCACGAAGAATTGAGGCTGTTTTGAGAGCAAAGGGAGGCCCTACCCAGTATTAGTATAATGTTCCTAATAAAGTGTTTAGCGAGTGTGACTTGCACGTTTTATAGCTAAAACACTGAATGAAACATAAGTTAATCAGCTTGCCAGTCGATATGTGTCTATTTCTTCTGGCCTCGAAAGTAGCTGCATATACTGTTAGGCTCTTCTTCGCGCCCCCTCGAGCCTCGTGCTGCAGAGAACACCCGGCCCTCCTGTCAATCATCTTGCATTTATTTGATTGCTGCACGTGCCTGTGCTGGTAGGTTTTGGATGTCTCGGCGGTATAAATGAATGAAAGTATTTTCTTAAAAGTTCTATTCCATGAAACAACTCGTGTAAACTCTTATCTGAGAGTGTCGGCATTTTGAAACTCACACAAATGTGCACGTCTTTCCTTCAGAAATGGAGGCATGTAAATTATTCTTCAACGTAAAATAAGTATGGTCTACCTCTCAGACGGTTGGTGGAGCTCAGCTCCGTGAGTCAGAGAGAGGAGACTACGGATGGATGGGGGAAAAATAGTGATGCTGAGAGCTGCACAACACAGGTAATTCCATCTGAAAGCGTCGAATCCAATTATGGCGGTAGGCCAAGGCCACACATTGAGAAAACAACATCAACATAATGTCATGCCGTAAAAAAAATAATGGATGGCTGGCAGAGAGAAGGCCTCCCTACTGAGTCTATTTATGTTGCCAGGTTGGATTAACTTGATGAATGATGTTTGTTGTTTCCTCTGGTAATCCTCATGTAACTATACCTATAACTATGTCTTAGGGTTAGGGTTGGGGTTAGGGTTAGGGTTAGGGTTGGGGTTAGGGTTAGGGTTAGGGTTGGGGTTGGGGTTGGGGTTAGGGTTAGGGTTAGGGTCTTAATGCACATATCCTACACTGAAGGTTTCTAGTAGTACACTGAGAAAACGTTGTAGAGTGTTATCAAAGTTTAGAGGAGGCCGTAAAGACAGTTATAAGTCTTGATCAGTTATAAGTGCTGCAAGTAGCCTACATTTTTGGTTGTATCTTGAGGACTATATTTTTGGGGGGTATTTTTTAAGGAAATATGCTCAGGGGTTATCAGCATCTCAATAATATGCTTCACTAAGATAAAATTCAAACATACTATGCACATATGCAGTTATTATATTAATTGGCTTGACAAGGAGATACAATGGAGGGAAGATCATCTTGTAATTGATGTCAGTATCCCTGTGGTCTGTCTGTGATAGTGTTAAATCAGATCAGGCCACATAGAGGATTCTCCAACACCACAGAGCTGTGGTCTGACTGCAGTCAATAACAAGTCCTTTTCACTGTGAGGAACATTGCCGACTAGCCTACCTCTCTGCACTGTGTTTGCTAATGACTGACTCAAATATTGTAAATAAATTCCCTTTCAATGCTCTTTTTCAAACACAGAATGTTAAATTAGTGTAATTTGATTAATTAAAGGGGCATGTGATGAAGAACCATAAATAGTGTGTGTGTGTGTGTGTGTGTGTGTGTGTGTGTGTGTGTGTGTGTGTGTTTGTTGGGGTGTTCAGCTGTGTGAATTGAGCTAATTTGACGCATGGTTTAACCCACTGTAAGAGTAATACAGATTCTCATTTGGACTCCCCAAACTCCCAGCAGAGCCCACTGCCTGTCCTTCCTTATCACATGCTCCTATTATCTGTTGGTGTTAGCAGTCAGATCACGGACAGGCAACAAAGCATGTGCCACATGAAAGGAAGGATCACATTTTCTGCAAGTTTTACAGAATCTGATGAAGTGTTTTTTTTTCTTATGGGGAAAGCTGGGAATCCACTATGGCAGCTAGAGAGGAGAGGAAACAAAAGGTGTCACAGCCTTTTATATTTTTATAAAACAATGCAGTTGAATGAATTTCTTTGTATTTTTTGTACAAATTGTAAAGACCTAGTGAAAAAACAACAACTTAATTTGCTTTGCACAGTACAAGCTTTTGCTTTAATAATACATACAGGCTTTGCATGGTTGCCACATGTATAAAGACAATAGCTTCTCTGCCAGCATTTTTCACACTTTTGCCTAAACACATCCATCGTTACGAGAGTGAGGCAGACAGCTATTGCAATCATGATGTGTTAAAATTATGCACATTCAATTCATCTCCATTGTAGTATGCTTCACTCTCTGACATCTGTTACAGAACATTTTGACAGCTCACCAGAGCTCTTATTCAGAGATTAACAATCAAAACATTCTTAGATATACTGTATTAACATGTCAAGTTTAAATTGCTCGTGGATTGTTGTTCATGTAAAAGCATAATCTTAAACTTCACATGAAATCCACAGGAGATAGGCCTCCACATTGGTCAAAATCATGCCCTGAATCTAAATGAAACAAACCATTGTCAAAGAAAAAAATTGAAATGACCCATATTTAATTTAAAAGTGCACATTGTATACTGTACCTATTTGAAGAGCAAAAGCTATCTATCCTATCAATCATTATTTTGCATTACATACACTTTTTATTACATGTCTTACATGTAATAAAAAGTGTTTACATGTTTACATGTCTTACAACATGAATTTTTTGTTCTCTGACACATTAGCTATACTTAGACGTTTCGTTTAGTGCTAGATTCAATTTAATGACATTCTCTTTGGGAAAGTCAACTTAGTGAAACACAAATAATCACATTATTTCACTTTTCCCCAGAGGAGCCCTTGTAGTTATTTGTTTTACAGGTACGGAAAAAAACGGAGCATATGTGAGGCAAATATGAGGGACACAAAAATGTGCCGTAAAAAGCAGAAATCTCTGGAGATATTGAGCCATGTCTTAAACCAAAACAAGAGCAGCACTGCAATCTAGACCTACTCATGCCTCATGGGATCAATGTACCATTTTCAACTCAGCACAACGGATTTTAAAACCACCTTTAAGCCGAATTTTTTTTCTTCACATTTTTGTTATGATAAACAAAAGCATTTTAATTAGATGATGTTTGAGGTTACAGTAAATGGGCTTTTGTGAGATCCAAGGCCCCCTTGAGGAGGGCAATAGGCAGGCTGGGCTGCCAGAAGCCTCTATTACCCTCTGTCAACAAGAGGGGACCGCAGTCTGTACCACTGGCCAAAGAACAGGCCTTACAGCTATGGCCCCCTGCAGCAATGACACACGGACACACACTGTAAAGTTGATTGAGTACAAGACCCTATTACCCTCGCAGCTAGAGAAAAAGGGAGGGGAAGAGAGAAAAGGACGACAGAGTATACGTCGTGTATTTTGTGTGTGCGTGTGTGTATGTGTGTGTGTGTGTGTGTGTGTGAGAGAGGAGGGGGGTTGGGGAAGAGTGGGGGTGTGTGTAGTAAATGAGTAGTGTGCATCCAGCCGTAACAAGAGGATAATGGGAAAGCAAAGAGCATCATGATCTCAGGCAAGTGGAGCTGCCATACACCTTATTCCTCTCCACGACTCACAGGAAGAGATGGACTGGATGTATGGATTGTGTTTGTTTGGATCTGAACCCCTTTGCTCTTCGTCTTCCTGAATGCTGCTTTACAAACAGTTGAAAAAATATTATTATTTTACACATTTTTAGGCACAAGCTTTGGTAGCTATTTTTTTAATAACTACGCAGCATTCCACTGACTGCATTATTAACAAGCTTCAGATAGCATGCTTAGGCTGAATATCAATCAGTCTTTTAGCTTCAGAAATATGATTAAGGATGATTATTTAGTCTCACAAGGCGAATGGGTTCTAAAGGACACAAGCTTGCTAAGAATGGCTTTTACATTTTCCTTTTCATGTAGATTGACAGTTTATGATGCAAAGTTCTAATGTTATCATTAGCAGCTAATTATCAGCACTTTTTTTCTTATTTAAACCTTTGGTATTGAAAAGCCTCTACATCTGTTTGTAATGGAACCTTTCACCAGATTTACAGTACCGGTACTTTGCTGTGCTTGTGCATTTCTATGACACGTCTCCCTCGCCTTCCCTATATCCTCATGTCACTTCACCCACAGCACTAGTCAAGG
Source organism: Argentina silus (assembly GCF_951799395.1). Taxonomy (NCBI): domain Eukaryota; kingdom Metazoa; phylum Chordata; class Actinopteri; order Argentiniformes; family Argentinidae; genus Argentina; species Argentina silus. The sequence goes on from NC_139671.1 coordinate 9,047,051, forward strand.
CATTTCACTGAGGATTCTGGATCCACAAGCTCTCTTTTCCAATACTTTGGGAATACCTTTACTGCTTGTGCTTGCAGTAGAGAGAGAACAGATGAGAGGGGGAGATAAGGCTGTCAAAGTCATTACCATCCTCCTCCTCCCCACCCCTGCATTTCTTCTCCACTCTTTTCCTCTCACAAAGGCAGTCAAGGAGCCTCAGTGGAAAGTCTGTAGTATTCTCGCCCTACGAACGAGAGCAGGGTAACTAAACATAGTCCTGGAGACTGTAGCCGGCCCTGACGTCTTTTGGAGGGACTCTTGAAGGAGAGTAGTACTGCTGTTCCTGATCCTGGTGGAGCTTCTCATTTAGTGGCTTCTCCTGCTGAGTATCATCTGGTTGGAGCTTATCTTGGGCAATGTTCTCACGATGTAGCTGCTCACGGCTTGGCTGCTCTTGAAGCGTCTGCTGTTCACGGCTCTGCCGCTCTCGTTGCAGTTGTTCGCGGTGTAGCTGGTCACGGTGTAGCTGCTCCTGGTGCAGCTGCTGCTGCATTAGTTTGTCGGGGTGGGCGGAGGAAGCGGAGTCCAGCGGTCCCTCTCTTTTTCCAGGACATGACAAACAAAAGATCACCCCCCCAGCCAAGAGGAACCCGGCAGAAACGAAGGTCACATACACCGCCCCTCCAGGCTCATATTTATTGCTCTGTGGCACATTAGAGTCCAAGAAGTTGGTTATTACCTCATTGGTGAACCAGGACGCGGGCACCAGGCAGAGGATGCCAGCCAAGACAAAGCACCCGCCTGCAGCAATGGCTGTGTGTCCCTTAGCTCGGTGGCTGCCCCCCCAGCGGGTGCATTTGAGCCCCAGGGCAGCAAGACAGAGGCCCAGGCAAGCCATCATGCAAGACAGAACCATGGTGGTCCTGGCAGTCTGCAGGTAAGCGGGAAGAGATAGCACGGAGTACTTCAGTGTGCAGCTGAAGACGCCAGTGCTGTACCAGGTGCAGTCCATCCACAGCCCCTGCATCTGGGAGATGGCGGTCATGATGTTGGAGCCCACGTCAGCACTCACCTTCCAGTTGGGCAGCAGCGTGGCCACCGTGGCACCAAGGACGCCCAGCAGTGCCAGGGCGAAGGCGAGGATCTGCATGGCGGAGGATGCCATCGTTGATTTTCCACGTCTGATTTTCCCTCTTTCCCCTGTACCCGGCACCCTCACCTTGCGGTGGCCCGAGCTCGCTCAGTCTCTCCCTATCGCCCAGGCGCAGGTCCTGACAGCAGATAATTCCTCAGTGCAGGCTCCAGTGGGCTGCGATAAAAAGCGAAATGAGAATTGAACTGAGCAAGCAAGCGTGACGATCAGACAGATGAGGCACAGGGGCTGGTGATGGGGAGAGGAGACTGCGCTTTTCTCTTTTTTTCTCTTTTTTTTAGGGGACAAGTATGTGTGAGTGCAGCTTTCTGTTTGCCCGCATTTTGACACTGCATTTCAGATTCCAGTGACTGAGTTTGTGGTTTTCATTGAAAGGCTCAATTATGTGCATTTAAAGCTGCAGTGCCCTTCCTCGGAAAGTGGGTTACACTTTTCCAGCTGTTTTTTTTTCACATCAGCTGTCAATTAAATGCTGCTGTTATAAAAAAACAACTAATATTTACCATGGAGCTATTTGAATAAGCCAAAATTAGTCATGTTTAATTCCTCATATAGTGTGTAGTCTCTGTGGTGGTAAGCAAATAGTTTGTCTGTTATTGCAGCATGAAAAAAAATACATCCTTACCTTTTGTGTGGCTTGGACAGTGTGCGATGGTGCGTCATTCTACTTCAAAGATTTCTGGGCACAAAGGAAAAAAAAAATATATTAAAAAAATAAATAATAGGGTGAACAGCTTCCCAGAGTGTAACAATCTGCTCTTCCTAACATCTCCTTAGCAACAGTACATACAATTCCATCCCTTTCAGTGTACCATAAAAGACACGGCACGCATCCTTGTTTGTGAGCTACCACTGAGGAGAATGGAGCATTGGACTGAGAGAAATACTGCAACATACTGAACGATGTGGTGTGGTTAAAGAACTGGACTAGTAACCTGAAGGTCATTGATTCAGTCAAAGACCCACAAAGGAGGGTGCTCTCTGCCAATGAGCAGCCAGAGAATGTGCTAAAAGAAGGTATAACTGTAAGCCAATATTCTTCATCGCTGCATATGTGAGTATCTGAAAGGAGCATCTCACAAATGTTGGTGTCCTTTGCCTGGCAACGTATGTAATTTAGACATTTTTATTTGTACGTTATTTTGCAACTCACTGGCTTTGTGTGTTTTGTCGCATAGCACAATAAAACCCAAGGATGGAGAAGAGGACCTGCGTCCATTTCGCTTTCAGTCAGGTGTCGCCCTTCATGTGACCGTGTGAACTATTGCAGACTGCAAGACACTGATAAGACTGTGAACCGCCCCCTCCTTTTGTTTGGATTAAACACAGCAGTAGACCAACAGTCGGAACCTATCTTTATTGTAATCCCTTGTCTATATATCCACTGTGTGACAGCAGAAAGCGCCCCATTGTGGCAGACCTGCCTGAACAGGGACAATTACCAGAGGGCTAAACATAAAACATCAATTTTCCTCTCCCCTCCCCATCAGACTACCAAACTGCCTCCTTCCCGACCAAACTACCCCCTGCTCCTTTGGTTTTCTTTCCCTAGGGGGAAACAGTACATTAATTTGAAAATGAAAATATATTACTGGAAGAGAACATAAATTGACCTTAGCCAGTCTGCTTATTCCCACCAGCCATTATCCCTAACAGCCCAGTGACGGCAGGCTACCTCCCAGGGCCCGTACCTACCCACCCCCTGAGGGACTCTGGAGGGAAAATGCCACCATGATCATTACCACAGCTGTAGTCCTCATTAGGAGACCCATCCTGTCCTCTAATTATATCCCACTCCTAGAGGCTCACTGTCCTCTCCTCCACGCCCATGAACACCAGCATCCTAAAAAGGTTAAATGACAGCGTGAACTGGGCTCCACATACAGGTAGGACCCTTCTTGGGGCCTCATCATGCCATGACACTTACAATTTCAGAACTGTACTGTGTGTGTATCAGTATTCACCTAGTTAGTGTGTGTGTGTGTGTGTGTGTGTGTGTGTGTGTGTGTGTGTGTGTGTGTGTGTGTGTGTGAGAAATTTGTCCCAAATTCTGGAATTGTGCTGTAGGATATGTTATGTAGTTACCATGTACCATGGGACCGGTGGTATGTAGGGCTGTGATATGAGAGATGATATGGCAGGCTATTATAAGCGTGCTTCATAGATTTGTCCCTTCCCCTCCGGGCACCATAGTTGAGCTTGTAACAGAGCTTGTCTTGCAACCATCTACTAGTCAAATGGGAATAAAGTCAGATAAATTTGATGCATGTTTAACAATACAGTACATGCATCCACCACACTAGTTTTTGCCACCACACTAGTTTTCCCGCTTCCCTTATATATATATATACAGTATAACATATATATACAGTATGACATATCTTTGATAACAGATCAGTCAAATATATGCTGTGTTTTTTCATCATTTCATCATTTTTTCATCATTGAATCAATGACAGCACAGTTAAAGCATAGGCCCTACACTTTTTGTAAAAAAAATAAAAAAAATAAATAATAATATATATATATATATATACAGCACATACTCGTTATTGCACATGACTCAAATGGTGAAGAATTGACCTCATATGTCTCAGAAATAAAGAGCTCCAGTGAATTTTCTGATTTCAGTTTTTTCCCTTGAACTCCATCTTGGCAAGAGTTTACTAAGTACACAAGAAAGGTCATGAACTTTCCCTTGTGTGACTCAAAGGACAAATAAACATGTGCTTACATCGCAACTAGGTAGACTAAAGATTGATGACAATAGTATGGGATTTTAATAATGAACCTTTTCAACATCTTATAAATATCCTAGAGAGGGACATTTTGACAGTAGAATGAGCAGACAGAAGTCCTATCCCAGCCTACTTATGGGACTACATGAGTGTGTGTACATGAGTGTGTGTGCTGTATCTGGTGCATGTTTTTCCCAGGGCTGTAAGGAGAGCGTGGGAAGAGGAGGGGAACCAAGGCAACTCTCATAAGAGCGGTGTTATTCCAGCTCAGAGGCCTCCTCTAGTTTGTGGTGTAGCCTCTGAGGCAGCATGGTTCTCATTGAGCGGTGTTATTCCAGCTCAGAGGCCTCCTCTAGTTTGTGGTGTAGCCTCTGAGGCAGCATGGTTCTCATTGAGCGGTGTTATTCCAGCTCAGAGGCCTCCTCTAGTTTGTGGTGTAGCCTCTGAGGCAGCATGGTTCTCATTGCCACATTCTACACCTTATTTACTTCTCACTCCTATGATTTCTATGAGACTGCATACATGAAATGAGGTACTATTGCTCTTCACAATATTGGTAATTAACTAATCTCTTAGGTTTGATCATGTTTAATGGACGTGAGCATTGAGGACTACCATTCGGCAAACACAGTTGGCAGTCTTTCCAAAGGAGGCTCACATTTTTTCTAAACCAGTGTTCATTTGAACTGGAAAGCATCGTTGCAAAGCTTTCATTGCCTGTTTGAAGACTCCATTTTGAAAAAGAAACTTGTCAGATCGCCAAAGAATGTTTATAGAGGTGTAATGAAAAAACTAAATACAGTAAAACCAGGCTATTTAGATGCATGATTAGTCTGGAATTCATTACAGGTTCTGCTTTGCTTGTTGTTCTCTCTTTAAGGGCTTGTTCATACAGGGCCATAAAACATGTGTTGGGTTCATTCAGCAAATCTATTTTTAAAGGTGAAGAGTAGCATGAGCAGTAGACTCCAAAGAATAAACAAAGTATTGAATCTAAGAAACACATTTAGACTTAACAAAGTCACAAGAACTGTGAAGGGGAATTGATGTTGGTAACAATGAATGCAATAAGAAAGGATAAGGTGAAGGTGTCAGAAGTTGCAGGAGTCAGAACTTGAGAGATCATCCCTGCGGCTGAAATACTCATGCACGAGCAGCCAGTATAGCCAGGAGGCATCAAGCATCAAGACTCCCTAAATCATCAAATGGACAGGAATATAAATGGCCTATTTACTACCACAGTCACAGGCAATGCTCACTATTACCTGTCAGGCGTTGAGTTGATGGTCTGTATTTTCATCAGTGAGGCCATCACCATAACATTATTAATGACAGGTTTCTAAGGTAAATGGCTGTTTTAACAGGATATGATCTATGTGGATGGCTGAACAACTAGCTGTTTAAGAGACTCTTAATCTCTTTTCCTCTATCATAGCTATTTTTGTTATGGAATGATCAGGGAAAAGATTGAATCCATATCCTGATGGGAGAAATAAACAACCTCTCAGCAAAGTTCTTAGAACAAGGAGGATGGAAACCTATCCCGTGTTCTGTAACATTTTCAAGTTGCTAACAGATGTTGTAGTGTACACAAACTGTCACCCATAGACACATCTCGGTCCAACAGTAGATTACAGATTAGCTGCGGTCTGCCTAGCAACGGAAGTCAATCTGTTATAGATAAATGTATTCAAATCAACCTCACATGAAAGTGAAAGAGGAAAAAATACAAATGCAAAGCACTCACCAGTATTACATCCTGTTAGAATCATCCAGTTGCAGCACCCAGAGGAGAATGTTTTTCCTGTGTGCAACAGAATATGTGAGTGTGTATGCACTCATACTCACACACACACACGCACACACGCACACACACTCGGACACACACACACACAAACACACACACACGCACACACACACACACACGCACACACACGCACACACACACGCACACACACACACACACACACACACACACACACACACGTATATTAGTATGTTAGGTCAGCGAGTGCTAGTTTAGGCTTTCATAAAGTGTGTACCACTGCCCACCCCAGGTGGAGTGAGGACCCCAGCCGTGAATGCCAGTTGAATGCAAGCCAGTCAAAGCACAGCACATTCCATTAGCGTGTTCCACTGCCAGAGAACCCAGTTAGCTATAGCCAGCACCCTACTGCCCCAAGGCTGCTAGCTACTGGGGCTGGAATCCTGGTCAAAGTATCCCACACTGAGGTTAAGCGATGGAGCTCTCAGAGGTTGTGTGTAGAGATCTTCTTCTCTCCAGGTCTCTCTCTCTGTGCTGTAGGTCCTGGAGGCCTCACAAGGACAGTCTTGGATGGATGAATGGCAGGGATCCACTGATGGCTGATGCAGAGAGACCCTGCCGTGACTGAGCACGCAGAGCACGCCTGTCTATTTGTATTGCTGTGGTCTTTGTGGAGCGAAAATCCCGCTATTGTTCAGGGTAGAAACAAGCACGAAGCAGGCAGAAGAGTCTGGTGGTAGGCAGTAGGCAGTAGGCTGTAGGCAGGGAGAGTTCTGAGAGGAGAAAGAGGAGGAGGAAGAGGAGGACCCAGGCACTAATGGCTCTTCTGCGATTCCTTCAGCACTCTGTCAGTGCAGCTGCCAGTGGGCTGTGGAGCTCAGAGAGAGATGCAGCCATTCCTCCCTTCTGTCATCCACACCTCCCCTAATCCCCCCACTGCTCTGCTGAGACACCAACACTTCAGCTTTGTATCCAAGCCCTTCTCTTGCGTGAAGAAGCGTGTTAGAGTGTGTTCCATCTCTTCCCCTGGCTGTTAGACTGCTCTTGAGTGGCAGTATGTCGGGGGCTGGAGGCTCATGTTGAATTTATGTGTGTGTGTGGAGTGGGCTGTCTTTATGGTCCTTCACACAGGTGTTACTGTGGCAACAGGAACTAAACCGGCTTACCACTACACGCAGCCTCCTGTTTTCTTTTAGATAAATCTGTTCCACATTACCCTCGTAGAAGGACCTCTCTCTCTCTCATATATATATATATATAAACTATATATATATATGTGTGCGTGTGTGTGTGTGTGTGTGTGTGTGTGTGTGTGTGTCTTTGTCGCTACCTTATAGATTTGTGTGTGTTGTGTCATGTTGTGTGTGTGTGTGTGTGTGTGTGTGTGTGTGGGTGTGGGTGTGGATGTCTTTGTTTGCCTTTGTCTGTCTGTCTGTGTCTTTTTTCATCACTATCAAAGAAGGGGGCAGCTTGGGATGTCATCTCATCCTATAGATCCAACACTGTCCAAGGACTTTCACCATCAGACAACTACTAGCTGAAAAAATATTCCCTTCACTTATTTCTTCTTCTCCCTCGTTTCCCTGTAATTGGCGATAAAGACAGGCTGACAAAGAAGGATGCTGTCAAAGTGTTCCACACCCACGCTGATTTACATTACCCACAAACCCTCCTAACAAAAAGACCAGGAGAGAGGGACAATTATGACTCATTGTAGTGCTGCTGCAAGGCTGCATAAAAGCCCCTCTCGCTGCTGTAGCTGCACTCACTAGAGCCCCATCTCTACAGTCTGAAGAAAAAATCTGTGTGAGTCACACACACAACTAAGCCTGGAGGGGAAACAAAACTACAGACATGCCGGTCTGTAGCTCTTAGTTCTTGCCAGCACTGGTCCATAACCCCACAGTCTCAGAGCTCGAGTTCCCTGAGCTCTCTACTGTTGGAGCTGGAAGGGTAAAGTGTCAGTGTGTGTGTGTGTGTGTGTGTGTGTGTGTGTGTGTGTGTGTGTGTGTGTGTGCAAGGGGGTTGATGAAGAGCATTATTTCTTTCAATCAAGACAGCTCTAGTATACGTTTTTTAAAAGTTAAATTTTTATTAAATACTGCATTATCTTACATTGCCTGTACAACGTCAAACTTATGAAAAGGATATACACATATTGAAGAATAAATTACAGTTCAGCCAAATCTGAATAAAGATAACAAAATATTTCAACAATAGTATTTTCAGTGATGCCTCAAATCACCTCAAACATGAAAGAGCTTAAAGGGAGCTTTTTAACTTAATGAGTTCAAATAGGAAATAATTAAATACGAAACATGCCACTTATTATTTGTAGTTCTTCAGGATATAGAAATTGATACATAATCAAATAAAAGTAAGACCAAAATATAAATAGAATTCACCCCTAAAAATACTCCTGAAGTTCCTTTAAATCAAGCAATTCCAGTCTTGAACTAGCAACTGCTTTTGTCAAAGAGCAATGAAGAATAGAAAGCTACTCATTAATATACATATAATATAATATTTACAAATACACTGTGTAGAAGAGTGAGGAAAAAAAAGGAATGTTATTGAATGTAGGCAACTGTGTTCATAGCTTAGAGTGCAGCATGATTAGGAACAGAAAAGTCCAATGGGCATCCATTTTGATTTTTACAATAACAGATAGATTATGTGATCAGAGTTGTTTCAGTAAAGCATGCTACGCTAACCAGGGTCATAGTCTGTAATAGTGGAACTTGAGGAAGTCCACCTAGTACATAGCACCTTGACCAGATTCTACCCTAGCCAGCTGCTAAGAGGGTTGACCAGTACAGGGAGCGTTCAGCACTCCTACAGTGTGGGAATGGCAGCCTTCTGGATACCCATGACCGTGTCGTAAAAGCAGTCTTCGTTGACCACGGAGGTCAGGCTCTGAACACTGAAGTCTCTCCCCAGCAGGGTGTTAAGGTTCACACACTGGGATTCGTCCATAACCCCTACCCCCTGGGCCCCCTGCAGGCTGCTCCCTCTCCTCTGGGAAGGGTAGGGCTGGGTGCATCCCTGCCTTAGCTGCTCGTGTTGGGACCCTGCGCTCCCCACTGTGTCCTCTGTGAAGTTTAGTCTCTGGAGCTGGGCCTCCAGGGCGCTGGTCAAGGAGCACAGCCTGGCCCTCTTGCCCAACGTGTTGCTCTTTAGGCTGGGGAGGCCCTTGGAGCGGCTGGGGAGCTGGGGCTCAGAGTGAGTGTCTCCAGGGTGGAGGCCGCTGGACACACTGCCGTCGTCGGAGTGGTGCTGGCCTGTCCTCTGGGCCTCTGTGTGGTGCTGCTGTCTCCTCCTCCAGGAGCTGCCTCTGGCCACTACTGGCTGGTTCCTACGGAGGGAGCCCAGGTGCTCTCTGAAACCCTTCTCTGCTGGGAGTGGGAGAAGCCTCCTTGTGCTGTCTTTCAGGAGGGAGCGAAGAGCTTTCACAACACTGGCTTTACTCTCCAAACCACTGGAAAACACACACACATATACACATTAGACTATTTCTATTATACAGGCCATGTACATTTACCTGTATACATTTGTTCTACTGGCTTAATTCAATGATTATTGGATTCAATTAAAATGGTCCCTTTTTAATGTTGGTCTCCCCTCTCACCTGCTGCAGAGCTGGAACACAGTCTCTGGTCTCCCCTCCACTTGGGACTTGGTATGAACCAGCTCCCAGATACAAGGGTTCTCTGTCCCTGTCATTATAGAGAGAAGAATAGAGAGAATACTTTAGTCAGTTGAGTAAGAGGAACACAGAGCAGATTGAGTGGACAAACAGGCTGGGGTCAGAGGGTGGAGAGGGTCACTTACCTGCTGTGTTCCCCAGGCGGACCTGCACTGCTGACACTGGGATGAGCCAGCGGAACTTGAAGGGGTCCAGGTCCCCTGAGCGTGAGGTGGTCTGCATCAAACACAAACATAGAGACCCACATATTAGAGATCCAACATGTGACATCAGATGTATGGTATGGTAGCATCATATGTGGAAATATATGTATATTTGAGGGGTTGAACTCACCATCCTCTTCTTCAGCTTGATACTCTCACGGTACACCAGGATCACTGCTCTCTTAAAAACTGGAGGGGCAGATTTAAGATAGAAGAAGAAGAAGGTAGATTCTAGTCAGATATTGTTTTATCGTTGATTTTGCACACTTTACGTCAGAAGAAACTTCTCCGTCTGGTTTAGCTCCTCATTGAAAATACCCACTCACCAAACAGCGTCAGCTCAGGATCCTTCCTCATGCGGCCTAGGGAAGGTAGAGGGTTGAGCCACACCAAAGAGGAGTGGATGAGGAACTCTCCCATGGAGATCTCTGTCACCTAGGGAGGGAGAGGGAAAGTCAGTCCAGTGGTTTGAACCTGAAGGGCTTCACTCTAAAATTGTACAAATACAACTTTATTTTTATGTGCATTTGACCGTGAAGTGTGTGATGATTGTACCTCCTTCTCAGGGCCCCTCTGCTCGGCTACTAGCTGGTCAAACACAGTGCCGTAGTCTTCATAGATCTTCTGCATCTCGTTGATGTGGCTGGCTACCCTCTCCATGGCTCTCAGGGCCTCTGATATTGAGAAACAGGGGTGTTACAGGACAAGTCAATATAGTTCATACCCAGCAAGTCTGCCAGAACTACATTAGCTATATTGCTACAAATGTGTGTGTGTGTATGTGTATGTGTAGCAGCAGTGTGTGATACCTGTTAGGTGACTATGCTCCTCACTCTCCGAGTCAGTCAAAGACACCAGCTCTTTGAGCAGCAGGGGGTATTTGAGTACTCTCTGGACTGGTTTAATGAGGTAGGACTCCAGAGTTGACGAGTGCTGCTTGGTGGGGTTCTTCGCCCCCAAGAACTCCTTAAAGGCCTGGTCTGTCTTAGCTGTTGAGAGGAAATAATGAGTGCCTTGCTTTTGCAGCATAAAGCTTTGATAACTGCACTTGATCTGACATTTAAGATGTCCCGCCTATAACAACCTATAATATGGAGTACTGTAATTGGAATGTTCACATTTACTGTACAAGAAGAACAGTCTTTACCTCGTTCCAGAACTTTCTGGACCTTGATGTGATTGGCACAGAACCCACTGTAAAGCTTGAAGTGGTCGGCGTAGTACAGGAAGGACCCTCCCAATGAGAAAAGAAGTGTCTGAATACAGAGAGGGAGAGAGAATTCACAGTTACACTCTGCAACACTGTAGGCTAAATGTTTGGTGGCAGACATAATGGATATCCTGATGATGAAGGCTGAGTATGTTCGAGCTCCAGCCCCCTGTTGGTTGTACCTTGAACTGCTCAGGGGTCTCTAGGGAGCTGAAGTTGGGGGACGAAGCGATGCGCTCCTCCAGGGTGTGGAGGAACACTCTCTGGAAGTCCAGCATCTCAGGCAAACTGCCAAAGAGGGACTCCATCTGGTGGAGGGAGGGAAGAACATCACTGTCAGTAACAACTCAGTGGACAGACATGAAGAGATAAACTGCTAACAAGCAAAGTAACAAGTCATTATATTATTATTATATATATATATATATATATATATATATATATATATATATATAGTTATACAGCAGCACAGAATGCTGTTTATGTTACTACATATGTTAGCAGATATCTACTCTTAATCGCTCTCTGTGGTGTGAGGAGTTCTATAGCCCCCCTCCATACTGTACCTCATCATGGCTGAGGAAAGTCTCACTCTGTAGGGGCGTCAGGTAGATGTCAAACAAACAGCCCAGATCCTGAATGACAGAGAGAGAGGAGGGGGACATCATCAGACTGTGACATCATCACCATCAGACTAAAATGTCATCACCATCAGACTGAGAAATCATCACCATCAGACTGAGAAATCATCACTCTCATCATCCAGACACTTGACCGCCAGAGCAGCAGAAGGTAAACAGGCATTTACAGACCGTCAGCAAACAGTCACTAAGAGACCATTCATTTGCACACACTTATTTTTCGTAAGCACATTACTCATTAACTATGAATCCCCTGACAGGATTTTTCAGTGCTCACACAGAGAGGCAGCATGAGTGAGCGTGAGAAAGCCTACCTTTACATAGGACTTCTCTGTGTCAACCAGCTCCTGGATGACCTTGCACAGTCTCTCGGAGATGGACATGTGTCTGGGGCAGGGCCTCTGGGACTGGGGGCTGGGCTCTGTGGAGTAGGGGTTCCTCTGGCCATCCACCACCGCCCCACAGCCCTCTGGGAAGGTTTGGTACAGCGTGCACTCAGTCTCCACACTCTGAGGGAACAGAACAGAGAGACGAGATGTTCATTTTAGCTCTGCATTTCAAATGACTGAACTTTTAACCAGGGGAGTTAAGATTACAGCTCAGCTCAAATGTACACTGACAAGCTCCTAATCATATGTCAGTTTAAATCATCGACCCTCTGAGCTGTTTAAGAGCCAGTCGAACTCTCCCTCTGGAGTTTGAGAGGCAGAGGGTGCAGAGGGCCAGGTCTAAGCCTGGCAGCTGTATCGTGGTCATAGGGAATAGGGAATAGGGATCAGAGAGATTTGGTAAACACTGCTATCTGGGTGCCACTGGGAATCTGGGAATGAGCCAAAGGGTGCCACATTCTCCCACAGTAATTATGTGAATGTTAAATCTATTCCCATATGATTTCAGTTACACTAATGAATATGATTAAAAAGTAATGAGCAAACTGTCTGAGATGAGCAATGACAGCAAACTATTTTATAACCCATGAAAGAGAGCAGCTAGCAGCTTGGGAGCAAGAATAGAATAATCTAGTCTAGTCTCTAGTTTCTGAGCAGGGACTTCACCAAACATAATTCTGCTCATCCACATTGAGACCCCACTCTCACACTCTAAAATATCTTCAGCGTGCAGATTTGCCAAATGCAGCATTATCAGCGGTGCACACATAGACAATCCTCAGTGGGACATATAACAGGGAGGTTCCCCAGCGAGGGCTTTGCCCATTTGTCATCATAATTTGTCCTGCCAAGCTGTAATAAAGTGCTGACAAATGGATACATTCCTGAAGTTAGGACTAATGTGCTGCACAGCTATCCAGCTTTTAATAGCCCAGACATAGAAGCAAGGGTAGACAGAAAAGGTGAAAAATATTCTCTCATAAGCATGAGCTTATTATTTCCTGTTACACTTTGCTCTGTGTCTCAGAGGAGTGAGTACATACTGGTATCTTACTGTATAAATTATACCTCTCTCTGCAGTAAGACAACAACGATAATAACAGTACATTCATTGCTCTCCATTATACTGAAGGCGATCAACATCAAAGCAATACAACCACACCTCGACCAACGCATCAATGCAACATAAACAATGCTAGGAGACCAGCTCAGCCACACAGAGCACAGCGAATGTGTTACCAGCAGAACGACTCTATCGGCTGCCAGCTCACAGGCCGTGCAGGAGGCCACATCATCCAACAGTTGAGCCAGCCTGTCCTTGAAGGACTGCCTAAGGGACAGCGAGGTGAAGCCAAGAGAAAGTTCCCCCACCTCCCCTTCCTCCTCCAGTGAAAGCACCCAGCACATAGCCCTGATGGACGGCGACGGGGACGCTTCTCCTGGGGTGAACCTCTGGCTGTTGGTGGAGCTGGACAGCTAAACAACACCCTATGTACCTGCCAGCGTGTTAAGACCTCCCACAAGGATTATAATCCTTGGGTTTGCCGTACTCTCCCCGTCTCTCTGTCACACACACTTAAGGATTAAGCCTGGATTAGTAGTCTACTCGGGGTCATGGGCTGCTGACAGGGCTCGGACAGTCTTCAAATCCGAGGTCCAAATCCACATCGCTGCTGTGGTGTTCCTAAGCCTTCATTTCCAGGCCCGTTCTGTAAGTCCACAGTCCAGTCCCGTACATTTAAGCCAACAGTATTGATACTGTGTGGTGGCACTGTTTTTAGCTGGCCAAGACCCAGGCAGCTGTGGATGACCTGGCATTGAATCAGGACCAAACACACCATCCACTGCTCTTAACTCTCTCCCATTATCACACTCCATCTTACCTGTCCAAGTTGCTCCGCTCCATCCGTGGATCGTGGCAACAGTGACACCTCATCCAAGGCAGGCACTACACATTTCTCAGAGACTTCCTGGGCCAATGGTATATCTGAGAGAAGTAGACAGGACCACAATTATTAAAGACATGGACTGAACTAAAGGAGGCAGAAAGTTCTATAAATGCTAAGAGAGAAGTCTAGGTTAAAGATGCACTAGCTGCAGTTTTATTGTTGTCCCCTGGGGTAGGGCATCTCTACTGGCGGTTAAGTGCACCTGACTGGTGTCAACAAGCGTTGATTTAGCTTCACTAAAAGCCCAGCAGGCAGGAGCAATTCATTTGTCCTCACTCCTCTCCCACAGGTTTTACAGAGCTTGAAAACTTGGCATCACGCCAGCAGGAATAACTCTGTGTTTCTATCATTTGTACTATGGCCACATATGTTTTGTTTGTCAATGACATAATTATGTCGGATACTCATGTCATCTCTAAATGTAAAATCCTTGATTGCCCTCCCATGGTATTATATTATTATAATTATATTATAACTATATCCACCATGGTGCCATTTAGACAGTGATTCCACTCTGTCCAGTGAAACATGCCAACTGTCATCAAGTTCTCCTAATTAGAGCAGCATGGTGCAGCATCTCCAGCCAGGCCTGAACACTCAGCAGCATGACATTCCCCCCAGCATGCTGCCCACACACTGCCTCTCAGCACAGATACAATACAAAGGCTGAAGGACACTTCTCTCTGAGGCCCTCTAGTGGCAAAAAGAAAACCTGTATCTGGTAGACAACAATGAATGCCTTCCAATGAACCAAATGTAAACAAAGAGGTTATAAATTAAGTAGATTGATCCAAAGAATGGTGAAACACTACAGCTGTTTGTGAATAGATGGTAGTATCTGTATTAAGATGAGATTGACATTTACCTGTGGTCCAAGGGGTGAGCTGGCTTGGGGGTGGTGCTGGTTGACAAGGGTAGCTGACGTCACAGTCTGGCCAGACAGAGCTGTGGTCGTCAGGGACCGTGTCCTCTCGCCTGAGCAGCAGGTGGAGCGTCTGGTGGCTGAAGAACATCTGCATCAGGCCCAGATCCAGCGTGGACACACTGGTCCCATTCAGAACCAGGATCTCATCCCCTGCTCTCAGCCCTGTGGGAACGACAGGAGACATCATCAATCAGTCTACACAGCCACTGGGATGTTTGGCACTGGGTTTTCTTGAATAAACCATATCTTGTTCTGTCTCTTTAGTTTTCTGTTATGTACTGTGAATGTGAATGTGAAAATTGAGAATTGAAAATAGAAAATTTTACTAACTGGAAAGACATACCTTCAATAAAGGCCAGTCCTTCTGGGCTGACCTCACTCACAAAGACATGGCTTTTCCTGGCCCCATCTACATGACCTGTGACAGCAAAACCTATAGATAGGAGTGGTCAGAAGTCAAAGCAGAGTAACACATGACATTACAATAAACAGACACAGGCGCATGTTCATTTCTGACTCACCGAAGTCTACTGCTGTATCAGGGCGGGATAATTGTATGGTGAACTCATTGAGAGGGAAGACCTCCAACTCTTCATAAACCTGTTTAGTAAAAGCATATTGAAGAGTGAAGTAGCATTCATCACATACACCTCAATGTACTTGCTAAAGAGACAAGAAATAATGGATGAATTAGAGTTTGAAGTGAATGCAAAAAGTTGACGCAGCATGAACCAAACACAGTGAGTGACTGAATGAATTATTGCATCAGTGACTGAGTCCTGTAAGTGATGTCGGAGGGCCTCACCAAGTCACTGACAGAGTCTGTGGGCGCTGGTGTGCTGCTCTCTGTATCCTGGCCCACATGACTGCTCCTCACACGTAGGCAGTGCTGACTCGGGTCCAACTGTCTCTCCTAAAGCAAGACACAAGAGGATAGGTCTAACACATCAAACTACTGTACACTCAGAATCACTAATATTCATAGTTCCTCTCGGCCCAAAGGATGCAGTGAATGAGCTCTTCTTAGGGAGGAAACGCATGAATTATTAAAGAATCTAGAGCAATTAAACTAGTAGCTGTACCCTACAGCAAGCCTACACAGCAACAGCAGTGTTGAGATTCATTAGTAATGAGAAATTGCAGTATGTTTACCTTACAAGCCAAAGATAGCACATCTGACACGAGGAAATCCGGTTTTATGGAGACAATAACAACTTGGTTGTCCGGCATATTCACTTGAGTTTCCAAAGTGCTGTACCACGTGTTGCCTTCAGATGGTGCTATTAACTGCATTTTGGGAAGCCTGTCCAATCTCTGTTATGGTAAGATAAAGAGACAAAGAGAAAAAAGAGGGATAATGTGTTCATTAAGTTTCAGAGCTGATGATTTTATGCTCTTATGTTGTCGGTTACTAAATAATTCAACCAAGCATTTAAGATCTCTTAGTAAAAACTAATCTATTCTGCAACTTCTTCCTCATTGCATTTTAGCATTAAATATTGATAATCTACACTACAAATAAATCATTAATTTCGTCTATAAATATAAATAATATATTACAATTCAGCTCATATGAAATCACGTCTTCCACGTCCCTCACAGCTGTTGTGTGTGTCTGTTGAACTAAAGCCAAAAGCCACTGAATGCACACAGCAACAGGTCTGGGAGGGAGGTGGAGGATGGGGGAGAGAGAGGGGGGAGTCATTCTCTGCCAGTACAGAGGGATTAATACTCTGGGACAATGGAATTTTGGGAGAATAAAGGCCCTCTGTCGGTCAAACTCTCCCCCTCTCTCCCCCCTCTCTCTCCTGTCCCTCGGAAGGCTCCTTGCCTGCCTCACGCCTGCCTGTTTGCACTGAAGCAGTGTCAACAGATCAGCAGGCTGTTGTGACAGCTGTGCTATGCTTGACCCTGTGTGAATAGAAGTCCCCCGCTATCCCCCACTCTCCCCCATAGGAGGATTAGTGAGTCTGAGAAATTGATTGATAACAATACTCCCAGTCCAGCACCTGGGTCTTAACTCTGAGCAAACATAGGGGCAGACTCAGGACACTTTCTTCAACAAGGGAGAAAAGTTTGAAGAACATTTTTAGACCACCATTTCATTTTCAGACCTAAAAATAGAACATCAGCAGCTATTAAGTAGAGCAAGATTATGACTTCACATCCTTTCTGTGGTTACTGAAAAATACACAAAAGGACAACTGTACCTCTGAGCTGCACAGGCCAGGGTTTCCAACAGTATGACTTTCGAAAATCTGCAACATGGAAAAAGCAAATACAGATTCAGAGAGATAAAATCAAGATAAAATTCTCCCAAAAAATATTTTACTAAAAATAAAATCTTTATTTACATTTAATTTAAAACTATACGTCTAAACCAAAGGCTTTGATACTATTCAGATCCAGATTTGAAACCAAAATTAGCCCGGAGGATTCATGGGAGAAATAAGGGGTTTGGTGATGCTGAAATTACAGGTCTGGGAGTCAGACAGATGGAACAGCCGTAATCAGGCTGGCGGGGATGGAGACTGTCTCCCCTCGCCTCACATGCCAGTCTGCCCTCCGAGCCACCACTGCTCCCTCAGACCACCACCAGTGACAGGACCACCACAGAGCTAAGGTGCCATCCAAATACCAACAGCCTATCAAATCTATTTTAGCAGCGCTACGGGTGCAGTTTCAGTTTCAAAATGCTCATGCGACAGATTGCTTTTTTTTATCTAGTCATTTAACATCTACATTTGTCCTCTTTTTCTCAAGTTGGGCCGGGGGGAGGGAGGGGGGGGGGGTTGAGGGTCCTGACAATGGGTGACTCATCACCTCTACATCACAGCTCTCTTACAAGCTTTTAAAAGTGACTCCCCAACTCCCCACCCTCCAAATAAAAAGCAATGGCTGGCAGAGAAGAATGGCGCAGAATGAGTCCCTTTGGTAAATGTGGGGCTGTCGGACATTTAGTAGACGGCGCGGTTTACACAAACCATCTGTTTATCCCCACTGGCGCACTGCAGCTTGCAACAATTAACCACATATGGCTTCTAGTAATGCCTGTTCAATCTCTGTTCCATTGAGTGCCCTCTCTGGTAGATTATGCTTTTGCTTACTTAGACTCATAACAAAGACCTTGACTGCTGTGAAATCTCTCACTATATGCTATGTGTAAGGAGGGAACCATGGCCTATGGCTTTGTGACACTGTGTTTGACCTGTATAAGTCAGTGAGATCAATAGACCGGTGTGTTACATCTGTGCACTAAAATATTTTTTTAGATAACCCTGACAGCCCCTGGGCATTACCACTGTGTCTGTCTGAGCGGCATATGTGATTTGTTTATAATGTTTGTGTGTCTACATTTGAGATTTTTCTGAAACATCTCCCCCGCTGCTGTCCAACTTTTAATGGTGAAATAGAATGGTGAAATAGAAATAAATATGAACACACCATGTGACTAAGCAGACCAAGTGTGTCTATATGTGAGACGCATCTTTCAGAGTGTCAACAGAGCACGTGTTGGGGAGGGAGTGAAGAGGCCTTACCATACCTATCTTATTATCACATTGGGAAAAACTAAACAAGGATGGTCATGTGAGATTTGCCCTTCACTAAAGTTAGAAACTCTCAACATCCAAAAATAGACCACTCTCAGAGGAGCATTTATCAAGCATGGGAAGGGGCGGGGATGTTGGAGGTTGACTAGAGTACACTTCAGCGAATGATGAGAGTTTCAGCAGGTTGCTACGGCCCTGATGAGGGAACAAAATACTTCCTTCACTCAACGCCTCCGTTTGGAATGTTCCCAAACAAAAAGTTAGATTAGCTACCTACCCCCTTCCCCTTGAAATGTTGCAAATTCAACTAAGTCTGGGTAATTTATGGGTCATGGCCCGTGAGGAGTGAAAACAACACATTCCAGGAACCAGCTTCTCAAATTGATTTATCAAACGGGCGCTCTGTTCAAAACAGAAGGGCTACAGAAATGTGCCGTCGGGTCGGGAGCCAAGAGGTCCCTTGTAAAGGATTGTTTATACAGGTGATAAAAAGGAGAGAGGCAAATGGCAAATGGGGCGCCACAGCCAGGGGTAACCCACAGAGATTCTGCCCAGCTGATAGGTTAAGCCCACCTAATAAATTCTTTGGACGTTAATCCATGGAGCCCCTAGCAAGCACAGAACTTCATCCTACTCCTTAATGAGTTATTCTTCACCCATGGCATTCACGTGGTGTTGGAGTGTGAGCAGGTCACAGAATTATGAGACCCCTGATTTTATCATGATCTCTGTGGAGCCGGTAAGGGAGGATGTAAAACCGTACAGTACCTGGGACACAGACTGCCTCTTCTCCTTGCTGCGTTTGGTAAGGCTGTCCAGACCCTTCAGAGAGGAGAAGAGACCCCTCTTGTTCCGCCCTCCTCGGGAAAGTGAACGGCAACGCCTGCGCAAGGTTGCCTCGTCACGGGTGCAGATCTGAGATCAGATAAAAAGATTATATTTTGCCTTTTTGAGATTTCACAATTCACCAAACCATATGAACAGATTATATGTTGCTATATGGGGAGTGCTATATGGGGAGTGCTATATGGGGAGCAGGCCTCACCAGGGCATGGAAGGAGGACACAGAGAAGATCCCCAGGCGGCTCAGGGTCATCTTGGAGGGTCGGCTGGCCACGGCCAGGAGGCTCTTGGGGTTGGGCAGCTCACTGCCCTGCAGGCTGGCCAAGTAGCAGCGCATGCGGAACAGGTCCATGTTAAACTTCTCCAGGTTCTGCTCCCACTGCTGGATCTGTGGACATGGACACACAAACACACACAATGTCATACCTCAGTAAAGTAGAATGGCGTCTTCCCTCTATAATGAAAAGCCCTTCCTAATGGAAAGATGAGCCATTCTATAGCCAGTGGTGAGGAATCAAAGGAATCTCTCTCTATCCATCTCTCTCATTCCTCCTCTCTTCTCTCTCTCTCTCCCCTTCACTGAGGGAAAATGTGTAACTGATTGTACATTGGTGAGATTAGGGTCTAATCTTGAGATGAGGCCTAAGAGGTTCACTTCAAATGGCAGAGCTAGTATCACTTTCAGAGAGATGTACATCAAAGTGAGCGGGGGGCCTAGAGATGAGACCAGCTGCAGTAGAGCTCAGGCACTGGGGTTTGATCCCCTAATTCCCCCCAAACTGGGCATGACCCGTCCCCTGGCCTGTCATTAAGAAGAAAGGGGCTCTAACTACCAGTAATGCTGTTGCGGGAAACCATCCCTTGTTTACTCAGGGGCAGGGGGGCAGCTGGTGATAAAGGGGGTTTCAAGGTGAATAACTGCTGTCAACACATCAGCATTTGGTGTATTACGCAATGACCTCATCTGGCTTTCCAGTTACAACGGCACTCTATGCAGAGTGGATAGAATGTTGCTGGTAATAGCCCATTAGACTCAAAACATCTGGAATACAAATTAAAACTCTGCATGTGATGTTGAATCTGGATGTGCCTAACACAATTTTCAACAAATGATGTTGCCAACACATCTAAGCTCAAAGTCTGAATGTTCCAGAAGGATAGCATTACATAATGATTTTTGCCATTACATGGAGGTTATAACTTGCAGGCAATATGGGCAGAAACAAGAAAGTGTCATGCAGGTATATATCTCTGGTTCATTAAATCTAAAATGGTTTGATTTCCATTTCAGCTGAGACACTAATTACCTAATTGCCCAATTTAACTAACTGCTTGTTTGAATGGCCAGTCCAACTCTCTGGCCATTGATCTCAACAAACACACACCCCTCTAACCCTTCTAAACTCCCTCTTCTCACCTGGCTCTCAATGGCCTTCCTGTTCCTTTGGTCACTGATGACAGACAGCTGCAGCTCGGCCATCTTCTTCATCTTGCCGTCCATGTCGACCTTCTGCAGCAGGGCGCGGGTCTGGCTGCGGAGTAGGCGCACCGTGTCCTCCTTCCCCTGCCGCTTGGCCAGCAGAGAAGCACTGGCGGAATGGATGGCCGTCACCCAGTTCTCCAGGTCCGTTAGATTGGCAGCCTGTGGGGAGTGCGGGGAGGAACGGGGCCAGGTGATTCAGTGCCAGGGGCGGGGTAACATGGCTCTCATTACCAGCCTTTCTCCCTGCCAGACGGGGATCCTTAAGTGCCAGACAAAAGCCCTTTGGCACATTCATTCACTTCCCTCTCTCAGAGCAACAGGCCAAGACTCCCTGTTGCCATGGAGATGTTTGGTAGATGGGCCCACATTGTGATTTGTGTGTCTGGTAAACACTCCATAACTGAATCAAAAGAACGTTAATCTAGGAATAAAAAGGTGCTTTCATGCTTTTAAACTGGTGTGAAGAACATTAAAGAGACAATACTTTCCACTTTATAAGATGGAAAAAAGGGGTCAACTACCCTACCCCTAACAAACAGAGCAAATGCATACAGTAGGCCACTCAAACCAGCCAATAGGGAAGTTTTTTCACAACAACAACCTGTGATTTCACCCTACTATAGAATGTGAAACAATAGAGCTGTAAAGCTGGCAATATCATGGACAGGATATAACCAACACCAACATAGTAATTACCAACCAGAACAGCAGCACATCAAATCCTAAAAAGCAGCACAGCTCACTTCATACTTTTGGTCGGCCCATAGCATGAGTTAGAGAGCAGAGGAGGACGTGGTGCAATATAACCCTCCCTACAGACCGGAGAGTTAAAACCACAAGACTATCATCACCATGGAGCCATGGGGAAGAAAATACAGCGGAATCATAAACCTTCATAAACCCTCTGCTAAGCAACAAGCTCACATTCTAACATTCCATCATTCTGTGGAGTACTCTGAATTATAGATATATTAAAAACAACCATGTTAAATGAGGACCTCCGTGACAGACCCAACTAATGATGCAGCAGTCTGAACTGACCTGAAACAGATAGACTTCTCCATAGGCGTTGCTCAGACAGAAGACATTCTCCTTCTTGGGGTGCTCAGGGACGGCCTGCACAATGCTGTCCTCTGCCAATAGGGCGTAGCGTGGGGACAGCTCCTGCTCAGGGCTGCTCTTCCCATAGGTCTCATAGAACATGAGGGTACAACCTGCACCAGGAGTAGAGGAGGCTTTAGACACAGCATTCATACCAGCATTCATACACATACACAGCATTCATACAGCATTCATACCCTGTTATGCATTAATCTAAGCCTTGTGTGGGGAATGCACACAGAATGTACAGTGCTGCTTGAAAGTATGTGCAATTATAGATTTTTTTACCATTAAATCTTTATTTAATCAGAACCAGTCTTTTTTATCTGACATAACAGGTTTATATTTACCGATTCCATATGTTGGTTTAGAGGAAATCATGCGTGTAGTAGAACAACTGAATTATAAAGAAATTAATGCATGTGCAAAAATAAGTGAACCCCAAGTTGCATTGGTTAAATCAAGCAGGTAAGTAGAATCAGGTGGGTAAATAACTGGCTACCAAATGAACCATTCAAAGGAGAGATCTTTAGGAAAGACTTTGGGCGGGACTCTGATAAATAGAGATAAGAAACCTGGTCAGTTTTGTGTTACCCATACAGGTGAATGTAAAACACACAACATTTGAGCTCCATCAGTCCACTGTGAGGCAAATTATTTATAAATGGAGAGCATTTAACACGACAGCAACTCGGCCTAGAAGAGCCAAATAATAAATCAGGTAAAAGCCAACCCAAACATAACCTCCCATGCTGCATGTGCATGCTTCAACAATAAAAAGAACATTGAATCGAAATGGCATTCATGGGAGGGTTGCTAGGAAGAAGCCTCTGCTGTCAAAAAAGAACCAAACTACCCGTCTTAACTTTGCCAGAGACCACCTGGACAAGCCCGAAGGTTTCTGGAAGTCTGTTCTCTGGACAGATGAGTCCAAAATTGACCTTTTGGTCACAATCAAAACCACTATGTTTGGCGAAACCCCAATACTGGCTATTACCAAAAGAACCTTATCCCAACAGTCAAGCATGGTGGTGGGAAGTCAAGGAGCTAAAGCTGGGCTGAAAATGGGTCTTCCAACAAGACAATGACCCAAAGCATTCAAGCAAATCTACCAAAGAATGGCTCAGGAGAAAGAAGATTTGTGTTTTGGATTGGTCAAGTCAAAGTTCTGATCTAAATCCAATTGAGATGCTGTGGCAGGACCTGAAGCGGGCAGTTCATGCCAGACACCCCTCAAACCTCACTCAATTGGCTGAGTTCTGTAAGAAGGAGTGGGCAAAAATCCCTCAAAACAGATGTCTGCTAATGGAGGTGCCACAAGCTATTGACTGAAGAGGTTCACATATTTTTGCACACATGAAATCTGAGTTTTTGTTAAATAAACAACTTTTGTTAAATAAACAATATTATACTATATCAGATTTTTTTGTTTGTGTCCTTTATTTGGAATGTCTTTATTACAGGTTTAGATAAAGATTTTAAAGTTTATTTTAATATTTTATACAAAAATAATGACCATCCCTGTAGGGTTCACAAACTTTCAAGCAGCACTGTATATCGGAAAGACGTATACAGCACAGCACAGATTTTTAGTGAGTGCAGGGGAGACCCACCTTTGAGTGTGACCCAGTACTGCCTCCACTTGCGTCGGGCTACCAGCTCCAGCTTCCTGTCCTTGTGCAGTGTGAGGAGGGGTTTGAAGGAGAGCCAGCCTGCCCGTCTCACCATACCTTGCTCCTTCTCAAACAGCAGGTCCAGCTGCTCCAGAGAGCCCAGAGAGCCACTGCTGCTCTCCCCCTGCTCCCCCTCCCCCTCGCCCTCCCCCCCGTCCTCCCCCTCCCCCTCCGAGGGCTCGGGTCGCTCAGGCCCACTGCAGCCCGTCTCCAGCTCCTGCATGAAGTTCTCATAGATATTCTGCCTGAGGGCGTCGCTCTGGCTCTGCTGGCCCTGCAGGGTTCTGGAGGAACCAGAGTGGGCCGACTGGGCTTGGAGCTGGGCCTGGGTGTGGAGTGGGTTCCATAGAGGACCAGTCACCTGGGAGCCGGGGTCAGCTGACCCAGGGTCCACTCCACTGCTGAAGCCCTCACTGGCCTCACTACCGCAGGGCTCCTGAGGAGTGAGGAAGTGGGTTGGAGGAAAGAAGCAGACATGTATGAATAGCTAGCCCTTTGAGTGAAAGATCAACTTACAATATCAGAGATAGTGTATACAAGAGCAATATCGTTATCCATTGCTTTCCTACAATTTCCTGGACCAGAAATAATGATTCCCTTGCCATTCTGCAACCATCAGTCACTCACCACTGTACAATACCCTGGTTATTGATACCCTGAATGATTCAGGTCAATGAAGACATAGATATTCTGTAGACCAATCTAGAGGTCTTACAGAACATATGTATCTATTCATTCACATTCCTTACATGGGGCCAGGGGAAAAACAAAACACCTTAGAATGCCACTGATTAAATAGCATGCTGACTGTAATCCCTTAATTGGGGTATAAATAAACACTTCCTCTTATGAGGTAGAGGGCTCCTCTTACATAGTCTGCACACACAGGCTACAGCCAACACATTATACACCAAAAGCATTGGCGTCATATCATATGACACTGTCATTACTTGATCCCCCCTCCTCTAGTCCTCTGTCACAACAAATTAAACCACCAGTTCTCTCTGCCCAAGAAGTACTGAGGGTTTTGTCAGACTAGCCTACATCTGGACTGTACATCTGGACTAATGCACTTTTCTCTAGGAACAAAACGAGAAGGAAAAGAACTCCCCTCTCAACAGAGCACATCAATCTTTAGAATCTTTCCAACGTAAATATTTTCCAAAACTACACAAAGACTTAGCAGCTCATTCACTATTACATAACATCATTTCTGTCCAAATTATGTAAGATTCCAAAACTGCTGAAGGGTATGACTATCTAATCCTCCTTCAGAGAAGATGCTGACAACACTGATGAACACCGAAAGGTTTGTTTATCCCTGAATTCAATAAATACTACTAAAAAGAAACCGTAACTCTCTTTTTTGAGTGCGGACCAGGAGTTCTATGACTATATAATCAGCCATTGTTGTCCAGAGCATACCCTTCATTTCACCTTTCACAATAGTGTAACGGTAACCTAAATTAGTTGATGTTGTTTTAAAAAACTATACAAATATCTCAGTGGCTCCACTGTTCCAGAGGTCATTCAAAAGCAATAGAATGACAATCAAGATGTCCATGTGACATTACAGTGTTCTGCTTCATCTGATTGGATCCACAGTGCCAGCAGCAATCACGTTGACCACAACAACCTGAACAATAACATTACCATCAAACATACTCTAAACAGACAACTGTGTGGACACATAATCTGATAAGAGTCTACATGTCCAGTCCTGCCACCCCCCGCCGCCCCTTCGTCCCCTCCCCCCCTCACCTGTAGCCTTCTTTTCTTCCTGCTCAGACTTCCAGTCCAATCGCTGATTCGCCTGATGCGGCTCTTAAGCGAGTCCTTCCTATTGTTGCTGGAGGTGACGGGCTCGGCCTTGCGGCAGGGCAGTGTGTGAGAGGAGTACCGCTGGTCATCTGAACTCTCCTCCTGGATGACTGCGTCCAGCACTGAGGCCAGCGATGCCCGGTGCTGGGGTACATCCTGAAACTGGCCCGTGGGGAATGTGGAAGCTACACTGGGGTTGGTGTAGAGGTCAGGCAGGGACACAAGAGTTGAGTTGAGGCTAAACTCCCTCTGGTCTGGGTGTAGAATCACTGAGTCCCCGATGCCACTGTCCTCAGTGCGGCCTGACGAGCAGGTGTTGTACCCGTTACTGTTGTACCCTCTGTTTGTATACTGACTACTGCTGTCCACAGTCTGGAATAGGAGGCTGGTGTTAAACCCAGGGGAGATGTCCTCAGTGCGGGCTGATGAGAAGGTGTTGTAGCCACTGCTGTTGTAACCACAGCCAGTCTCCTCAGTGCGTGTGGAGGAGTAGGTGGTGTAGCCGCTGCTGTTGTCCACGGTCTGGCTGCAGGTGAAGACGTTGTCTGTGAGGTCAGCTGTGTTGCCCCAGGGAGAGTCGTACCAGGAGCCCTCCGAGCTCAGAGAGCTGCCCTTGCTGGTCCTGAGGGAGGGCTCTGGGGCTGCTGCTGGGTGGGTGGACAGGCCCTGAGTCTCCACAGGGACTATCCTGGCGTTAGTGAACTCTACGCGCATGCTGCCATCCTTACTGAGGAGCACCTTAGGGCTGTGGTTCTCCAGAGGCTCACACAGCGACGTCCCCTCAGGGGTCCCCTGTCCGTTCCCACTGAGGCCATTACTCTCTCCGCTGCCGTCAAGGTAACCATAGTGATGGCCATTCTTTCGAGTCAATTGGGAGCTATCTCCTCTGCCACACCTCTGTGGAGAGCTGGGTCTTAGCTTGGTGCTAGAGCCTCCCTTGCTCCCCTTGATGCTGTGCTCGTAGTGACGCGAGCTATAAGGCTGGTTGTTCTTGTGCTGGGGCAGGCAGCCCCTCCCTGTGCCTCTGGTTTTGTACCCTGAGCCCCCCTCACTGTCCCTCCACCAGCTATGTGGGGACAGGACCTCCTCTTTACTGGAGTGGAACTTAAGAGAGCAGGACTTTGGTTTCCCAGGAACCATAAAGCTGCTGTACTGGCTGTCAGTGTTTCCCATTCTGATCTGTAGGGCATATAAAAACACTTATAAAATATACCAAGAATGTATGTGAAAACAAAGAACGTAAAAATCATGCAGTACATGGCTAAAAACTAACTTTTATAGAGCATATTTTACAAATGATATACACAAGCTGTAAACATGTCTTACCAGTTGTGGTGTCTGTCCTCAGGACAAACTCAGGCACTACTCTGCATAGTCCTCAGTGCAATGCCTCAGCGCTGTGCTCTGTGCTGCTGTGTGTGCTCTTCAGGACTGAGCACCTCACTCTTACACACACAGCTGCTCTCTCTCTCTCTCTCTCTCTCTCTCCGGCTCTCTCTCTCTCTCTCTCTCTCTCTCTCTCCAGCTCATCTGTAGGGAAACAGAGGAGGGAGGGGCTTTGGTTAGCTCCACACAGACTGCCTTGTGTGAGCCCACTGTGGTCAGGACCCCCTTTACAACCCCCACCCAAAATCTAAACCCCTTGGCTCGCAATCCCTGCCATCCCCCCACCATGACGTACTGCTGCTCAAGGGGCTCTCAAAAACAGACTTAATTCTGTCTCTTGTTTATTTTGGTTCTCTGGAATTCCAAGCAATTTTCTCTCCATTTTATATTTTTAAATCTCACTCTAAGATTGTTGACTTGAAGTCATCAGACAATACTATTTTAAGCATCACCACAAGCAATGTCTCAACTTTTTTTTGTGGATAAAATAAGGGTTTAAAACAATAAGACTGAAAAGAAAACTCAGTTGCAACTGACAGATCAAGCAAAGAAAGAACCGATCCATAAGGTAAAACTACAACTGTTTAGAAAAATCACAGCATTTCCAGAGATAGACATAAACGTAGAAACTTGTACATCTTGCAGGGAGTTCTCATTTCCTGAGAGAGACAGGGGGAGGTCAGGGGTCAGAGTCGACCGAGGTTCACTGTGTTCTAGCGGTAAACTAAAGCAGCGCTACGCCTATCCTGTCCTGGACTCATTCTTTGAAGAGGAGAGGTGGGTAGAGCTCTGGTTGGACAATGCAGAGTGACAATACATCACACCACTAACCCTAAACACATCAATGACCTTTGACCCTTTCATTTACACAGGACAGGAAGCACTGAGGGCAACCCTTGAAAGCTGAAAATCCCAATGAGACACGAGAGAAATGAGCAACTAGTCTTGAGGCCAGAATGTCTAGGAGGACAGAGTGGCCATGTCATTATCACATAATGTCAGTCAGAGCGTCAAGACAGGTTGCCCTTGCTGTCTGTGTAAAAGACGGTCGCTCTCAGCCAGCCAATGTCTGCAAAGCTCCAGACTATGGGCCTGTGCAGTGGGCGGAACTGGCGCTTTGTGGCACGGTTGTCGGCTTGCTCTCAGACAAGCAGGCGTGAATGGCCAAGGTGCAGGCAGCGGTCCACTTTTGTGCCTCTCTCCTATAGGCCATCTGCTCCCTCGGAGGGGAAACCCTGTCACCCTCGACCCTCGCATTCTTCAGGCACAAAGAGCCCCCCATGCAGACTCCGGGCTGGCCATATTGCAGCGGAATGCATCAGAGCTGAAATGAGGACATGCTTCTTTGGCAATCTGAATGCTCTTATTCAGTGTGTGTGTGTGTGTGTGTGTGTGTGTGTGTGTGTGTGTGTGTGTGTGTGTGTGTGTGTGTGTGTGTGTGTGTGCGCGCGTGCGTGTGTGTGTTTCTTTGTTTATGTGGAGCAATGCTACCTGCCCTTGACACAGACCATCACATCCTATTTATTCCAAATACAACAGAGATGCAAGCAGTGCAAACACTTTTTTTGTGCGAGAGCAACATTTCCGTCAATTACTTCATTGTTTCTACCTTTTGTTCAGCCCCATTTGAACTCTAAAAAAGGTTCATGCTGAATCTACTTGACCATTGCACACGTCTTGTAAACCTTCTATAACAGGGTAGTTATGCAGAGTACCAACTCTGACAGCGGTTCTCTTCTCCTCTCCCAGGCTCTCTGTCTCCTCCTGATCCCTTCCTGTTGCTGTGTGTTTACATGGGACCAAACACTGTGGTAGGCAGGCTCACTCCACACATCCCTCCATAACTGGATAAAGAGTTGGCACGGCCAGCATATCCCTGACAATGTTCCAAACAGACTAGCACTGCCTGCCATTAAAACCAGCACAGGCTCCTTGATCCACGTTTGTCACATGAATGTCATTAAGAGCCAACCGGTGGCCAAGAACTCCAACTGAACATCCAGTTCTGTGATCCAATATTGTAATGACTCAGAAGCCGTGTTTATGACTGAAGTGCATGCACATTTTCAGGGAATGGAATGGAATTGTTAAACAACATGATCACATCAATTACACTTTAATCAAATAAAATTATGGGAGCCTGCGATTTGTTAAAAAATGGGAATGGTTTTCCCCACACAGATCTAGCGTGCGCACTGCAAAGAGCAGAGCCCAGTGATGCATTTCTCCTGAAGCCGGATACAGGATACAGGAAGAACAGATACAACATAAAGAGAAGGAAACAGATACACCTCCAACCTCCCTGAGGTCTGGAAATGTGCTATGGCTTTTAGTGTGAACGCAAGCGCAAACATATGCACCACAAGCTAATTACTCACTCCAGCCCAGAACAACCAGTTTTACAGGCAAAAGCACACAATGTATACTCCTTCTCTCATTTTGGACTCAACAAAAGAACACTTGGGCTTGAGACCACAGGACCACAGTTCCGTCCTGGTGGTGTGGGTTGGGTGAAGGGGGGTGGGGGGGCTGGGCTGGAGGGGCTGGGATGGATGGACTGGAGCGATTATGGCAGGGAGGTTGAGGCTGTGATAATGGCAGCTGGCCACCTGGGAGCCCGCCGTGACTGGGCCTCTTGTTTGACCCAGCATACCACAACTACCACACCACAGCTCCGGAGAAAGGCAACCGACACACACACACACACACACACACACACATACACACATACACACATACACACACACACACACACACACACACACACACACACACACACACACACACACACACTGAGGCATGCAAGAGAAAGAATGAGAGAGAGAAAGAAATGGGGGAAGAACCAGAGAATCAGAGAGAGGGTGAGGGTAGGATGACAAAGAGAAGAGAGTGAGAGAGAGAGAGAGAGAGAGAGAGAGAGAGAGAGAGAGAGAGAGAGAGAGAGAGAGAGAGAGAGAGAGAGAGAGAGAGAAAGAGAAGAATAGGGGCCATTGTTGGCCACAGGTGTTTGGCTGTGATGGTTTGATAAAACCCTGGTTAGGATGAAAGGCGACAGGCAGGAAGAGGACATTCCTGGCATCCATCTCTCATACATTAGGTTGCGTTTTTCAGGTTCTCTATTCAGTCACAGTTGGTTTTATCCTGCATCTCTCAAGCCAGAGGGTGACTAGAACTACATTACATCTGATCAAATAACACATTTATTTTCCCATTGTGCCATGCCAGTACAGTTAGTCATGGGCGGACGGCTGGTGTTTCAACAGTTCTGCTCAGATGTGGTATAGAATAGCATCCAACTAATGAAACCCCCCAAAGTCTCCCCTTTTGGTGTTGCTGGTAATTACTCAGGTCCTTATTGGCAGCAGTGTCAGGGCAGACATAACTCTCACCTCCATCATATCATGTTACACAGCAACAGGAAACCAGCCACCGGAACCAAATTACAATCCTAAACTGAAAACATTATCTACACTCTCCTTTTACTCAGAGGTAGGTTCGCTTAGCATAGTTTAGCTTAGCTTACCTCACAGGTCCAGTAGTGGCTGACTGGGGGGGGGGGGGGGGGGGGGTGTATATGGAGAGAAGGCAGAGAGCAGTGAGCGCTCCACTTCCCATGGGAAAGCACAAAGGAGCCAGGGAGGGCTGGAGCCAGGGGAGAGAGGATGTGTGTCCATAACTGGGGGAGAGAGGGAGAGAGGACCTGTTTCCTCCCCAGCGCTGAGAGGAGCCCTTGTGCTCCCACTGTGGGCAGACGGGCGGGTCCCCTGGACCCAGGCGGGGCCAAATGTTACGTTTGGTGTGGCTCTGCAGCTGCTTCCTCCTCTGGACACCATCAAACATTCAAAAGTGCACTGGATAATACAGTATGTGCTCTTTGAGGAAGGAGACCTGATTAACATACTAAGCACTCCAAATAAGGAGACATATGAGTCTCCATGGGGTTGTTTTAGTCTAATGGTGTCTGGATTGGTCAACAAGTCTGAGTTTGGCTGCTCAGGTCAGATGGTGTTTCATATTCATGGATTCAGATGATTTATTCTATATTGACTCATTCATAATTTATTCCCAAAAACAAAGATGACCTCGGTCACCATATGTGACCTGTTATCTAATCTAATTAAACCCTCTTTAGCCACCTCCAGCCCATTTCCATCCTCTGCCTCAATCTGTCAACTTTTCCCGAACACCATTGAATGGCTAATGAAATAAACTGTCAATTAGAGTGGACCTGATCGATCCATCACTGCAGCTGAGCATTCTGTTAGCAAACCGGATGGGGGTGGAGGTGATGATGACAGAGAATATGAGTTGTACTGGATGCCTGTGTGTAGAATGAAATCTATGCCACAATGTTATTTGTTGCTGACGATTAACATTTCTAAACAGCAAAAAAATACAGAGAAACCTGGAAACCTAAGGAGGCAGAGAACTCCAAGCTCCTCATTTTATGCATGTTGAGAAATGAGAGATGATTTGTGGGGGAAGGGCTCTTTTCCACCGTCTACATACTCCTTTCTTCCAGCTCCTTTGTCCCAGAGGGGAGAGAGAAAGAGAGTGTGTGTGTGTGTGTGTGTGTGTGTGGGGGGGGGGGGGGCATACAAACCAGGGACGGGTGCCTGGCGCGGGCCCTTCTATTCAACCTCCAGATGCCACCGCAGAGCCCCTTTGGCCCTCAGACCATCTATCAATGGCTAACATTCAATATCCAAGGAACTCCATAGGAACTCAGTTGAACTCACTAATGGGAAGGTAAGCCTCCCACACTGGCTACCCTGCCAACCTCACTGGGATAAACCCTGTGCCACACGGTTGGTGACAGTGATGATGACGGCTGCTTGGCTTCTTTGTCTGAAAGGGAGCCATATGTTGGCACCACTCTTTCAGTGGGCCCAAATCTTCAAAAGCCAACAATGTCATGTAAACAAATGGGCTTTAATGGTGCATCAGATCAGATGAAGACTGATTTAAGGCTCTGTTTTGAACATTGTTTTCACTGCCACCAGAGACTGCATGTGCTCATGCTAGCAATGGAAATACAAACCTACCAGGACCCACTTACAGTGCATTCCAGCATGCTCAGATCATGAGTATTTAGATAGATCCCTGATGGTGTTTATTAGTCTTTCAGTAGTTACTTGTATATGGAAGTAAATATACATACTTTCAGTGAGAATGTTTTTTCAGCATCATATTTGGCCCCTCTATCCTGAGAGTGAGGCATTCTGTGTTCACTTCAGCAGCTCAGCACCTGGATCGGAGCTGTGTACCGCCACACACCCTAATGAGCAGGATGTAGTGGTTAAGTCTAAGCCGGTGTAAACATAGGGATACCACAGACTAACCCAATGATTGCCTACACACAAACACAACACACCTATTCCAAGATTTCCGGACTGTGAGGTGATTTAGTGTAATTCTTTGGAGTTAAACTGGTTTGTTTAATGGAGTAAATTGATAGTATTGACCTGCTGTTTGGCTGAGTTGACAACAAACCATTGAGTTAAAAACTGCAGAGAACAGGAGAAAGGGCCATTTGTGTAACTTGGTGGGAAACAATCCCTGGATTTAATAGTTTAAGGTCACAGGTAAATACCCATTTAGCCAAACAGGAATGTGAAAGCTTTTACAGTAGACTTGGCAATTTAAAGCAGCTAAAAACCTCTGGACCACATCCACCAATTGTTTTCTTTGTTTTATTTTCATAGTTCCTATTGTAGACTGTGCAGCCTGGGCAAGGCACTGCTGCCAGTCCAGAACGATGGAAATGATCTTGATCTGAGAGAGCAGTTGGGCCGAGCCCTGTTCTCCTTGCTTGATCGGCTATGCAAAAACACCCCTGACACCCTCTAAAGACAAAGGAATGCCGACTGGCTCCCAGTCACCCACACTATGCACCCAGTGGCTCGGAATTCTGCTGACCTGTTGCTTTACTCAGAAGGTGAGAGGTTGACCTGACATGTACATTCTCCTCCTCACGTGCACACAATCCTACACACACACACACACACAGACACAGACACAGACACAGACACAGACACAGACACAGACACAGACACAGACACACACACACAGACACAGACACACACACACACACACACACACACACACACACACACACACACACACACACACACACACACACATACACACACATACACACACACACAGGACACAGTCACTTCCTGAGTCTGGTGGGCTCTGCTAGCTTTTTCCCCTCAGCTGGACACTCACCAATGGAAGGGCTCCGTTCTTATCCAGAGTGTGAGTCACAGGTCTCAGAGGGTCACACATCCCGTCAACTTGTCTTCCTGTGATGCTGTGTTGCCATTA
Source organism: Argentina silus (assembly GCF_951799395.1). Lineage (NCBI taxonomy): Eukaryota > Metazoa > Chordata > Actinopteri > Argentiniformes > Argentinidae > Argentina > Argentina silus. Next base: position 9,079,897 of record NC_139671.1, read on the forward strand.
TAGAGTAGGGTGAAACATGGGGGCATCCATCTAAAGTTTCTCATGAATTGCCTGCAGCTGAGCCTACATGAGAGTATCACAGTAGATGTTCTTAGATCTATCTCTACTGCCTGCTTTGAGGAATTCCAAAAACAAGTTCAAGATCTCAGGAAAAGAATCCTTAAGTTCTCAACTCAAAACTGAGAGACAGAACTCCTTACTCATAGAAGGGTCTGCGAGGTACATGTAAACAAACCCAAAACCAGCCCCTCCGCTTACATAAGAGGCCACACATCCAGGGAACGTTTAGAGTCACGGAGCTGAGCTCAACAGGAACCACAGAGAATTTAGGAGAGGCTCACTCCAGCCCTCCTCTTACACAACACTGGGAGAGGCTCAGGGACCAGCCCATAGAATGGAAAACAATGGCGGCTGGAGCCAAAAATGAGAAGGAACCAGAGCCAAAAAATCAAGCGGGAGATCACTCTACAGTACAGTACAGCATGTGCTGCTGTTGGAGAAGAAATAGTAAGAAAAAAAAAGGGGGAAAGAGTGAAGAATGGAAAAATCTGACACACAGGGGAAAGATGTGTATCTCTCATACTCTCATTCATACACTCCACACACACACACACACACACACACACACACACACACACACACACACACACACACACACACACACACACACACACACACGTAATTACCTCTTGCATTTATTGCATTGCCTGTACCAAGCATTGAAACGTTTAACCCTCACCGACCCCATGCTCAAATACAAAACAGGGTGATAAATTATGGGTCAGGGAAGGTTCTCATAAATCCATTGTGGGAAGGCAAGCCGAAGGGAGGGAGGGGTAGGGGTAGAGGGGGGGTTTTGCACGTTAAATCCTTAATCTGGGGGGAATAAAACCCGCCACTTACCCCCCTCAGGCTAACCTCTCTTCAAATGAGACGATGTCTGAGACCCCAGCCTTACCGGGCCTTAACCCTACCCAGCCAAACAACACAACAAACCTCCATAGCTATTAGCTATACTCTCCCACTGTCCCCCCACTGGGGGATAGACCTCTCTGTTGAGGGGATGGATAAGTCCCCTGGGCTACTGGAGAGAGCAGGATATTAACAATTGTGACAGCCAGTGTCCACATTAAGAGGAAATGAGTTTGAGGATGGATTCTTAAGTGGCACATGGAGGCTATGTTTGAGTGTGTCTATTTTTGTAAACAAGCAGATAAACTATTTCTGCCTCATTTGAAGTGTGTGTACACTAAGAGGACTGTATGTGCATGAGTGCGTACATGTGTGTGTGGGGTGGGGTGGGGGGCGGGGTGAAGAGCTGAGTGAGAGGGGCGAGGGGCTTATCTTGTATGGGAACATGGAGTAGAGGAGAGCGAGAGAGCGAGAGACTATTAGATCAGTAATGAAATGCAGCTGTGGCACAGCGAGGCCCATAAAGCCTGGGGAAACATAAAGTCTTGTTATGGGACTCTCATTAGGATGGAGGGAGGCCTGGGAAAAGCCTGGTGATGTAATAACAACAGTGAGGGGGACACTCAGTCAGGACTTCAACACATCTTCTCAAACACACTCCACTACAGACACTACAGTACATGACTCTTTCAGGCACTGCTTTTGAGTACGAATGGAAGCAAGAACATGGACTTTGGAGCGCTATCATCGAGGATAGGGGTAGGAGAGGGTGACTACAGCACTTCTCTCTGGCACAAGGAACACTGAGGGAAAAGAACGATTAACATGCCGTCAGCTTGACACAAATTTCAGAAATGGAAACAAAACTCTGTGGTCTAGGCAAGCATCTGCCTTGTTAAGGTCCAGCGCTGGAAGAGATCTGATTCTGCCATAATGACACGCGGCACACACTCAAAGAGAAGACTGCCGCATTGGTTTGCAATGGGCCTTCATTATCTGAAATGGGACATTGATAAAATCTAATTTACTGTGAAATGGCATCACGGAGACCCTAATGAGAGCCACGGGTTTCCAGCGTGGCTGGGCTGCGGTGCGGCAGGCTGTTTTTCCACCCCAGTCAGTGAAAAGCGTACCCCTCACTCAAACCCCCGTCTCCCCATCAGGTCTCCAGCAAAGCCACTTGGCCCAGCAGTATAGACAGAGGGCTCCCTAAATTACAGCTGTGGGCACCAAGTAATCTTCAGTATCATGGACTATATGCTTAACATTTCCTCTTCCCTGGAAATAATGTATGCGTGACGGAACAGTATACATTGACAAGACAGGCGGCTGGCAATCCACATGTATGTTTTGAATATGGAGGTAATTTAGAGATGTCTGCAGGCATACTGTAGACTTAAGGTCTCCTGGTTGAGAAAAGGTGCAGTAGAGTGTATACCAATAGCATAAAACAAAGCGAAGCAACTAAATCTAAGGAGCCAGTGGAACAAAATGCGGCTGTCACACATTACAGGGTAATATATTGAAGTGAGAGAGAAATTTTGTATGACTTATTCATATTCAGGACCTTTAATGTCTGGGTCTTTGTTCCTGTCAGAGAGTCCCCACTTGGCAAATGCTCTGAAATGACTTAGTGCAGACCTGAAACACTCTGCTCAGCTGAATACACAGCTCGCTTTTCCACATTATGAAAAAAGAAGGCGCATTGCCAAGAACAGTATTTGACTTGTTTAATTTGGGTTAAGGTATGCTCCCAGACAGCACCCTTCCCTTCCTTTCCATGTTGACTTTCAGCATCATATACTCTGTGATGCTCAATGGGGCTTTGGTTCCTTAAAATGCGTCCATAGAGCTACCAACAGGCACGTGCCTTTAGAATATTCAGTGTAACCAAGCAACTTTCCAGACTAAATTGATATACATAAGCGTTGGGTAGAGCCCCTTGTCCATGATGTCAACAACAACATCATGGGTAACCACTTTTCCCCTATCAATATAACCAGCTATAGACAATACCGATTCACGTAACCTCTTCTATGATTTTGATTATGAAGAGAAAGAATAGAACAATCTGTCTAATCTAATCAAGAAGTGCATGTAAAATAACTCATTTAATTGTCCAACCTTTGAGGTCAACAATAAATTCTTTATTATGAAGAAAATGTGATCCAATTATGTTTATGGGCCAGAGGCATTGTAATAGCTCTGCCAGCCTTAATTGAGTTTTACTTGAGTGAAATAAAGATGGTATCAGACCTGCTCTCGTGCCTTATAATGCCACATGCATAGAGGGTCTCCATTGTCGGATTACATCGTCTGTTCATGCTTGGTACGCCCGGTCTAATGTTAGGCGCGAGATGGCTTAGAGAAAACAACATAACCCAGGACAGCTAAGCCTATCGCATTCTTCCATCATATAAAAAGTGCCTGCTTGCATGAGAAAATAGGGGTTAATTAGGTAGAAAATCCACCGCACATTCCACCCGGCAGCAATTCAGACAGCTGAATACAGAGGGCCCTTCTTCTACACAGACCCACAAAGACATCAAGGCACTTTACAACTGGATCTGTGATAAGGCTGGGCTACATGCCTGTGATGACTAGGACTGGAAAAATGAAGATTTCACCTCTTGATGCAACTCATCTTCTTTATAACACTCAATTCCATCTCCTCCATCGGTGGGAAAGAGCACTTAAGGGCTCTCACATAGAACCATACATTTTGTCATACACTGAGGGCTGGTTTAAACCTACTCTTAGACGAAAAATGCATCTTTAATCAAGTTTTTCTATTGACATTTTTATTTAGTCCAGAAGTGTGCTTAATCTATGTCTGGGAAACTGGCCCTGATAATGTTAAGAATAAGTCACTGCCTGCGATTCTCTCATCAACTGGTGTTGTTTCTCCACGTCCAAGTGAGTCTCATCACAGGCTGTATTGTGTTAAATATTGAGACGGCTTCTGCTGCTGTAAGGTTGATTAATGTCAATAGTGCTGCATTAATCACTGTTATCGTTCATGCGGACCGGGGCAGGCTGCTAACTTAGTCAGCAAACATTGCCAACAAGAGGCCAGTATGTAGTTCAGGCATGAGCCAATCCCACCTGCTCTAGTCAAAAGATTTCCTGATGAAAAAGAAATATAGATATAGAAAATATACTCAGCAAAGGAGTATCTAATGCATCTATACTAGTATCCAATGCATCTATACTAGACCTAAACGGCTGGGATCATTAGAATCATAACAGAGACCAGTAATGTACCCATTGGTCTTTCATTTGGTCTCTCATTAGCAAAGCACTGAGCAGCTGAAGCTTTAGTCACAGACCATTCAGCCCCACTATTCAATAACACAGCATCGTTAAGGGACATATGGTAAAGGAAGTCTTCACACATGACTGAAGGTCCATCATCTCCTCACTGGTCACCTATGAGAAGCTGCCATTGTCCGTCAGAGGAATAACTAATGATTAGTATGCATCTATGGTAAGTTGTGTTTAGTAGCTAGTAGCTACAAAACAAAACAAAACAACAGGTACACTAGATACACTAGATCTGGGCTGCCACTCTAATAGGACTGTAATAGCTATGGCCATTGGCCATATGGTCATTGAGGTTATGACCCCTTGGAGGGGCTGCTAAGGGCTAACAAATAATCAAGCAAAAGAAAGGGGAGTCTTCATGTGCAACCTTATGTGGCTAGGTAATGACTATTCAGAACACTGTCTCTTACACTCTCAGAAAAAAGGTGCTTGTTAGTACCAAAAAGGGTTCTCAATTTGTCCCTGTAGGGGAACCCCTTTTGGCACCATGTAGAACCCTTTTGGGTTCCATGTCGAACCATATCCACAGAGAGTTCTAAATTTAACCCAAAAGGGTTCTAAATGGATCCCAAAAGGTTCTACATGGCACCAAAATGGATCCTTCAAAAGGTTCCCCTACAGGGACAAATGAAAAAACATTTTGGAACCCTCTTTTCTAAGAGTGTAAAGTTTCTGTGGCATCCATAAGTGTTTGTCCATTGTCCAATCTAATTTCGTTGGACCGCTTAAACACAAAATGTGAAATCTTGAATGGTTGTTGGACTACAATTGTGGTTGAAGGCATCCTAGCTGCAGAGAAAATCCTAGCCTTTGGGTCAAGTTTCATCATAATATTTGTTTGTTCTGGAGCAAAACGCAGACATAACAAAACAAGGTCTAATTTTTGCACAACAATAACAACCATTGACAGTGTTCCCTTCTCCTCCACACATTAGAAGTTGAAAACTAAACTACTGCATTTAATCCCTGCTGAAAGCTGAACCCAGTTAGACCCAAAGCAAACAAAGACCTTGTCCTAGTCCATGGTCCTGGACACAAGTCAAAGACAGGGATGTTGGACCGTGTGCAGCATTCCACGGCTATGGTAGACCAACATATGCTTACAATCTTACAACAATAATCAGGTGAACCAACGTCATTAACCAGACCAGGCCATGCAGGGCCAGCCAGGTATGCTTCCAGATAACCACATGTAAATACTCTACTCATGCTCAATTGAAGTCAAACACTGGGAGCAATTGGTCGCAATCAGGAGATAACATCAACCAATTCACAAGGCAAATTTGCTAGATTAAAGTAGCACTGGCATCAGACTTCTCTGACAAAACAAGCACAGAATCATTATTCATAGCAGTTTATTTTCTCTCAATATATATCAATGACCAATTCACACTTTAATCATACACAGTCACACTCCATCGATCCTGAAACTATAACACAGCATGGCGTGGCCACCAGCATCATTAATAAAAGGACATGTGTGCAGATGCAGCTCTTCAGATGGAGAGAGGCGGTGGGGTGGTTACTATGGGGTTGGGTTACTACGACAGAGCTCTCTTTGTGCCCGTCAGCATGCCACAGCCTTCCTGTGGCGGAGCGGTGTTTGCTCTGCCCACCGCCGCACTCCAGGACTCCAGTGGATCTTTTGTGTGCTCTTTAGTGGGCCCACACAGCCCCACACAGTCAGCTGCATCACTTCCACCACAACAAAGCCACATTGGGGGGGCGTTGGGATTCAAAGCACTTAATAGAGGCTAAAAAGAGACATTTTAATAGCCAACATGAGGTGGATTTCTTGCTGAATTTCTTGCTGCATAAATCAATAAAGAGAAGAGGGTGGCGACAAGCATGTTATTTCCCCTCATGACAGTCCACAAAGATAAAGATGAGGGTGAAAGTGTATGAGGTAATAATAGTCAAGCTCCACTTTCTATCCATGGTTAAGTGGGTGTTGTCAATCAAAGGACAGCAGGTGTTTGGGCTGCAATAGAATGTCTGAGGTCTGTGTGAGAGACAAAGATTAGGCTACACCACAACAATGACTGTAATCCAAATGACCAAAATCTGCTTCAATTGCAATCAGGTTAGACCTCTGCCTAAAGGTACTGTAGCAGCAATGGAGCAAAGAACAGTCATCAGCAGTATTTCCACTAGACAATAGAACAGTGGGCCATATTTAGGTGGATCTATGGTTACATAAAAGATAGTCTTCAGCAATGAATGATTAAATCTTGCCCAGGCACATATGAGTGTAAAGTATAGCCTACTCTGAATTGTTAAATATAAAAAAAGTCATATAGTTTTCAGGAAATAATGTAACAGGTAACTTCCAGCAAATGAATGATCCACATCTTGAATTATGAAACAGCTGTCAGTAAGGCGCAACAGAGCGGTCACGTGCACGAGCCTACCGCGCATGGGGAAATAGTAGCTCTTACGGAAAAACTTTCGGGATGATATACTAGAACAGTGAGATGACTGCTCATTCGTAACTAGAAAATGTGTCGAAAATTGAGTAAGAACAATAAAAACAGTGTACGACATTAAGATGTCCGAAATAAATCGGGAGAGAGTTGGTGTAGGAGAGACGTGCAGAGAAAATATTGTTTTCCTGATTCAAATGTCCATTGATCTAATTTGTACCTACAATGTACAGTATCTATAATTGTAAATCAACATAATTTCCCAATAAATAATGTCATCCAACTCACCAAGGAAAGTCCAGATACTTGTTCAATAGCGATGCTCCATCATCTTCAACCAATAAAGCAATTGCAGCTAGTGTTTTGATCCACAAAGCTGAGCTCTTGGACCTAAACTAAACCGCTAAAATGTTGGCAATTCAATGAATAATATCTTCCAACAAACATCATGCTCATCACATTGAGGGCGGAGTAGTTCAAGCAGTTGAGGAGTTGTATCGGTGGAAACCCCACCTCCGTCTGACGGGCACTCTCGTCATTTTCCCACAGACCAGTTTATGACAAAGCCATAATGCAACACTTTCTTTATCATGGACACATTTTTAAAATGAACTTAATAATTCAAGTAATAATTATAAGGGTGAAAGACACCTTATTCAACATGGACATGTTAAAACATTTGTCCCATATGTCCCATTTATGTCAGAATTGATTGCAGTTAAAGTAGCAAAAGGTTTGAGTGAAAGCCTGTGAAATTGTTCACATCATCACTACATTTAAAAAGATAAATACTTTCAACTAATTGCACTAGCTTAGTCTACTTGTGTATGCAATGAAATGAACACAACCGGTTGTGCACCATATCAATTTAAGTGTGTTACATAGGAATGTATTTATTTGGTATTGGCTAAGAAAAGCAGGGGAAGTCCACACTAGCCTTGTAAACACAAATTAAGTCATGAACCTTTAGTAATCTACTAAGTAGTGAAGCATGATCTCAATCTAGGCTTGGTCCTCCCAACAGTTCCTTTCAACAATGCAGACCGAGAGGCCAAATAGAACCTTCCTGGCTGTTATTTTCTATCCAATATAAACAATCAGAGATTGTTTCTTTTAAACAATCAAAGATTGTTCTTTTAGACCCTATTGAAATGCTGCTGGGACCTTTTTCCCTCCTGAGACTGGGCAATGGCTCCACTCTCAGGTAGTGTCCTGCTCTCTACCAGGTACTGTACAACAAAACTCCATCTGTCCAATGCCTGGCATTTCTTTCTCATGCCCCTCACTTCAGCCTCACACCCTCCTCCAACACCGTTCTGTTCTCCTGGGCTGTGAAATGAATCCATGTAGGGGTCCACTTGGGCTCAAGTTTCTCATTTTCACTGGTGTTCCCCCAGGGATAGTGAGTGGTGAGAGGCAACGGGCATGGACCCAGAGAGTGGTTCACTCATGACTGGGATTACTTACCTTCACTGGTCCCATCCCAGCTCCAGGGGACCAGAAAGCAAAAGCCCTATGCACAGAGAATTTGTAATCTGCTGTGTACTGTGGTTTATCCATCCTTCATATACTCTTTGTTCTAAAGCATCCACCCAAGAGACGGGACAATTCCGGTGTTTGATGGATACATTTCATGCATGTTGTTTTTGCCCCAAGACAGTTGTCAGTGATAGGTGTGTAATATTTTTCTCTTTACAGCCTACAGCCATAAGGTGAGGTTCCCTTGGCCCTGGTAAGCTATCCTATTCACACAGCTATATGTATATTTCAGTAGAAACCTGGTAAGTGGGCCACAGGGCCTGTTATGAATATCACTGGAGCTCACTTTTATTATCTGTACCCTTTGGAGGATTCTACACAGCCTCTAACACGATAACCTTGTTTTAATGGCAACATCCACACCACTTAATCACTGCCAAAGGGCATCAGACACAAGGCCCCTAACAGAGTGAGAAATGTAATCATTTCAGATACAGAAATAGTGAGAGAGGAGCCTGTGTGGCTCACAGGGGATCTGGACAACCAGCCGGCAGGCAGACAGCATACAGGAACAATCAGCATCAATATTCATCGATGTCCAGTGAGGCAGAAACATCATCACCAAGGATATTGACTGAGAGGATGAGGGCAGATTGAGGATGTGTCTCTGGAGAGGCAGACGGTATCTCAGGAGGGAGATTCAGAGAAGTGTTTTTACTCGTGGATGTTTTTGCAAATGTTTGCATGTGTGATGATCTTCATTTGCATAAAGGACCGGCTGAGCTACAGTGACAGAGGCAGACTGTTTACTTTGTGATGATCACATTTAGTAGTGTCCCACAGTCATTGTTGACTGTCTTATCATGTGGTCAATGTACTGTATTGTACATATAAATCTTTTATATATAAATCTATATAAAAAGGAAATAGAGCCTGCACACTCAAATGCTCCACCACATATCTTTATTCACAAACTACTGTAGACAACATTTCGATCCTGCAAGGATCTTCGTGATCTGACAAAGATCCTTGCTGGATCTAAACGTTGTCTCGTTTGTAAATGCAGGTAAGTGATGGAACATTTCAGTGTGCAGGGTCTATTTCATTTTATACAGACTTTTTTCAGCCCTGCACCCCACAAAAGATGTGCGTTTTGATCACACTTGACCAACGTATTGTATCTGCCATTGCATGTTTCAGTCGAAACTGAAGCAACACAGCCTGACAAATTACCCAAGATTGTACCCTTCCAGGAAAAAACATATTCTTCTCTTTTATTTTTAGATGGGACAAAATGAGTGCAGGAATGTTGTTGTTGGTTGTTTGTTCAGAGTAGTAAAATGAGTTTAGTACATAAGAATGAAGAGTCCTTTTGTTGCTGTTTCTCTCTGTGGTTAGTTTGTCTGACCCCACACCCGGTACCATAGCGCAAGTCTAAACCACAAGCACTCTTTGGAATGTGTGGCATTATCGTCTGTCAACGTCAAACTATGTATATTCTGCATCAGCTCCAAGAGGACTAGCTGGTGTCCATAACAAGGCATATCATTATTGAACAAAGAGTGTTAATCATTCGTTCAAAGTCACATGATGATGTGAATGAGGAGAGATAAAGGTCAACAGTTTCTTAAAACATGAACATAGCAGACAGAAAAATACCCCTTCTTATCCCAGCCTTTTACTATACTGGCTGGAGGCATTATAAGGGCCGGAGACAAGCCATATGCCAATAGAGATTTTCCTCACATCGTCATGGCTTTACACTTTACTTGAGCCTACACGTTCTCTCACAGTGTATAATTTCATTTTAATCACATTTATAGTCCAAAGTGGTTTGATACTTATTCAAAAGCATGAAATAATGTTGATATAATGAGAAGCTTGAGGAAAGTGAGTATTACCCCTGTGATTTAGTCAACCATGATATAAAATAATGTCTGTGTGGGTAAATTAAAAACATACATCGTTAAACCAAGTACACTAACGGGCCAGTGTATAATATATACCCCATCACCAGTGTGTGTGTGTATGTGTGTGTGCGTGTGTGACAGAGCAGCTCTGATCAGGATTAATAAGATTGACAACATTAGGCATGCTGTTGACACTGGTTTCTGTACACTTGAATGGAGAAGCTCTGGGACTGGTAGATATGCATTGCCCTGGGATTCTCTGTTAATAGAACTGGTGGTTAAGAGACAGCCATCTACTAAAATATTCTCAATACTAAATCATGTTTGAGAGCTTCTTTCACTTTGTAAGCAGAGCCATAGTTGGGAATGGATAAACAAGCTTCAATTTCCACACTTCAGGAGATACAATAGCCTTCTTTGTGTCCCCAGAAAAGAGTCAGTGTTATCTAACCTGTTGGTTGACAACACCTGCACTCTGAACTTAAATCTAATTATGTATTTGACATGTTGCCCTATGATGCTAGGGCATTCTCTGTTTTTTACATTTAACCTTCACTACCTGGTGTATTTGGTTCAGTTGTGGCTATATATCCAACAGCTCCTTGCTCATACTTACTTATACTACCAAGACCACACATGTGCAAATACTCAGATTTACAGTCAGGTTGAAAAACTTAAACATAGCATAGTGCAGTGATATACTGGCTAGCCTGTTGCAGACTTTCCCTTTGTTGCCTTCTGTTTGACCTGAGTTTACAGTGTGTTGGCCCAAGGTTTTTTTTTTTTTTAACCCTAACCCTTCTCAGAAAACATAGTTTAGTTTCCTAGTAAATGCAGTTATGTTTTGTTTACCTTAGAAACATTGCAAGCTTAGTTCCCCTGAGGCCTAAGGCAAGGAGTGATGCTTGTGTCTAACAACATTCTATCTCCTCACTGACCCCCCCAGCAGGCCTCACAGGGACCTCTACTGGTGAAACAGAGATAAATACCCCAATCCTCAATTCTCATTCAAATGAGCGGGTGTCAGGGTTGAGGTTGACTGGGAGGCAGCCAGCGAAGTTGTCTTTGTGCTTTGACACAAAAGCGGCAACAGATGGCAAGATATCATCTGCATCTTCCAGCTACTTTCTGTCAACTTCATTCACAAAACTTTTTGAGACATTTCTGTGCATTCATATGCAGTTTCTTTACAATACTCAGCATTTCATGGTCACCACCGCAGATGGCGTGCTTTAATACTCATTTCAGAGTGTGAATGCTACTTTACAGAACAGATCAGAAGGTCTAATGCATGCCATACGTACTCTGTATGACACAACAGGGTCTACCAATAAGTCAATACAGTTGATAGTCTTTGACTGATAAATATTTTGCCCAAATGTTTATTCCCTTTGTTTTGCAATGCATATAATTTGTTGCAAAAATAAAATAACAGTACAAGTTTTACAAAACCATATACATACAATATACAAGGCATTTACAATGGTAAAATGATAAAATACATGCAGTGCCATAACAATCATGGTAAAATAACAGTTCACAGAATTACCTCCTCATGTCCGCTTAAATCAAACCAACAATAGAAATTAGAAGGAACACTGGTCAAATTATCTTGGCCAGTATAGCCTTTTTCTTCTAGTACTAGTCAAAACTCAGTGATGTGATAAATTCAACTTGGTGTGTAGGCTACTTAAAAATGTGTGTACCATTTAAACCAACCCATTTCACAACCCAACTAACAGTGATGAATTAGAGGACCAGAAAATGTGTATAATACCTTGTTAACCCTGTGATTGACCAGATTAATTTCTAACTGAATGTCAGAAATTTAAAATGTTGGGATGATTGAGACCAAAAAGTTTCTTTTCTCCAGAGGAGGCATCTTAACATCACTCCGTGGTGCTTTATTGCACAAGTAGAAAACACTTAAAAACATGTCATAAAATGAAATAAAATGTAAAGAGTACAAAAAGTCCACAGACAACATTCTCCACAAGAAAGCACAGGAATGTCCAAGGGACAATTTCAGGAATATACTAAATAAAATTAGGATGATTAATTAGGATTAATTATTATTAGGATTACTAACAATAGGCTTTTCTCTTTAAATTCTTTCTTCATGTCTAAAGAATCTTCTCTGATGCCTCCCTAAACCACAGGTCTCAGCTCACAGACTGGCTTCAGCGACAGAGGGCACCCTGGGAGCTAGGAGGGGCAGCTCTCTACTGCCTCCTGGTGGACCCTTGCATTGAGTGATCTCCTGCAACAGCAGCATGTTGCCAATCCTCCACTGTCGATAATTGTGTGCAGTGAGTGTGGGGTCTGCCAGTACCTGTTCAATAGCCAACAGGTCTGTTTCTTTTGCCTATAAAAGATGAGGATGTTGTTACTAATTAACTCCTTTCTCCATTTTGACTGTTTCATCTCATATAGTCATTTACTCAATCATTAAATTTAAGAGACAGGTGTGCTCAACTCTAAACAAGAAACAATTGTGAGCATATATAGGGTGCTGCAGCCCAAAATTGTATCAGCGAACACTGAGATCATTATCTAAGAGTTGACTAACCTTTAAAGTGCTGTTAAGGATCCTGATGAGGTGCAGCTTTTCATTGATGTTCTCATTTTTGCAGCGTCTGACGAAGGATGTTCTGAAGTCCTTTTGGGTAGAGGGCTTGAGCTCACCAGTTGGAGACAGTCTCATATTCTTTAGATGGATGTACAGTCTCTCCATCTCGTCAGATGTCCCCTCTAAAGATAACAATAATATCAAGATTGGCATCACAAGATTCATGTTCATTACCACTAGCAAGCGAACATACAGTATACATTCAATGTGTTGACCATTTGGTATCTTTAATGTCATCCACAAGAAGATTTACAGCCAAGGATAGGCTGATGGGTTCTGTATGTGGGAAAGCAAACACAACTCACCCTCTTCTCCACCCTGGGCCTCTACCTCCGGTCCATCCTCCTCCCCACTCACCATGAGCCATGGGAGGTCTGCAGGGTGGAGGGGATCCTGGCCTCCTCCTGGCCACTCTGGAGAGGTGATATTCTCACTCTGACCTGTGGCCAGGGCCTCACAGCTCTCTGTCATGATGCTGGCAGGAACAGGCACAGGGTCAGTGCTGTGGCAGGGGGACGACGTGGAGCAAGGTGGAGGGCCATCTTCCTGGGTACACACAGCACAATGACAACAGAATCACAGATCACAGCATTCACACTTCTGGATGATCATTTCTCACCAACAACAGAGGCTGAGTTTGCTTAGTGTCTAAAGATATAAACTAACAAACACTTACACAACAATTTAAATGCTAATACTTCTATAAAAAAAGCATTGCAGTCTATCATACCCAAGGAAAGCAGATAATGCATACAAAGCAGTATCAATAACGCAGTCTAACGCAGTTAGTCTAACGCAGTCTAACGCAATAACGCAGTCATAGAGCACTCACATATACGTCTGTGGTCATCTGCTCAGAGTAGAGAGGACTGGAGGTCACCATTGTCTCCACCACGTCCTGTTCACTATCCTCACTGTAGCACTCTAGACGGACAGACGCGCGCACGCGCACACACACACACACACACACACACACAATGAAGATAGGTACGATGTCCCATTAGTTTGAAAGACCCATTTAATCCGGAAAAGGTCATTACCACTGTTCCTGACTGACGACTCAGTCTGTGTAGCTCCCGTGAGTTTAGCCAACCATCTTTAATAAGGAAAAGCAACGTTTTAAAAGCAGTAAGATGTTATTAGTCATGCTATACCGAAATATAGAACAACTGAAGAAGAGGCAAATCCGTTGCTCAGGATTGGTAACTGCAATGCCACTTTGATATGGCCTAATGAGCCCAAGGTTGCTAAGATGATACAGGACAACATGTTACATTCAGGCAATGTGAACAGTAAAAAAATCTTCCACATCCTCAACCAGCCTCGGTACGTACACATTACCACCTCTGGCCCCCATGGCTCTCTATTATCTCTTGCCTCTTTCACACTTACTTATTCAGGTCTTTCACACTCTCCGCTGCAAAGTAGAGCGTCACAACCTGTGGGTGGCTGGCCTTCATAGCACTGAAAGAGTCCCAGGCACAACACCATGGCTGTCAGATCAACACACAGCTCATGGAGCATTCACAGACTAGGGCAGTAAAGCAGGAACACACAGCTCTATGATATAGGACACATGTATACTGTAGTTTTGTTTTTTAAAGATACCACAGCGAAACCAAAATGGGGTCAGCAGCAGGCCTGCAGTTATCACATTATGCTCAAATAAAAAGTTACACTGCTAGGGATTAATGGACTATACTAGACAATAAATGTGATAATTCATGGCACTGTTTAAAAAATACTGTAAAAGGACAGTAAGGGAAGTTACTGTACTGAAGACTACTCTCATGTACAACATGAAACAGCAAAAGCCAAACCATTTCCTGTGACCGGTGACGAAGTGTGTGAAAATGAGGGTTTCAGCGGGGCCCATAATCGTGAAAGGGTGACGTGGTCATGAACATGAATATGGAAAAGAGATGTACAGAGAAAACACATGACAGGATCAGTGGTTAGCTCCATACCATGTTCTCGTTCTGACCACCCCACATGGAAACTTAAACTGGATCATTGCCCTGAAAAAAATCTTACTGCTTCTTCTTGCACTCTTTGGCTTGGTCGACCGTGAAGTCCGATAGGTTGATGTATCCCTCTGCTTTCTCAGCCTACAGAAAAAGAAGTGACGGAGAAATAAAAAATAACGTGCCTTATTTATTCTATGCTGACATGACAAGACAAGAGTGAAGAAATGCTAGGTTGAAACATTCTCTGGGAAGAGTACACATTTCAGTTGTATACATTAAATACCACAGAGCCATTTATTAACAATGCTTGAATCTTAAGACCTTATAGCAAACTTACAGAGCCTTTACATTGTAGCATCTTAATCAGCATCCTGTGATGTACAGTACCTAAAATACAATGTCTGCCATCTTTAGTCAGCAACATAACTGACAGACTCACCGTCTGACACGTGTACCAGTACAGAGAGGTCCCCTTCAGAACAAACCAGTACTTTTTCCATTTGATTCCAAGGAAGCCTTTAGACCCCTTCTTCCTGTAGAGCCAGCCCTGGCAGTCCAACGCACCCAGTTCCTTCACAGAGACTTTCCGCCTGCTCATGGCTGCATTAGCTTGGGCACATACAGACCAACAAGACTATATAAGATATAAGAGGTTACATTTACATTTTACATTTATGGCATATAGCAGACGCCTTTATCCAAAGCGACTTACAACAAATACATTTGACTTAGTAAGTGAATTATCGAACCATCAGTCATTGGATGGCACTTCATCATACAGTACAGTCAGACAATGACCCAAAACATACCGCCATAACAGCTGGGGAGTTTTTCACAGTCAAAACATGGAAAGTTCTTGACTGACCAAGTGAATCTTCAGATTTAATTCTAATTGAACATGCATTTCATATCCTGATGATAAGATTTTAGGCAAAAAGACCTCAGAACTGAAGATGCTGCAGTACAGGCCTGGCAGAACATCACCAGAGAAGATACCCAGCGTTTGGTGCAATCAATGGGTCGCACACTTCAGGCAGTTATTGCATGCAAAGGATTGTTGACCAAATTGTCGACCAAATACTATTTTTTTCAAAATACTTTTGAAGCCCTGAAATAGGGCTGCATGTATGTTGTACTTTCTAAATGGTGAACACATTCTGAAAAAAAACAACAACATTGAATTAAAGCTGAGAATCTCTACTTTGATGCCGTAGCCATTATTTGATTTAAAATCCAAACTGTTGGAGTATAGAGCTAAAAGAAGACAACATGATTCCTCTTTCCAATAGATATGGAGGGCACTGTATATCCTAATTAGCCTACTACCTATTCATATATTATGAAATCCGAAGAATTTTTTAAAGCCAAGTCATTAACCAGATCAAATACATTCTCTTCAGTAGATAACCATCATCAAGAGATAATTATATTTAGATGTTTTCTCTATCTTACCTTCAACCCCTGTCCTAAATGTATGGCAGCAGGAGAGCTTGATTCAGAGAGAGGAGAGAGGTACAGGACAAAATCAGTCACACAGCTGTTTCTCAGCAGCATTCTGCCAAGACAGGTCTCACACAGAAAGCTTTCCTGTTAATGGCACATATAGCCCAAACAACATCACAGCCCCACAATGGTGACAGCCCCACCACACACCCAACATAGACACACACACACACACACACACACACACACACACACACACACACACACACACACACACACGCACGCACGCACGCACACACACACGCACACACACACACACACACACTGTTACCACCACTCTCTCACATTGACTAGAACATCCTGTTTCACATGTGACAAGAATAAGAAAATAACATGTGACCAAGTGAGCATTAAATAACCAAAAGTTTAGATTCAATAGATTTCACTCAGCCTGCATGTAGGGGATCAAATAAAGACTTCATCAATTGTTTATCAACCTGCATGCAGGAGATCAAAAGAGACAAGACAACGAGGCAAGAGAAAGGGTAGGAAATATACATTGACTGGGAATGTCAGAGGATCTAACTGCAAGGACTAGAAAGGCATAAACCATGGAGATACAGTATAGAACACTGTTCTATTCTCTAGTCTAAGGCATTTACAAACCCCTTGTTGTAGTTCGTCACACACAGTCACCTAGCCTAGAGGCCAATCACCTTGAACTTGTGATTAAAAACACCATCATACATTCACTTTACAGCAAGTAGGACGACAATGTAGCTAGATTCAATACACGCCTGTGTTCTTACTAATTAAAAACTATTTCCTGTCACGTTGGTTTTACTTCCTCACACCCTTATTGATGTGGTTAGAACGTTAAATCAAAGACATTTTGCTATGACATATCATGTGTTCAAGTGCCCTTATTTATTTTTTATTATCAGTAAATGCTCGAGTGGCTGAACATTTTTCTATCTTGAATTGTTCTCTCAATGTAGTGGTTAAGGAGGTGTACTCTAATTGGCCACTAAGTGTCGCCGTAGAGCTGGAAGATACAGGTATTCATGTACAGTACAAACAATTGGGCCGTAAGAATCAAGCCCAGTGAGTTGTTTATATAACGACTGAGAAACATATAATAGTTCGGCTCAAACACCCGACTTTACTGGTTAGGAAGACAATTATCACATTACATAACACATTTTTTCATCAGGTGCTTTATCTTGGATTTGAACTCCAATTCATAGTTAAATCCCCTTTCAGACACTGGCCGACAGACCTGGGAGGTGGGTTGGTTGGTACTTTATCCAGACTGGTTGTGAAATATCCTAAGTATATCCCCCTGCTCAAACCTGGGGGGATGCCTACGATTTGTATTACAAAACTGGCACTTGTAATAATGGCTGCAAGCACCTGAAATATTACTCACATTGAAAGTGTCCTAAATACTTATTTCTAACATATTTCATTATTGTTACACACCATACCATTGTATAAAAACACGAAAGAGGCCAACAAAGTCAATTGCACCTTTAATAGTATTGACAATGTTTAAAATATCACAGAGGTATCATATTGCAAAGTACTTGGTCTTCATCAAAAAGAATCCTTGATTATAGACAATGTGAAAACGGTTTCATTATCAAACATTTCTGCATAAAACTATTACTATATCCTATCCTGTGGTAAATATCTCAATTTCCAATGGGTTGGAGTGAAGACGCTGATTCAGTCCTTTTCAGACAAGCTTCACAGTTCTTGCATATGTTTATTATGTATGGTTACTGAGTTGCAAAAGGCACTATATTGCAGTATGTTTTTGTCAGCATACTGGCCTTGACATCATGTTATGGTTTCAGAGTAAGTCACACCTGAATCACTTAAGATCTGTTAGTGAGATAAAGTAGTCACACATACATTTTGGAAATGTTACCTGAACTTCACCAAAAAAACATACACACTCACACATGCACATACATACACTGTTGGTAACAGCACCAGATACAGGTCTTTCCTCATACACAGCTTAAAAGGCCACCTCTGGCAGTTTTCTCCAAACTATTGTAACATGAAACAGTATGAAGAAAAGCACACAATGAAAAGTTACTGGCATTACTACCAAAATGAAATACAAAATAAAATGGTCAACAAAGACATGTAATAAAGTTCTTAAAAGGATTTGAACATATTTACAAGGAATCTATCAACACAAACTAAATAACTTAATAATTACACATAGGAAAGTTCACTTACAAAAGCAAGGCAAATGTTTCCTAAACCTGAATTATTGTCCGCCTCTTGTGGAAGAATAGGACGAGAAGAAACAGAAACTCTTTTGTTTTCTATAATACTTAATTCTTGTAATGGAAAAGATCAGATGTTTCTCCAATCCCTCAATGAAGGAGGCTTAACACTGTCAGTACTGTATATATATCAGAATATTGAATCTCAAAATAACATTTGTCACCCAAAGAAATTGAACTGCATTAAAGTTCCAGCCAAATGGTCTACCACTATGTGGTATTGAAATTAAGTAAGGCGTTTCATCAGAGCTTCCAACAGCTGCTTGGAGCTCTAACAGAACAGTCCGGGTGCAGTAGATATCATAACACTGAGTGGAGAGATGCCAGACCACTGTGTGATGGCAAAGTAAAGGCACTGGGACACTGTCCACTAGAGGCACTCGTCAGTGACTCAGCAGCCTGAGACGGGCCAGCCAGCCCCCCAGGAGAGAAGAGGGTTCTGAGGGGCCGTGTTTGGACGAAGCAGCAGCAGCAGCAGTGGTGGCAGGGGCGGGGGACTTTTTGGCCGAGGCCTCCTGATAGGGGATGGTGGCGCTGTTGTGCAGGTCAGCGTTGATGAAGCACTGGCTGCCCCGGATGTGGTCGACACCACGGACCAGCTGACGCTCCCCCATAGGCCTGTAGGGCAGAGGGAAGCATGGGGCCTCCTCTGAGATGGTGTGGATCCGCTCATTACTCAGGTATCTGTGCAGAACGTCCTCTCCTATAGGGAGCACAGACAGGCATCTTAGCAGGCAACATTCCATATACAGAGAGACTAACATCATTGAATGTTCACATGTACAGTGTGTATACATGCAGAACCTTTACTGTTCAAGGTTATCTTAGTCTCAAGACAGAATCATGACAAAAATCAACAGTGGTTTTGCCAGGGCTTACCCCAAAGTTAATGATCAACAAGGTAAAAATTCAAAGCACGCAGTTAGATCCTGCCTCAGTTTGTTCTGTTGCGTTAATGAGCCTGTGAAATGCCCATTCTGATAACATTAGATTCGCCTGGGTAGGTTACAGTGCTGCTTTGTTTTGGCTGTGTTTCATCCAGGCAGGTGTTGCACGCTTACCTTTCCTCCCCTGAGCCCAAGGCCTGGAGGATGAATCAGACAAGCCCAAGCATGTGTCTACAGGCATGGATATGGGCCGAGGTTTACCTGCGAGGGATTCAAATATTCCATAGTTAACTACAACCCATAACAACATCAGTCTCATCAATCTTTTTAATGCAATATAATCTATAAAATATTGATCATATGATGGTGATTAACTGGAGAGGTGGTTTAGAGTGTGTGTGTGTGTGTGTGTGTGTGTGTGTGTGTGTGTGTGTGTGTGTGTGTGTGTGTGTGTGTGTATTAGGGTACTGACCACGTGTGGAGCATGGCCTCATGCGGGCTGGGGCTGGCTGGATGTTGGGTTCTGGGGTGCAGACGGTGATCTTGTTGTCATAGTCTGCGATGGTGAAGCGCCGTCTGCCTTCAAGGTCCAGAAATGAGTTTGGGGACTTTGGTCTCATTTTGACACTTGAACTCACATTCATCTTCCCATCTCTTAGTAGAGAGAGGGAGGAGAGAAGGAAAAGAGAAGTGTTAAAATCATATTAGCAAATCAAGCTCAATATTCAATCGTTGGGCATAAAGCCACACATTTCAACAGAAGTAAGTTTCGTCCTGTAAATAAACACACAGCCTCTATGGGACTATCAAAACCCGGCTTGGTGGCCAGACAGGCACTCACCGTGGGGTATAGGGGACTGCTGGAGGAGGAGGGATATACAGGTCCAGAATGGCCGGTTTCTCCTTCTTCATTGGGATGTCAGAGGCACTTTTAGGAGAGTGGGCCTTCTGACTCTATCACACAAAACAACAACATACTTGTTAGTAATGGTAGAGATCAGTACCATGGTCCTTCGTCTACTGTACATTACATAACTAAACATTGTCAAAATATATAGAAAAATAATGTACTGTAAAACTAGGCAGAAATCTGCGTAACTGCTTAGACCAATAATAAATCAATCAATCAATTATAACTTTCATCATAATCCCACAATAGTACCAGAATGAAACATGGTGCTTTATATCTCATAACAGGAGGCTATTGTGGCCTGGTGTTGTGTGCTGCCTACAGCACAACTTTATAAGGAACTAAGACCTGGCGAGGACAAACACACCATCGGGACTTAGAGCACAACGCCTCTTTTGTTTCCAATGGCTTCCTGAACACTTCAGAGCCTCCTAGCTCTTTCTCAAGACCAATATTTTCCAAAACACTGGGATAAAGTTATTTTTGGATTACTGTTATTGCATAAACAGATCTAAAAGGCTTTTCAGGGCCTACGTATGGAACACCCATTTTTTGTCCCTCACTCTCAAACCCTGTTGAGAACCAATGACCTCTAGAGTGAAGCAGTCAACAGTAAACTGAAGGGTGAGGTGAAGAGTCTAGACAGTCAGGGACTGGCAAGGCCCTTTGACTGGAGACCTCTCTGGAGATTGGAGGGCACAACAACTTAGCCGTCTAGTGACATTTAGGAACTCCACTCTACGCAATCAGTTTAAAACACACATCCTGTACCTGCTCCTAAACAGAGACCCAACACGTATTCTGTGGCATTAGACCCATTGTCAGTAAACATGAGTCACCGTCAAAACATGTTCAACATCAATGAAAGCTAGTACTTGGACTATTCTTTCTATTATTTGTTTTAATGAGGTAAAGAAGGGATCCATTGTTCACCCAGCAACACACCCACTAAAGCAGCCTGGGAGGCTGAGAAACTTGTCCTCTCTTGTCAGACCCCCTCCAAAAACCACAAAAAGCATTTCACGCATCAATGACAGATGAAAATAGATCCTGTATGAGATCAACACTGGGATAAGGGATGCCAGCTCTACCTGTACTAGCGGGGGCCTCCAGCGCATGTTCTTCAGGGGGGCAGGGGTGAAGCTGCAGGACGTGCCAGAGGGTCTCTTTTTCACCACCAACGCCACGCCCTGTGGGTCCGCTTTCAGTTTACCCACCAAGTTCTTCAGCTGCCAGCCAACCTGGACCAACAACAGGATCCCTCTTCAGACAGATCATCACACGCATCATCACCCACCTATCTCAATACCTTCTGCCTGTGACTGCACTAATGGTGCAATGACATTACCTATCATCTGCTTTCTCCATTTACAATACACACACACTCCGTATTTTATGTGTTGGTTCAAGGTTCAACCAAATTCCGTGATAGCTCTCTCTGAGTCAGGTGATGGAAGAGTAAGGAAGGTATTATAGGAGGCACCTACCACTGTCTGCTTGTTAACCTGGATGACCTCATCTCCAGCGTGGATCCTGTGTGTTCTGTCTGCTGGAGACTGAGGAGAGGAAGAGGATGAGTATAGAGAGATGACAGGAGTGGGTTACTGTAACTCTGCTCACTCCAGACTATCTAGGACTCATGCTAGAGGAATACTCACGTTCTCTGTGGTTCCGGTGATGACGTGAAGCCCGTCATAAGTGGATTTGATGTACATCCCCTGAGAGACACATTGGGAAGAATCAAGCTTCATGTCTGATTTACCATACTGTACCATCTATCTCAGTCAAATCATGCTTTCAAGATTTTTTCTCCAAATTCACTTGTAACTCCTCTCACCAGTCCTTCTCCAGCTCTGATGTTGGTGATGTGCACCTCCTCCAGACAGGCCACCTGACACTTCAGAGGGTCAGAGGTCGTCCTCACCGTCTGGTCACATATGCCATTCAGAGACCGCGACTGAAATTCACATACAGTAGAACATATGCTAAGTTACAATGACCTAACACAAATGACTGATAATTAATTGACATTTCTAAATGTCTAACATTCAAGCATGTGTGTCACTCTGCTTTTAGCTCTGTGCTCATTAAAATACATTTGTTTCTTCCACAGAAAATGAAGCTCTGGTGTCTACATCTACTGCATATTCCGTTGGTATGCATTTGTAATAAACCAACAAGAATTGCACCGCAGGCAACAAGAATTGCACCACAAAGTACCACTAATTCTAAGTCATAAATTAGGCAGACGGATAGACCTGATGTCATAGCTTTGTCATTATTAGGTGAGGCTGTAGTTAGGGATTGTCAAAACAAAGGGTTGTTTGTAGTACAAGAGAACTCGATAGGACTCTGAGGCCTGTAAAAGCCAGACACAGCCTTTTATAAGTATTATACAACTTGCCAATAAACATAGGAGGTTGAGGTGATACTATAGGCTGGGCTCTGAGGGAAACTGCTAATCCAAACTTATGTTATCACTTAATTAAGTTTTCAGCTGACTGTGTGAGCGGCCTAAAAATGCAGTGTTATCTAACAGTGGATATGGAAGCAGGGCTTCTGTGGACCATCACAGCACTGAGCTGCATAAACAAACTGCCTTGCACCCAGGGAGAGAGCACATAATGGACCATGGGAGTCTCTACACAGGACAGGAAAGGGAAGTGCATGTTTGTGTATGTGTGTGTGTATGTGTGTGTGTGTGTGTGTGTGTGTGTGTGTGTGTGTGTGTGTGTGTGTGTGTGTGTGTGTGTGTGCACGCACGTGCACAGGTGCGTGCTTAAATGTTTATTATGAATCTCCAGGGATGAACTGAACACCCAAACAAGAGATAAAAAAGGGGAATCTTCACTTACAACTTCCAGTATCTTCTCTTCCATCTCATAAACAGTGCAATCCTGCAGAAGGAAAGAAATATACTTGAGATGCTACCCTCAAACTCTGTCGCTCTGAAGCATAGCAGGAATGATAAACAAGGACAAAACAGCAGTGGCGGACAAATATTTCAGAAATGAAATACCCCTGAGTGAAACCAAATGGGAATGCAAAAGTCCTCCAAGTATACAGGATGATGCGTCTTGTGGGCATTTAAATAACAACTCCTTGTAAATACCGTGACAAGATGATTGCATGACAGGTCTGTGGGATGTCGCTTAACTACAGAGGAGCAGTGAGGTGGAGAGGACACTGCTTCCACTGCTGTCTTAGCTATGTGTTTAGTGGGAGACACCAGAACTGTGCTACTGGGCATGTTTTTATCATTTCACTCCCACATGCTGAGGGGAGGTCTTCAGTGGATACATGTGTGTATAACAATGATGGCCCCGCTCTTATTGTATCAGGAATGTTAGCTCTATGGGGACACACCTTCAGCTCATACTTCCCATTTGAGCTCCACCTCAAGATCAAATGAAACACGGTTTCCAGAACGTTCCTGATAGGTTAGAGAGAACACTTATTGTGTGTCAAACAAACCCACAAAAAGCAATTCCCTCTCAGTAAAGTCATCACTAGTCCTTTGAAAACACATGAAGATGGAGTTGTACAGTACACACCTTCTGGACAGTGGAGGTGAGTTCCAGACACAGCTGAATGATCCTGTTCTTGGTGGCTGTGAAGTCACTGATCCCTGTGAGTGGGGTTCTGTCAGGAGAGAGACCAGAGGAGAGACGAGCTTAGTCACATCCTTAACATACACCAGAGGCAGTTAAACTGCAGCAATACAGCCCACAGCGTAGGCTACGTACTGAGTAGAAGACAAATAATAATGCATAGGTAGATACAATAATTACTGCATGTCAAATACTGAAATAGCAATCAAGATTGGCACTGTAAACAGTTTCCACCTTGCATGGCCCCTAATTAAAGAAAGCCTTGGAACGTCACCATAGAGAATCTCTAAAGATATCCAACACTGTATCCAACCCAGGCTTGGGAGGCAAACAGGTTGAGCTAGCAATGTTCTACAGTAATTACTGTTCCTGATAAGATGAATTTTGTTTTTAATTCTTCACAGACACACCCTCAGATGTCAGAGGTTGTGACAGCAGCTGCTGGGATCTGTCAATGCAAATGTTACACTTTGTACGTTCAGTCCTCTGGAATGCATCTCAAGCTGATACAAGCTCAGGAAATGACACATTGCTTCACTTGGAAAGACTCAACAGAAAAACTTTCTTCAAGTCACGACCCTTACAAGAAGACCTAGGTGTTAACATGGGTCTCACTTAAGAGGACAATTACCTGCATTCCTGTGTGTGTGTGTGTGTGTGTGTGTGTGTGTGTGTGTGTGTGTGTGTGTGTGTATGTGTGTGTGTGTGTGTGTGTGTGTGTGTGTGTGTGTGTGTGTGTGTGTGTAGGCCTACCTGTCGAGCCAGGTTAGGAGACTCTTGGCAGCTCCGATGAGCTCCACCACAGCAGTGAGGAAGTCGTTGGGGGGCTTGTGGGAGTTCTTGCCCTCGTAGGACGGGTTCTTCCTGCGCTCAGACACTGAGTTGTGGAGGTTGTTGGACGCAGCCCTCATACGACCCACGAGGGTCTTCAGGTTGTCTGTCTCCACCCCATAATTCTGACAAACAAAAGGGAATATACTCATCAACACAACATCAAGCGAAAACCCCCCCACATATTTTCAGATATCTTGAGAAATGTAATCATAGTTCATTACCATACCACTCCTATCACAGTCTTAATTGGTACGCTATTATCTATTCAAAACCACAAGAGACCAGCAAACATTACCTTTCCATTATAACCTAATTTGGAGTGACAGGGGATAAGGGACACTGGGGTTATTCTCATGAACCCCCCCAAATGAAAAGTCACCCTGCATTCCAGAAGACCAGTCACCATGGCAGCCTAAGCATGGAACATCATCTGACTACAACAAAAATCCCCACCATGTCAACCTCAATTAACTCCAATGCTGAGTTTATGCTGGGAGTGTGAGTGGAGGGCGATAGATAGGGGGAGTGATGAAGCCTTTCGTAGATAACCTACCTGAAAGACGTTTCATCTAATAGGATATTGATATATCTATACACAGCTCTAGGACTTTTTCCAGTATGATAGCACCTGTCTATCAATGGCCCTGTCCAACAGCAATGGCAGACTGAGGTATCTATCTGGGCTGTTAGGAGAATGGCCTAAATCTAGCTCAGGGGACCAGGGGAGATCGAGATCAGATTGAGATCAAACACTCCTCGTTCTCCTAATCATTAGCATGATCATAGAAGCACACACGCACGCCCCTGGCTAGACAGATGTTCTGCGAGTTTCTGTCCTAAGGCACTGAAGTAGTGGAAACATCCAATGGAATGCCTGCCCAAGCACTGAGGAGAGACAAGGGGGAGAGAGAAAGAAGGAGGAAGAGAGGAGGAGGAAGTGAGGAGGAGAAAGAAAGAGAGGAGGAGAAAGTGTTCTGCTGATGCATACAACTGTTCTGATGAATGGGACACAGTAGGAGAGGGCAGGCAGGGGAATAACGAATCATCTGACACCACCGGACGGAAACGGCAGGAACAATGGAGTAATGGCTTTTCCTGAGCATGTTACAGTATGCGTGTGTGTGTGTGTGTGTGTGTGTGTGTGTGTGTGTGTGTGTGTGTGTGTGTGTGTGTGTGTGTGTGTGTGTGTGTGTGTGTGTGTGTGTGTGTATGTGTGCGTGTGTGTGTCTGTGTATGGGATGGGTGGAGGGTTCTTTGACAGGTGGGAGGGTCACATCTGTTTCCTGCACACCGGAAGATTTCTTCTTTAGACCATTAAATTCTGCCCAGAAAGTCACCCACAACCAACCCCCAACCAACAGTACTCTATATTAGGCAGAACATGTCTATTCCATCTCATTCCGGACATGGTCAAGATCCTAGTTAATTTCCTCTCCACAGAACTCTAACTTTACCTCCTGTGGATCAAAGAAGAACACTATGTGGCCATAAAGTAGGAAAAGGGGGGATCTGAAACTGCAGGAGGTTAAGTGAATGAGGGGGTCATGTTACAAATCTATCTGTTGGTCTCTGAAAAGGGGCTGTAAACTGTAAAAAGATTCTACTGGACTATACACTGTTATCTCACTGTTTTTGTTGTTACAGACACTTATTTGCTTTGTGGACATGTGCATCATAATTGACAGTCACCACCCCCCAGTTCCACTCCCTGTTACTCCCTGTCTTTTGCCCTCTGTCCAAATGTACAGTACGTGCCACTGTTCACGTACTGTTCACACTAGGAAGTACATATCAGGACCCATTCTCCAGCCTGTAGACCCCATTCACTCGGACGTCACAATGGAGTCAAGCACTGATTATGCTTCTCCAATCAAATTTGCCATAGAAAGGCTCTGTATCACACACTAGTCTATGCACAGTGCAGAGAAAGAAACACAAAGCACTAACACACATTGTTTTCATGCTATCCAGATCAGATAGTTTAACCCAGTACAATGTTCTGACATCAGCACATTGTCTAGTGTGAACTGTGACAAAGAGCACTCCTACTACTAGGTCATGTGATATCCATAGAGAGAGAGAGAACATTCTCTCCTCTCTCCGCCATGTTCGCAGTGGGCCTGCTGTCCATAACTCATGTCAGGGCCATGTTGTGTATGGATCTAATGGAGTGCAGAGCCTTCCTGGTGTCAGGGGGCCCTGAGGCCCTGTCCTGAGCTCCCCTCTGAGGCCCCAGGCAGCAGGAGGGCAGGGCAGGGCCAGAGTAAGAGAGAGAGAGAGAGAGAGAGACAGAGAGAGAGAGAGAGAGAGAAAGAGAGAGAGAGAGAGAGAGAGAGAGAGAGAGAGAGAGAGAGAGAGAGAGAGAGAGAGAGAGAGAGAGGCAGCTGACCGGACATTCCTCTCTAATCCCTGTTTCCTGACCAATGCCAGCCTCTCCCATCCAATGGGGCGCTCTGACACGCTCAAGCTGGGCTCACTCGATCGGAATCACTTTTGCCGAGGCACAAGATGTTTTTGTTTATGACTGCTATCTTGTCAGTGAAAATTCAAAACAAGACACTGGCCACCAAGACACTAGCACAGACCAACTCATTACGACTCCACTTCTACTTACCCAGGGTCATTTAAAGTGAGAGTGGCATGAATGTTATCAAACTGGAATGTGGCCCTTTGTTCTATTGCCTGCATAATGTTATGAGTGAGTAAATGACATTGCTACAGGGACATTGGGGTGAAACATCTGTTGATATGTGGTTACTGCGCACACTATGACTGGGTTTGATATAAAAGCATTTTACTCTGATTAGATATGGCCAGGAAGGAGAGGAGGGACCACTAAAGTACGAACCAGAGCACATAGCATGTCCACAGCTTCCAGCACCAGCTCCTGGTGTCCAATCCTGGACACACCCAGCTCCTCCAGGTCCTGGTGGGAGATCTTCAGCAGCTGCTCCCCATCAATCTTCTCCCTCTCAAAGTAGGGGACATACTGCTGAAGGCTATCGTCTAGTCCTGAGAGAAAGAGAGACGGGAGAGAGAGCGGGTGGGAGGAGGGAGGGGAGAGAGAGAGAGAAAGAGCGAGAGAGAGAGAGAGAGAGAGAGAAGAGAGAGAGAGAGAGAGAGAGAGAGAGAGAGAGAGAGAGAGAGAGAGAGAGAGAGAGAGAGAGCGAGAGAGGTTTAATACAAAGAACTCCTTTCAGGCAAGCAGTGAGTCCTGTTATGACACCACACACAAGTGTTGAAGCAAACAAAGTGGTAGTGAGTCAATACAGACTATTTACTCTTCCATACAAGTCCATCACTGGCATTTCTCTGGATAGCACTGTCCAGCAAGAAGTAGAATATCACTGATTTCTGATCACACATCTAAGCCATGCAGAATACCACAGCGCACATAGCAACAGTTATGACCAAGAGCTAATCCATCACATATGTGCTCTCGTCTGCTGAGACCTTCTGCACCAAACTGGATTAGCAACTGGTCCCCAAATGCACATGTTTGTGTAAATAGTGGAGGAAAAAAGCAACTGCCACCGCATGGGGTCATTAAAATCACACAAGACAACCCTAGCTCCTGTTGGCATGGAATGCTGCGGTCGGCGACAGATGGCTCAGAGTTTGTAGAGGAGAGACGCCTCTTAACTAGCCATTAATGTGCTGCCTGCCACCTTTATGTTAGAACAAGCTAATGACTGTTACACAAGGCACTTTGGTTAATCTATTAACAGCCCAAATGCTTACAAATGTTCTAACCTTTCATGGAGATAGAACTGCTCCATACTAGGTGGAACGCTCATTCTAAATGCTAAATAGCAAACTTTGCTGAAACCAAGTGGCCATAGGGTGGAGATGTATAGGGGCTGGGGTAATAGATCTTGATGATCACTTTGTAGTGGCAGCACTGAGTGAGGAGATTCACAGAGGGGGTGGACACTTCAAAACATCCAAGGATGACAGTGAGAAGGAGTACTGAGAGGGTAAGGGGAGCTGTCAGACAATGTCCCTCTAAATGAAGGAACAGCTGCATTCTCACTCTGGTTAACAGGCAAAACAGATATCAGAGGCAGATGATGACAGCAAGGACTTAACAGTATGGCTTGCAATGTGAGGACTGAAACTGAAACTAACTTTTTTTTTTTTCCAAGATTCATTTCAGCAATCAAAAAGTCATCAATGATAATAGTTGACTTTTGTGTTTTTGAAAATGTTTGATTGAGACTTGCACTGGAACTGCATATGTTGTGTTATCATGAATTGCGAAGTGGCATGCAGGATCATATTTCAGACACCTGAGGAGGGTAATAATCTCTCTTAACAGCACAAGAGCCAGCTAATGTCACGCAACAGACAATCACCTGCTAATGATAACATACAACGGGGTAATGTCTCCAACTTTACAGTGCACCCACTCTATCAACCTTGCTCTCTTGAGAAATCAAATGAGTGAATTAATTTACAGTCAAAACATTTTTGTCATTCTTCAACAAGAATTCCCATGTCAACGCCTTCTTTGGGTTTGGCTCTGCCCCTTCTTGGAACTAACTTCAAAGTTCATCTTTGGCAGAGGATAACCATGGTGAAATATCTTTAAACATCCATGTCTTTTTGGCTTTAGGAACTCTGCTCAAAAAGTGGGTGAAATGAAATACATGTTTACAATGCCATCTGGGCTTTAATGACTGTTATACTATGGTTAAATACTGAAGCATCTCCACAGATTAAATATTTACATGGAGTCCTAGAAACTGGGAGTGTTTGTTGCTATCAGTTACCTTTTAAATGCCACCAACAAAGGAAGAAATGGACACAAGTGATGCAGACAGCTGCCATTGCATTATTTAGAAGAGCCAAACCACATAATTACGTAAGATGGACATCCACCATTCAGTTATTGAGGTTGTGATGTAATAGTCTAAAATGTTAATCTTTTGATTAGATGAAAATATTTTTCACGCACTAGCTGTCTTGTTGCTCAATCAATTGGAATATGTACAATAGCATCATTCTTTCCTGTAATGTGCACCATTATCTAATCATATCTCAATGCACAGCAACATTATATCATCAACACATCCTGTCTTGAGAAGCCCTTAACATTACATTTCACACATGAAAACATGCCAGAAAACAACCCATGAAAAGCCTACTAATCTAGACTGTGGACACCGATCGTTCCCCAATCTCCACTCAAATCCAGTGGATAACTAAGCATACAGCAAACTATTACGGGTTTTGTTCCAAAAGAGAGAATAGTGCAAGCCCTTCTTTCAATTATTTGCCTCTCTTTCTCACTTAATTTCTCACAGAGCAGACTTGTATTCACAACTCTGGCCCTCTGCCCTCGCTGCCAACAGACTGACAGTGGGGAAATAATTGTGTACAAAAGGCAGTAGCACGGCACTGTACCTCTCTAAAGCTTTTACATTGACCAACCTTTAAATAACAGCAGAATACTGTTTTGTTTTCAGAGCTCTATTGAGACAATTCCAATATTCATTGGCTCCCAAGTTGAGACAGATAACTATGAGAACTCCCCTCTCAATATGCAGACAAATCATATTATCTGATATTCTCTGACAGATAATGTTTTGAATTCTCATTTTTCATCTCAATGCACTTCTCAAAAAGACTGATGCAATGGAGTCATAAACCATGGGAGGAACTGATTGCCTCTTCTTGTAAAGCATGGACTAGGACATTAACCACCACACTCTTCACCAGATTATGGAGGTTTCTGCAATGGAAAAAGCGGGTTAGTGTGAAATATGTTAAGCGGTCAGTAAACTGAACATAGCAGGGCTGCAATCAAATTCCACTCTCACACACAAAAAAACTACCTGTTAATCATTTGTCAGAAAGATAAAACAGAACCTGTGGTGCTGTATGACATGCACATGAAAGGTTTCTTCCTCAAGTCCACCACTTAATACCTCAAAATTATAAATTGCACCTGTGGTGGTAAACAAGTTGGCAGTTTCCTCCTTAAATTAATGTTGTTTGATAGAATGATTAACTGATCTGAACATTGGATTGGGCCTGCTCATCACACAAAGGCACGTGTTGCGCTGTCTGGGGGTAGACGGGCCATGAATGAGTGGAGTTTGGACCTGCATTCCAGAGCCGGCGTCAACAAAGGGAATGTTTACCTCAGCCCTCACAACAGAGCAAGGGTGGTCAATCGAAAGGAAGAGCATAAGTATTCAGACTATTCATAGCCTCACTCTGTCTCTGCCACTCCTGTCAATCTCTCTCTCACACACACACACACACACACACACACACACACACACACACACACACACACGCGCACACACACACACACGCGCACACACACACACACACACACACACACGTGCACACACACACACACACACACACTCACACACACACACACACACACACACACACACACACACACACACACACACACACACACACACACACACACACACACACACACACACACACACACACACACACACACACACAGGCGATTCATCTGAGTGGGACAGGGAAAAGGAGGAAACACACCCTATCTCAAAACAAACAGTTTCATGAGGAACAAGGATTTCCTTGACCATTCTGTACTATTGTGCTCACATCGCTTTGTGGAATTTCAACAAAATACTGTGTTGTTGCTACATGTGTTGTTGCTGGGCTAAATCCATATATATTAACTGTCATACTTTAGGGACCATTGGTTAGTGTTTTGGGTAGCGTGGTTAAAGGAGTAGGGCTTAAGTCCATTGGAAATCTGCCCATCTGGCCACTGTGGCGAAATTCTGTATGAAATTCCAAACAACAACATCCTCTCTAATAATAATATAACCCCCTGAAAAGGACTTGCAGTGTCCGACATTAGCTGTTGTGTTTCTGCTTGTATGCACGATTCAAAGAGGCAGCCACCAATGACAGAAACACAGAAATCGCTGAGTCCACTCTCCTAGAACACCACTGCCCAGTAACAACATGTTTGTATACAAACCAAATGTCAGGTAGGACACTGCTAAAACAGAAATAGCGTTTGTAAATTAAATATTTCTTTCAAGGGATGTCATTCCCTGATCACTACTGATTACACATAATCATTACAACCGTTAGGAAGCTTTTAGAAAGCTTGAATGTTACACATTACACCTTCAATGCATTGCATTATTGTTCCCATGGAAATACTGATGTAACCTGGATGGAGACAAACGGGGGTAACTTTCCAACGTCGCTATTTTGACTAACTTCTGTATTAAACACAATACTCATGAGTCATGATAATAATCCTGAATAATAGGGATGGAAATTCACAGCCTCTCCTGTCTGTGTTCCCCCAGGAATGACGTAAGAGAAACTGGCGGTCACACACAGGTGACGACGTCGCTCTGAGTCACACCAGGACTCAGGGCGTTATTGTGACATCACACAGCTTATCAGCACCTGCAGGTTTTGATAGCACCATGCCAATAACTAATACAGCACCTGCTAAATGCAGCTCCATATCGCTTGACCTTTTTTCAATTAAAAAAAGTTTTTTGAGCACACTGGCACCCTTGCATGTAAGAGGTAAGTCACCCTGTCTTGTTGAATGGTCAAAGGTTGCCTGTAATAATAAGGAACCGTTTGAAAAGAAACAGGAAGAGAAGGTCGGGAGAGGGAAACGGTTTCCTTCTGTGTAGGACGCACAGGCAGTGAGCTTGGTTTCACTCCTGATAATCTCATCCAATGGTGGGAGTGGGGGCGGGGTGAGAAGCTTATGACTAACAGTGAGGTGTCTCCAAGATGAATGTTTTCCTTCCTCTTATCATGCAAATGAACTGGAAGCTCCTGTCCTGTGGGAAAATATGGATTATGACACTTGAGGGTGTAATGTCATGTAATGTACAAATAAAAAATATGAAGGGGCCTGTCTGATGTTTGTGCCTTGTCTTATGAGACTAATCACTGCTCATTGATAAAAGGTGAATTTAATCTTCTTGCTGTGCATTCCTTGAGATGGGAATTAGTACCTGATAACATTTAAACAGTTTCTTTCTAATCCATTTACCGTATAACGTACCTCAGTCTATAAGATCTAACTACTCAACAGAATGAAGTGTCCCGTGCTCTTTAGAGTCGTGTGTTTAATCGTGACACTTGGTTTAATCTTGATGGTGCATTTAATTTGTATTTACAACCAATCACAATCCTCCTCTGTAATTGCACCTGCCAAAATACCAGGGGAAAGTGTGGACTTGTCTGAACATGTTGTCTCACTAATGCAGTATGTACACAACTTCAGTATGTATGTATTAACTTCTACTGTATCCCTCTGTTCAGGTAATTTTCAGGCGTATAGGCATATTTGTATTCTAAAAGAAAAATCAATTTTAGTTTACAGTTGAAGACATTTCATTAAATGGTGTCACTCTACAGGCATGGTAGAGTATGCCTATGCCAAGTCAAACAGTAGTATTCTAATGTAAAGAGTACTTCTCATGAAAGAATCTAAGGTTGAGTCAGTCCGGTGGTGTAAACATGTAAAGCCTCAGCTGTAGCCGAGGGCTTCACAGAAACTATTGTAAACACTGAGCAGGAATCATGATCTATGTAACCAGTTCACAAGCATGTTTTCCACAGGGATACAAACAGCCCAAAGCCTGATGGTAACATCTGTGGTAAGCTCAGGTCCCTGTTTAATACAGACAAGCATGGTGAGTTTCTGCTGTAACCTATTGACCCCTGCTCACAGCATGTTGCTGACCCTTTGTAGAGAGCTCTTGTTCAGTAGGCCCTTTATTGTCTGGCATTACTGCTTGGCCATCCATTGTCTCTACTTTAAAAGGGATATGTGTGGTCAGTAATAACGGAGCAGTGTCTATGGGGCTGCTGTTAAGCATGGTTAGGCACCTATTGACAGTCGTGAACTGTAAATTTTACCTAGATTGCAGAGAGACTGAAGGCCCATGAACAAACTAGGTATTTTTACATGAAGAATTTAACTTCTATACAGCCCTGTGTACTGTACAAGTGTTTTAGAAAGCAAGTCATGATAATCAACTTTGTATGTTATGCATTAGCTGTTCAGCCAATGTACCCCATCAAGCCAACTCATGTGAGATGTGAATAATTAAAATATTATGTTAAGTGCACGCAAACAAGCATCATATGGCATCCATAACATGGAACAGATTGTGGCTTACAGTTTACAGCTTGGGTCATTTAATTGCGTAAACCTCCTGGACATCCAAAAACAGTTCCCAATTAAATACAGCAGTTGCAACTGAATAAGGACCTCTTCATTGTCATCTCATGGCTGAATGCTAATTCATGGAGCTCCAACGCTCCACTCTTCTTAATGGGATGAACTGTTGTTAGGTCAAGCGTATCATGCTGTTATCACTGATAGCTAAATAATACATGGCATTGAATATGAATGTGGTGTATTTGCATACACAATGGCCACTGCTTGTGTGTGGTAGATCTATCACTGATGCCACCAATGTAAGAGATGCTTAATTCTCTCACAGTAAAATTGACTTAAAAATCATCTATATAACCAATGTGAAATTGAAGGAAAGCATAGAACAGGAGAAGTATTTGGTAAATACAAAACATAGGCCTAGCTGTGGATATAATCAATGATATGGCAATAGTAGTTAACACTAAACGTGTAGAAACTGTTACTACACAAGACAAGAGAGACGTTCCACAGCTCTGTGTTATTTGGAATGAGCAACATTGAGCAGAATTGTTGGATTGGGCATTTAAGGAATGTCTTTTGTAGTAAGTGACATCAGGTTCATTTCTTATCCATGGTCATGGTTATTTGGGTGCACTATTCAATAGGGCCAAGTAAAGTAATGGAATATGCTATGGAGTGTGCTGGTTTACTAGATAAGGTCTTCCTACCTGTGAAATCATAGCCCACTGTACATCAACTGCTTGAGTACGCATTGTGTCTCAATACCGACCAATTCAGCAACTTTGCTGTTGTCTACTGCGCAACTAAGCATAGGCACAATCAATTTCCTATCATTACATTTGCTTAAAACCTCTCATAGACAGCAGGATACATTACCTAGTTGTAATTACTGAACAAAACATCAGCATACTGGCTAGATCGACAACTTCAAAGTCAATTGAATGGAACTTTTGTTGCAAATTGTTCAATTTCAATTTCACTAATTCAATTTCACTAATTTAAAATTCCCCTTTATCAATAAGGGAAAGCATATATATTCTTCCAAAAATGTCATGCGGGCAAGTGTTGATTAAAACAAACAAATACACTATAATAAATAATCAGATAAAAACAAAAAATCAAGTTGATAGCGCTCCTGATGATGAACAATTTACTAGACATGGGATTGATCAACTTTATTCCTACCTCTCATCCAATCGACAACCTGTTTAGGTGACCACTTCGTTATCGGATCCATTTCTTGAAATGTCTTCTATTAAATCGAACCGTTTCTTTATTTTTCTTTCAGGGATTGCCGTTATGAAAACTCAATAAATCCTCATAGTAATACACATGTAACTACGACCACTGTTACATGCAAATAGTTCTGTACGTCTCTCCCGCTACCGCCTCCGACTCAGAATGGTCGCATGGGTGAAAACAACAAGTTGACAGTACAGCAGAGCAAACATGAGCAAAGTAGGGGGCGGGAGGATCAGATTACAGTTACAGACAGGTCATCAACCCCACTGAACTGAAACCGTTAGAGGTTCATCGATTTTGCTGCATTGAATCAGAAACGATAATAACTTTGCAAAGTTAATGGATAGAGAGAATTAATTCATACACGCAATTTAAGTTTACAATAGATATACATTCCATGATGAGTTTAATCATCAGTTATAAACTGTTTAAATATGCACAACATGTTAATCAACTAGTATGTGCAATAAGAGACAAATACAAAACTATTCTGGTCTAATTGGGAAATTCCCAATGTTTACCAATGTGTCCTTAGATTTCTCACACAACTTTCACAAGACATGTTCACACAGTTTGATCTGTTTGCCCCTTCTAATTAGACCTCTCATCTTTTCAGAGACTCCAACTATTTCTATTCATGTGTTGGGTGTTGCCTATTTTGACTTTAAAGGTCCCCAAAAGTTTCCCATGGGAAGGTTGCAGAGAGGCAACAGCAGTGTGAGAGCAGTGGTTCTATTGCCACCCAATAAATAAAGGAACAGGGATTATAGTTGAGTGGGTTAAGCAAGGAATGATGTCCTAACAGAGAGTGCCATATGTATATGTAGAGAATGGATACACATATCTTAGAACTGTAGCCACAAGTTCTGTAACAAAAAAGGTGAAATACAAAAAATACAACTACAAAATTCCTCTTGATCTAGCGTCATCATGAGGGTGTAACTAGAGAGAAAACCTCTTCAATTTGAAATTGTGTAATGGAATGGTTCAGCAAGGATTAAGAAGCAGCTACAAAAACCAATACCTTTTTTGTGGTTGGCTGTCATCTTTCATAAATATAGGTTTAACATAGGAACAGATTTATTTAAAATATCTATATCTATACGGTATATAGATAGATAGATAGATAGATATAGATATAGATATAGATATAGATATAGATAGATAGATATATGTCAGGCGAGCTTTGCCACCACCTCCTGAAAATATCTGCATTTTACGGCAGGGTTATACAAAAACTTCTTGTCATGTTTGCACATTTGTTACTGATGGGGGTCGCAGTGCGGTCCCTAGGTGTCTCCCTCCAGCCGTTCTCCATCTTGGACCCGGGTCTCATCACTGCCTTCCGTCGCCTCCACCCTGAGGCGCCACGGTGAAACGGCAAGTGCTGTTCGTCGGGGGGGGGGGGGCATTGGCCGAACTCCCCAGTGAGGTTCCTAGGTTTCTCCCTCCGGTTGTGTACTGTGCCACCTCATCAAGAACCTGCACCTGTGTGTATTTGTCACTGATTTGTCACCTTGAGCGTGTTTGTATCCTGTTTTGTCTGCACTTCTTTAAGTAAAAATCCTTTCGTTTGGTACCGATACCTACTCGTCTGCCTCCCTGTATCTGCACCACACCTGGGTCCGCTTACTATACCTAATCGTTACACACATTGGTTTTGGCAGCAACTTCATAATATTGAGAAGTGACTGTTTTATTGTAAGGAAAGACTGCCCTCTCCTGACAACAGTGGGGAATTTTCTGCTACTCCGATAGGTAATCTCAACTGCTGGGTGACAAGACCTTCTATGTATGCAACTCATAGTCATTTGACATCATCAATTAGAGTAAACTGACTGTTGATTTACCAAATCGTATTTGAGTTGCACAAAAAATATGGAAAGTTAATCTGCTAAGATTAGCTGCATATACTGTTCCTTTAAAACAGCCATTTCTTTGTGTGTCGAATAGAAGGCTTGGTCTAGTCCCTCAGCACAACAGCAGCTCCCAAAAGAGCCTTATAACGGAGCAGAGCTTTAATCACACATATTCACACATGACAAGCCAGTTCAGCTCTAAGAGCTATCTACATGGATGAAATACACTGAAGGTCAGGAGAGTGAAGAAAAGTTACAAGACATTTTGCTCAGGTTTATCAAAGCAGCAGTTTGTCCTTCAGTTGTCTTTGTTGTGGATCTGAAAGGAAAAACATGCTAGCATGAAAATACTGCACCAATAGGAACAATAAAAGTATTGGTAACAATGTGTCTGTGTGTAGAGTTGCTTAAATAAACAATTGCATTTATATTTGTGCACAAGATAATAGCCAAAAAAATACAAATTTACAAATCAAGTGACTTTGGTCCTTGACCTGTCCTGTCTTTACAATATAATGTCCATTACTGTGCTTGCATTATATTGTTTCAGTGGAGTTCTGTTGAGGCATATCATGTACTGTAGTAGGTAGTGTCAGTGTTCAGATGAGACTTCCTGTGTGAATGATGCATTCTTCTTCCTCGGCGCTGTGAGCACTGGCTCCAGAGAGCCTTGTTATGTAATCTGGCACAAACATACACTGAGACTGGAGCCAAGGCACTTTGTTGAACTGGATGTTTGACATATCGTGCTGTTTCTTCTTTATAGAAATGTGGGCATGACACACACTGGAAATCCATACCAAAACCCGCTTTTAAAGCTAAATGTGCACTTATAGTCTGGACATTGAAGTTATTTTGTCTTCTGACAAGTGGACCTTGGTTTTATTGCTCTTTCTCTCTCTCTTTTTTGTGAGCATGTCTGAAGGTGTGTATGTAGCCTGGGTAATGACGCTCAGAGGGTGGTCTGGGTCTGGCACCAAGATGGAGAGCTTGACTAAGAGGAATATCCATGGAGGAATGACCTTTCCTCATTTTCCAACTGACCCTGTGGTTTGGCACAGATCTGTATTGTTCTTTCAACACTCACTTCCATTTCATTAGTGATTTAATCTCTCGCTTCTGAGTATTTTCTTTCCTACATTTAATCTTTAACCCCAATTTATATTGTGTTTCCTCAAAAGAGGTCTTTCCACACTAATATTTACACTGTGGCCAGGTCCAGCAGCACTACTGTGCATTTGTATATACAGTAGATGGTTATGAAAGGGATTGTGATCAGAACAATATGTATTATATATGTAGAACAGGAAATGGAGTCAGAGCACAAAGGATTACATACAGGGTTAATTTCAGATGTTGCATATTAAGACTCCTATCAATCATGTTTGGATTACAATGTATGGAAAGAAGATTTTCACCCCTAAAATTTGTGTCATGCACATAAACTAAGCATAACAGGCAGTAGTGTTTTTTCCTGAAACGCATTATCATAATATATGCCTAAATTATTTTAGCAGCTCTGATTATATATGGAAGACTTGAAGGCATGCCATGTTTGGGGAACATTTGTGTTTTAAAGTATCAGTTATATAAAAGGCCAAGTCTCCTATTTACAACAAGGCTATACAGTATATTATTTTTGCACCAGTAGGTCCACCAGTAAGTCCAGTAGGCCTACATGAGTCATAGAAAATAGAAAACTATCAACCGGTATGCAAAATCCAACAGGCTACTGCACCACACATGCATTAGAAGCATGTTCCCTAGAGCTCAACTGTGCTTCACATATAGCCAACATCCATCCCTGTTGCTCTGCTGTAGTGTGAGCTCGGAGGAAGAAGGTCCGGCTCCCATCCTTGGGGGTAATAGTCCATCCAAATGTGCCATCTCCTTCAACAGACTCCACCACCGCACCAACCAGGTTGATTATCTTCAGAGGCTTCTGGATGAAAGTGAATGAAGGGATTTACAGATGGCAGGAATTACTAATCATGCTCTTTGTTGTCTTGCAATATCATACTAGTGAATGTGTTAATTAGCTGATATATAGAAATACCAAATGTGTAATATTCACAGCCTTGAATGTATGCTTCTAATATCAAGACGGGTAAGACCTGTAGATACCACTGTAGGCGCAGGCTGCTATGGAAACAGGACAACAATGTAGCTCGTTGGGGAACTACATTGCGCTGAAAGTTACTGTACAATGTACGTTCGGGTGACTTTGTTGCACTCTAAATAAATACTGTACAACAATGTAGCTAAATGTTTTGATATTAGCTTGATGAGTTGCCTTGGAAACAGAAGTTGAAGTCCCCATACTGTCTTACCTTTTCATTTTCACCATACAACAGTTGAGTTTCTTTCAATTGAAACCATGCTGGTTTCCAGCGGTGAGTGAAATGAGTGCGCTTAGATAACCATCCTTTTTTGTCCTCTTTTATCTCAACTGAGTTTTCATCTGCGCCGTTAGAGGTCGCAGACACTACAGCCATCATCCAGCTTTCAGACAAATAACGGGGATAAATGGCTTTGAAAATATTTTATAATTTAATCTCGTCACACACCCATTGCATATTGGGTAGTGTGGTTTTTCTCGTCTAGTTCTTCATTAGCAGATGGCGCGGAGGAAAAAGCTCGAACTTCCAGTCCCAGAACCCCTCTGTGCTCTGTTGTTACCGAATGACTGGGGCCGGGAGGGTTACTACGATGCGATAATAGGATACGCATGAACTAGTTGCGAATGCGATCTGGCTACGACAAGAAAGTTTTTGAAAGGAAAGTGTAGTTGGCAAATGTTACTTAGTGTTTTCACTCAAGGATAAAGTACAGAGTTTGGAGACGAATCTACAACGATTGTTGTTCCCCAAATCCAGCGTTCGAACTTCTTGAAAGATAGGAATTACACACATTTTTGCATCTCTGGATAAAGAAAACCGCCCTTTTAGAAAGGTAACGTATTGAAAGCTTTGATTCACTTTAAATGTACACGTATACAGGGTATTTTCAAATTCAGACATTTGCATTTTAATGGGCCTAGAAATGTAAGCAATTGCATCATGTTTTAGGCTACTTCTCCCATATATCTCAATGAGTGTGCAAAAGATCCAGATGTGTCGAGGTTCCAGATGTGTTAGTCGAAATGCCAAATAAAGGAACACAATAATAATAATGATAATAATAATAATAATAATAATAATAATAATAATAATGTTATTGTTATTATGAGTAGTAGTATATTTATATTATTATGAACTTCTCTATATATCTCTTTTTAAGGGTAGGCCTATAATGAAAAAGAAACTGGAGCTATGCATGTGCTGTATTTATCTTGCGCTACAGATGGATAATCAATGCGCATATCCTCATGATCTGCCAACAGTGTTGTGGTGAAACAAATATTTAGTTTTCAGTTATTTAAGCGTTTTCTTTTTTCTTTTCAGATTTCCGGATGAAACACATTCAAGCCTAAGGACCAACTGAGAGAGCAATGGGCGTCTTGTATTCATCATTAGAATTGCGTATTGCTGTCCCGGGTTGAAAATTCTCCAGTGGTCGGGGTTTGCGGAGTTTTGGCAGCTGGACGGCAGAGGCACTTTTGTCCTCAATGGTAGAGCGTGGCTAGGTAGTGACTAGTGAGAATGAAGTCAGAATCAACAGGCTGTCGAAGAGGAAGCTTGTAAAAGCTACTGCGCACCAACTTAGGAGTAATTGTTTATTTTTTCAAGGTTTAACCGATTCAATATTAAGTTAAAGATATGTTTCTTCGTGGCATTTAACGGTGCCGCTAGAATTTAGATGGTTGCGCATGATGTATCACCTATTCAGCACACTGGATGTTCTAATGAGGCTGACCAAGATGCTTCATACCCGATGCTGTTGAAAGAACCTGAGAGGTGCTATTCTGAATAATACATTCGATGTTGGTCAACTTTGTCTCTTTCACCCGACGAGAAGCCATACGCCAGCCAATGTCTACCTGCAGCAGCTCGTCTCCTCCACCCTTACCTAGACTGTACCCCCTCTCTCAACATCCAGTGGCCCCTCCGACTCCCTCGCCATCCCCAAGTCCACCGGCCACACTCTATAGTCGGCTGTCCAATGGGAGCCTTAGCGCCCCGAGCCCCACTAACTCTCGGTGCTCTTTCCACGGGGTCTCTTTTCTCCTCCAGATCGGCCTCACCAGGGAAACTGTGAGTCTGGACGGGAGCGACTTGTCCCTCTCTGCAGTGAAAGAGCTCGTGTGTTCGATAGTGGATCAAAAGGTAATAACTTATTATTTTGGGCTATTTAGTGTAGGATATGTTCATATAGAACATCATTCTGCCTTAGCATCAGCCTATGTCTTACTAGTGCCAATCAAACTCCATTGGATTCAACTGTGTCATGCCCACCAAAATCATTAGAAACACACTGACACGTGGAATGTTCATCTGTATGGATAACTGCAACTTGAGTGGAGGATTCTCCTAAAATGATTTCACAGCTGATTTGTCATAAAATGTTTTGCGTCAATGGCATACTCTTAATTTCTTAAAATTGCAGGTTATTCTTTTGATAGTAGGGTGATGTTACCTTATGGCATAATTTAAACAGTCATTTAAAAACATGCACTGTTTTGATAGTTAGTGCTGATAGTTGTTGACTGTTTTAACCATGAAGTGAGAACTACTGTATGTCATAAAACACAGTCAAAAAGAAAACAATATGTTATGTCAGAGACAAAAGGGGTTTGAAAACACGGTAGATAGTTGTGGTTTTTGCATCTGTGCCACCTCCTGTTTTGGTTTTTGCAATAAATGTGGCACCTGTGTTTTTCACATTAAGTTCCTCTTGTTGTAGTTTATATCCCTGCACTTTGCACCACATGGAAATAAGTGTAGACACTCTCCACAAAATGATGTACAAAAAAACTGTATTGATAGAGCAAGAAAACATTTTCACTCCTTCTATCAACGCTTGCCTTTCAGGTTAATGCAAAAAAAAAAAAGAAATATGTTTAAATCCACTGGCATATTAGACAAGTAGTTCGGAATTGTTACAGCTTTATAGAGTTTCAGTAATATAAGATGTGGATGTTAGTGTTATCAGCTGCTAATTAATTTTGAAGGGGACATGGCAGACAGAGAAGGCCTTAATGTTTCCGAACAATACGTTTACTTGTTCCTGTAAGCTACAACTAAAAAGAGACTGCATCACATACTGTTTCTCTTTGTTTGACAATGCACAGGCCAGAGACTTACACAATTCTCCTTACGTGGCTGTACAGAACATAGTAAAACCCACTTCTGTTATGCTGATGGGTGAGGCAGCAGCAATGAGACAACTGTCATGCATTTACAGGCTAGTTCACATTCACAGGCTTTCTGTTTTTACTGGCAATGTTAAACTGTAAAAAATAACCTCTGTGTAACACTGCTTACTTGCAAATCATTGTGTTTATTCACTGTTAAAATGTACAAGGGAAACCAAAGGAAAAGGGTTGCACCAGATTGCATACAATGTATTAGACATAGTATAGTGCAACATCAGCTCTTTTTTTCTTCCTCAATTTCCACATTTGTTACATTGTATAACATGGTCATGGTGAAAGCTTGGCTTCTGCCAGTGAGCTTATTTGGCCTTCAGTCTTGCACAAAGTATTGTCCTTATATCTACTGTGGGAGAATATCCAATATCATTTCACTGTGAAGTCTGTGTATTTGGGTAAGGCAACATCACTGATGGTGGTTTACACCATAAGGAGGCGTTGACACACACTCCCTCTACCCCGCTGTCCCTGTGTGGTAGTATGGAAGCTCCGGGCCCATATTTACGGCTGCTATGTAATGTTTCTGCTCTTGTAGGAGGGGAACAGTCCCTGGGGTGTCTAGGAAGCCAGTAGGGAAGTTCCCCTCCCCTACAGGCCGCCATACTGTCCCAGGCTGCCTGGCTCCCCCGCCTAGCACCCCCGCCCTGTCACACACAGGGCCCTAGGTTACAGCCATAGAGGTGCTGAGGGGGTGCAAAGGGTTCCAGCTAAAGGTTCTTCCTAAAGGTTCTTTGGGTTTGCAGGATTACCTGTGATCAGTTTGTAGCTAGGGTCTTTCTTCACCTGTAAGAGGTCAATTGAATGGCATGGTGTACAATATGTACATCCAAGCTGGAAGAAACTGAGGGGTTTCTATAGTATGTTGTGGAATTTCCTTGATGCTACAACTGTTAAATCAACTGATAGTTGTAACCCCATTGAGCGAGGTAACATTTAGTTTAATCATCAGTCATCGAAATGCAACAACAAGGTAAAAGAGCATAACATAGTATAACCTATTCAGAGCATTTAACCTGATTATTTAAGCAATGCCAGAGAGGCCGTGATTTATTGCCAATATTGTCATGCTGTGCTGAGAAATATAGTAGTTTGCAAAACTACAAATGTTGTGATACACAAATCTACTGCGGTGTAAGAATATCATAATAGGTGATTTAACCATCACATTATCGTTATTAAATCACAGCTTCGAACACCTCTGTGCCAATCACAA
This sequence comes from Argentina silus, assembly GCF_951799395.1. NCBI lineage: Eukaryota > Metazoa > Chordata > Actinopteri > Argentiniformes > Argentinidae > Argentina > Argentina silus. The sequence goes on from NC_139671.1 coordinate 9,123,326, forward strand.
TGCTTGTTTTCATCAACCTGTTGTATAATTGTCATTAATGAATTACAGATTTAGTCTTTCGCTGCATTTACATGTGCTAGCAATAAACCGTGTTAAGTAGGGCAAAGGGGCTGATTTGTATTTTCTGAAAGCCTACTATGTACTTTGCTCTAATAATGGAGTTTGTATTGGTAACTATAACCCAGTGTTGCCACCACTGCTGTTGAAGTTTTACAGAGGTCAGTCCCAAAAGCCTAATGGCTGTAGCGATAGAGGGGTGGACCCTTGGGGAAATGATTCCACTTTGTAAAATGTGTCATTTAGATATACTTTCTCTCAATCCAGGTCAATGCTCAACAGATGATTATATAAACGTGCCACTATAGTATTGATGATGCTCACTTAACAATGTTGTCGAGATGTTAGTTACAATATCTCACTGATATTTCCCTACGCCTGATCATTGCAGAGTGGAAGTCCTTTGTCTTTTTGACAAAGGTTCAACAAAGCTTGTGTCATTGATATGTTATAGGAAACTATAGGCATCTGCTGGCCACTATTCAATAGCATTCACTGTGTGACATCAATGTCAAATCAAGGTGACTGAAGCTATATTACTATCCTGATGGTGTGTGACCACCCTCCCCCTCTGTTGTGGAACTGTGTCGTGTTTGTGGAGTCTGTGTTTCCTGCTCCAAAGTGCCAAAGGCTAACAATTAGTTTCAGCCAGTGCACAGGACAACACTGGAACACCAGGGAGGACTCAGTCAACTCAGTCGACTTGTTTACTCTCTCCATGACATTCACGGCCATAACTATACATCATACTGTAGTCATACTGAAAAGAGACGTGTAGAATGTCCTAGCACTACCACTGGGCTTGGGTCAAATCACGGCCAGGCTCTGGGGACGTGGTGTGTCCTATTTGACCGTGGTCAGTTGCATGTGTGGTTGTGGTGTGGTTGTGGTGTGATTATGACTGGTCTCTTTTCAGTATAACTCAGTATAAGTCTTTCAATGGGTTCTGGTGGATTGCAGATTCGAGATACTGCCGGAGATAGAAAGACACATTCCATTTTGCAGACCATAGCCATACTCAATGGAGGAATTCAGTGGTGGCTTTTAGGGAATAACATTGGTCTCAAGCATATCAACAGTTGGTACATGTAAATGGAATCTGATAGTGATTACTTAGTGGTTACAACTGAGCCTGAATTTTAGCAGGTTAAATGGGGGTAATCCTGAATCCCTCTTAGTTTAATGCAAGAATGAGAGTGAACATTCAGATTTGTAGATATTTAGTAGAGACACAGTGGAATGTGGTACAGTATGTCTAACTTACTTATGTCTACCTTATGTCTACATTACTTTGAGCATGTTGTTTAGTTCTATGGCACTCCTAATGGTTAATATGGACTTTTATCATTGCATTTGTATTGATAAACCAGGCCTATTACAGAGTCGAGGAAGGCAATTTTATTTTGTAATCTCCACAAATCATCTTCTATAAGCCCGGTGGGGATTTTTATTAAATCAGCAGAGTAGGTTTCCGGTCCTTGCGTTGTTCCTGTACTTAAAAGGATCCCCCGAATGGATGAGTGTGCTCTGTGGGATGCTCAGATAGTGTTGGCATGCTCAATCTTTATTGGAAAGGCGAAGGTCATTATCACATTCCTGTAGAATGTGTTAAGCTTTAAGTGCTTCGATCTCTGTAGGAGCCTCGGGCTTGCATAACATCCCTGTGACCTGTTTAATGGATAAAACATTTGTCTGAGAAGCTTGGAACACGTCTCAAATCCCATGCTATTAAGAAAAAGTAATGTGAACCGTGTGTTATGTTGAACTGTGTCAGACAGGCAGTGGGATCTCTGGGTTGGAATCTAAGTTAATTGTGACGGTGATGAGTAATGACATTTTGACGTTCAGTATATGCATTATCTAAGGCCTAATAAGGGCATTGACGTGCATAAGCCATTATCTAAATGTCAGTGTGTTTTCTCAACAAAGTAATTTTCAGATTAAATACTTGCACACATACTGAAGGCTGAATGATTCAATTTAATTTATTAGCTCTGAGAATATGCTGTTCTCTGCTTAAATGTATTTATTCAAACCTATTTTACCAGATAGGTGGACTGAGGGCATGTGCCCAGTCACAGCGTATGCATTGTGTGTATTACCTCTACTTCTTGTTATTTTCGATGAATAGTTCTTTCGGGAAATACTCTGTCTTTAACAGAAAATTTGAAGAAAGATCTACGTTATGCTGATTGTTCCTAAATTTTCAGTTCCTGTCTGCAAAGATCACTTCCTTTTACTGAGCTTGTGTCCCTCAGTATTTCTAGAGAGAAGAAAAGTTACGTTGATGCGTGTCTCACTCTGTATTCTGGAGGCCTTCCACGATTGTCAGTAACGCTGACATTGTGTTGCGGACTGGGCACACTCAGTGTTCAGCTCATGGGTGAAGTGTACAGTAGGCAAGCACTGACAAGGTGTTTGGGCCACTGGCTAATTTGACTGGATCTTTCCACTGCATTCCGGGCTGGTTAAATATTGCCAGTGAGACCAGCCATCATGACATCCATCTCCTCTCTCTCTGTCCAGCTTTCTCTGTACTCTCTCCTCAGCACGCAACCACATGCCTGGCTGCCATGTTAATGATTGTATGGACATCAACTTCATCTGTGTAAAACAAACACAGGTCCTGAAGTCAATCTTTCTTAGTGTGCTATCTTTCTTAGTGTGCCCCCCCCCCCCCCCCATTTGTCCCTGCGCAATTGACAGGAATAGTCTTCCGTACAATACAAAGTAAAAATAATCAAGGACCAAGGGCCTTTGAGTTATATAATAGCTAGTTTCTGGGTTTCACGCAAGCACTTGGAATTGTATTATCTTCTTGTAGTCAATATCACATATTCAATCTGTCGTTCCCCAAGGCAAAGGTGATCACCATCATGTGCTCCTTATCTTCAAGCATACTGATACATACAGTTGGGAGGACCAATACGGAACAAGGAAGGTCAGATCTACTGATGTCCAATCATTGTCCAATAGGAAATCTGCATGTGGGTTCTGCTGCATGTTCATGTGAAACTGGGACATTACCAAATAGCTTCTTGTAGAAGAAGAACATAATGTACACCAAGGACCCACAGTTCTTCCTCATTGAATGAACAGCGTCTCTTACACTGAATGAGATGTGTAGAATACATCTCTCAAAACCCATGTTCTCCATTACTGTAGCTATCAGGGGTTTATTCAGGATAAAGTAGCCTCTGCCTTACTATCGCTCCTGTAAGCTACATAGAAATTGTTGTGTATGTAATGTTAAGTAAATACACCGACCCTGATGACCTGTTGCCCTTGGCATAAGGCTAAGGATGGTATTATCGCACATGAGGAAATGTCAGCTTAGCTTAACGATATCTTTCCACACAAGGAAGGATAACATGATTTGACTGGCATCAATGTCAACCCTGTCAACTGGCTTTGAGGACAAACATTGCCCTGAAGAACATTGCCCTGCTGTTGTCTTTCATTTCTAACACAATATTTCCACTCATATGACCTTATAATGCTGTTTTCCTTAGGTTTGTTTACTTAACTCAAATAGGACACACCAGGTCCTCAGAGCCTGGCCGTGATTTGACCCAAGCCCAGTGTAGTGCTAGGACATTCTATACACTATGCACTCTTTGTGTGTGTCTTAACAGACCTCAGAATGTTGAATGCTCAGAGCCATAGTTTGACAACAGGCCTGTTGTGTCAACCCCTCCTCCCTGTTTGAAATAATATTATTTTAAATCAATTGCTTTATACAGGATGCACCAGACCTTGTTCTCTCCTTATCTCACACAATGAGAGAGAGAGAGAGGCATAGAGTGCAAACTCTGCTTATCTCACTCTAATACGGTTTACCAGCCTCTCTAGCACACTTATCTCTTTAATAGAGCATTTCGATGTGCGATCACTCCTCTGTATATGATCAGTCCATTTAAGGCCAAACATATGACGATGCTGTGCGTGTGATCAAGCTTAGGAGAACCCTCTCTGAATGAAAATACCCTCATTAAAGGACAATATGGGCATACATAGCTACCGCAGAAAACATGTCTCCTCAGGTTCATTAGGTGTTGGCGAAGGCGGCTGGGGCTGGGGGTGGAGGTGGAGTTGCACGGCAGCCGTACCTCTACCAGTTCAGAGGAAGCGATCTTATCATGCATTGATATTTCATATTCATGTCATAATAAAAGATGAACAGCCCATTAGTGAGCAACGTCATTGAGATTTGATTATACATAAACCAACAATTTGAGATCTGTTTTCCATGACCTACAAAGTTACAAGAGCTTCTTATTTGCGTGGAGGGAGATATGTTTTTTTTGGCTTATGAATTTGGGGGAAAAAAGCTGCACAAATTGTTCCAAGAGCAGCTTAATGAGTAGTTTACCGAGTCTCAACCAGCTGGGATCACGGCTTCTCCCAGTTGATGGTGAGCACCTGGAAGCGCAGTGTTTGTTGAGGTCTTATGGCAGTAGTTTGAATGTGTGGCCCACATACCCCTCCTGGTTACTGCAATGCAGAGTAACAGACTGTAATTGGGGAATGCTTCTTGCCTTAATCAAATCAATTGAACCTTGTGAGTTTCATGATTTTTCTAACTCCTCCAGCTTGTATGTTTTGTTCCTTATAACAGCATTTAATCATGGAAAAAATATGTATTTTTTTGTGGCATCTTTCCTTTCTGAAAAGCTTGTTTATCTCCCCCAAGGGCAGATAGAAAAAAACATATTTTCATCTACAGTACAGTAGAGAGAGGGCCACAACCAACCACCCAGCTCTACCATTCTCCCACTCTCCTAAAGGCCCTTCTGGGTATCACTTTAGCGTGCTCGGCATTGCCACGGTAACGAAGGCCAGGGATCAGGTAGAGCAGCGGCGGTATCCAGGGAGAAAGAGCTGCCACAGCTGCCATGTGGACATGGGGACTGTGCTCTTCACTCTCCTCCTCCTACTACCCACCAGGAAACATTAACACGTCCCTGAGATCTACTGTGATTCACAAAGCCCGGAAAACACATCTGTCACACACTCAATGGGTCTTTTCTACTTACAGTAGAAAATAGTAGCTCTCTGTTGACCCATCACATCAGTGCAGATTTTCATAAACAAGTTAATGGAAAACCAAGTTACTTCCAGGGAAGATAGTTTTTTTTCATAATGGATGTCATGACCTATAATTCCAACTTTAATCATGTTTAAAGGTTTTATAGTATTTGGATTGACTTACTATACAAATCATATGATCACATGTTTGTATTTTTGCATACATTGATTCTTATGTGTTTATCTGTTTTTGTATGGCTGTGTGTGTGTGTGCCTGCCTGCCTGCGCGCACACATGCTCACACGCATGCAAGTGTGCGTGTGTGTGTGTGTGTGTGTGTGTGTGTGTTTCCGTATGTGTTTTAAAGCATCAGAACACACACAGTGGTTCCTTATTTCCCTGGAGGTCCAGGGTTGAGTTCCAAGTGAGCCAGGCCATGTGCTGTAACCCTGCAGCCGACAGACCTGTTTAAAAGCTGGCTGTGCGTTCCGGAAACATGGGCTTCTGCACTGGGATTATCCCGGGCCACCAAGGGCATGATTATACAATCCCCATTAAGAATGGCTGAGTTTCATCCACTGGGCTTTAAATGATTATTATATTAAAGTGCCCACTGCTCACCATAGTGCTATGGTAATATTGGAGAGTAAATGTAATTTTGTAAATGGGGGTGATTTCTTTTAGTCACCTCCCATCACCCACTGATCCTCACCTGCCTAAATACCTGCTGTGCTCTTAGATAAAGAGGAGGAAGTGGAGAGAGAGATCTGTCATAGTGATGTTATCCTAATATGTCACACAAAGGAAACAGGAAATGGGTCGCTGATTTTCCCTATATTAATGTTTATTCTGAGCTGTTTAATGGTCAGAACTTGACAGGGATATCTGAAGCTTTGAAGTCCAATTTGCATCGTAAAGCTCACTCATGGTTATACTCTGTTGTGTAGGAATGAGTGATTGCATTAAGGCAATCTCAATGGTTGAACCTCTCCCTCTGTGGCACTGGATGAGACAGCTGTAGGTCCCTGCCCTCTACTGCTACTGAATGAGTCTGAGTAATGGTCTATTAAACATCTTGTTGCCACCTCATCCACTCACCAGCCACAGCAAGCTTGTGCTGGTGATGTCACTGATATTACAGATACAACAGTTCTACAGTCCACCCCCATTCGCTGTGAAAATTCATCATGATCTGTGACTAACGCACTTCAACAAGTTTGTGGCTTGTTGAGCATTGACTACACATGTTCCTTGCATACTGACCAGCTGGAGTCATTTCCTGGAGTCTTGCTTGTCTATGTAAGTGTGTGTTTTCTTAGCCTGATGATGAGTAATGATGATAGCCAGGTAATAAGGAAGTGCAAGTCCTTAGTAAGCAAATCAAAGCGCTTTTTATCTGTGTTTTTGGTTTATTGTCAGAACACAGATTTGTGGGTTAAACGTTTTTCATTTCAAAGATACTTGGATGATTACTCACACACAGATAAGCAGCATCACAGTGTTTTTTTTTTTTTTTTTTTTTTACTGTGCTGTAGACTTCTTTTGTTTTTTTAGCAACCCAGCACCATCTCTCTCCTGTAGTTAGGTTGAAAAACACTCCTCAACTACCTCCTGATGAATGGGTGTTTCTCTTCCTCTTCTCTGTAGAAAAGGGGGGATGAGAGTTAATATCCGTTGGAGGAGACGGTGTTGGGTTTCTGTGAATGTGACGGGGCTGTGCACCCCCTCTCCTCTATGGGTCTGTGCACCCCCTCTCCTCTACGAGTCTGAAGTGTGTATGGCTGGAGGCTAAGCTGCCTCCCTCGCTCTGACAGATCAACTTCCTGGAGTCACCCAACAAGACTCCTCCTGAGGGGTGAGAATAAAGAGTGATAGGAGCGCAGGGGCGGAGGGGCGGAGGGGCGGAGGGGCGGCTCACATGCTTTTGACTCAGAATAAGCGCTAGGAACAGTCTGAAGAACATTGTTATTATTTCTCAGAATCTGAGAACGGTTTAGCCGAAGAACATTATGGAGAGATAACTGACTGAGGGGCACAGGAAGAGCTCTGTCATGTGAAAAGAATGCAGGGTCATAAACAGGTCATGCATTCATGCTAAAACACATACTCAAATCATTGGTCCCTGAGGGACTGTCTTTATACAGAGTCAGTCCACCACACTGTGTAAAAGTTAGCAGCAGTATGCTCAAAGTTGATGTGCATGCTTCCTTTTGTTGAGCACTGCATTTTCTCACTGTTGCCTTTCAATCAGGCCCCCATCGTACACACATTCACATTCAGCATTGTGTGTTTACATATTCTCCACCGTCAAACTGTCTCTGAATGGTCAGGTAAACTGCAAAACAATGTGACTCAGAGGGCTGGCTGACGGTATTGTCTTACACATTGGTATTTCATTTATGTTTCTACATTATATATGCTTTTTGTCTGTTTGTAGAGTATGTAGGTTGTTTGCAAATTGTGAGATGGTCACAGGTCTGAAATATTAGTGATAATGAAAGGCATAATTAGGTATAATGAAACAAATGGAAGACTATTTTCTTCTCCAGTTTCTATCCTAGACTTGTTTGAGGTAGCATTTCCGAGCAGAAGAATGGAATGCGCAAACAGTTTTCTTTTATATAAAGATCCTTTCAGAGAATCAAAAATACACTTTTATCTCTTGGCTGTTGGGCTGTGAATACTCAGAGCTACCTTCATGACTTCCTCTGTCGCTTGGTAACAACATACTGTGTTTTGGGTAGATTTAGTGAGTCTGTTTAATGAAGGGTAATGAGTCTGTTTTATAGGAATGTTGAAGGGAGTTCAATTGTTGGAGAGGTTAGATACATGGCTGTTGAAACCCAGCTGTATGGCATAGGGCCTGATGGTAAGTATGGGCTCTACCGATGTATGTATTCTCTGCATTCCTGAAAGGTTGTTGCTGTGCATTTGGCTTGTGTGTGTGCCCTGTGTGGATGACACACACACGCACGCACACACACACGCACACACGCACACACACACACACACACACACACACACACACACACACACACACACACACACACACACACACACACACACACACACACAGACTCACTCTTCTCAGCAGATTATCACATGGCATCATTTTGGTGCCCTCGTAGATGAAGGTAGCTGAAGACACAAGACGTCCTTGTGATGATTACTGTTATACAACACAGACATTACTCAGCATGTGCAGGCAGGACTAATAGTTGCCATTATCCAGATGGATGGTACTGTTCTAATGCTACTCCATAGAGTTTACAGATTACAAGTAATACCTATGGAGAGAATTAATGTGACCCTGATCAGCATATAACCTCAATTACCCGTCTCTCAGGAGGCTTGGTTTGTGCTCATTCACTACCATCACATGCTTCCATAACACAGCAATGAAAGCCCCCTTCTACCTCTGTGGACATAGTGAATGAATGGATGGAATCATTGTTTGACTGTGTGGGTGGATCTCTCTACCTAAATCGCTTCATGGTAAGTGGTGAATTTAAGTTCATTTTCAAGGAAAATGTTTGTTGGTAGCAATGTGCTTGAAAACAGTGGCTAAGATAGTTTTTTTAGAGGTAAGCAAGGAGATGACTGAGGAGAGTCCTTTAGTCTTGACCATGTAGATTCTCTATGAATGGAGCCCACTGCCGGATGACAGGGCTGTGGGCGTCATGGCGACCTTAGCCTACTCAGGCCTGCTTCCTGTTGTTCTTTGCTAAGTGCTTGAATGAGGTAACAGATCAGTGAGGTGCATGGAAACAAACATCTTTAATGGCTCCATAAGAGGCATTTAGGGGTAAAACAAAATGTGTCAGATTAAAGCTTTTAGATGTAGACCTACAGCGCACCGATTTCCTTGCTCTCTTGAAACCACGGCTAGTTCATTGGTTCTGCATTTGCAGCATCAGCTGTACAATATCCGTGCAGAGCAAACGAAAATCACCCCCTTTACACACTAACATTAAAGATAGCATCACATTGCTTGTGCTTGAGGTGTATTTTTATATAGTGCTCATACTGAAATCCTTGACCTCCTCTGAAGCTTGGAACACACAGTAGCCAACACACATACAAGCCTGACCGTCATAGGCCAGGCATGAGGCGACTCTACTCCAGTTCTGCTCTATAGGACTTGGATTATTTCCCCTCGATAGAGATGCACTCAATGGGCTCAGATAATGGCATGAGTGCTGTGCAGATTAGAGGTGGGGGGCCAGATGTTTAGATGGAATGATGTAAGAGGCATCCTGCTATGGGCCACTGCTGATCATCGCTCCTGGGTAGAGGGGTCAGGTTGGGTGTGGAAAGGGTGAGGCTTTGTCACATTACCTCTCTTTCTCTCTCTCTCTCTCTCTCTCTCTCTCTCTCTCTTTCTCTCTCTCTCTCTCTCTCTCTCTCTCTCTCTCTCTCTCTCTCTCTGTCCCCCCTCAGTGACCAGATCCTGTTATCCGTCTTACTGGCATGGGACAGAGTCTGCTTTAGGTTCGTTAAGAGTGTCATAATAAATAGTGAGAGTGTGGAGGAGGGATGAGTTAAGCCAGGTTAATGGTGGTTTAACACAAAGAGAGGGATCCGCTGTTCTTGCACAAGTTCATATTGCAACATTTTTTTCCGGTAACAGACCATTGCTTTTGTGTCTCTGCTCACCGAAGCAGCCATTGTTGCTGATGGTTATTGTGTTATTTGGATTATGTCTAGTCGGGTTAAGTGTTATGAGGCTATTTGTATAATGATTTGAAAGTCCTGATCCGGTCTTGATCCACACTGAGGGTCTGAAAAAAAGGAGCGATGTGCCGTGTGATGGTGGGGTTGATTAGATAGATTCGGAGATTTGTTTTTCTAGCAGCCCAAGATGATAATCTTTCCTTTTTTTATGATATTGAAACGTCAGCATTGCTTTATCCTAAAGCCTAACACGAGACAGAGAGGATACGGTTTGGCCTTTTTTTTTTTTAACCCAGTAAAGACATGGAGGCACATTGTCATATCAAATACAAACAGTTATCTACCCTCTTGTATGCTACATCTTTGTTTTTTTTATCTAACCATTATTCAGGCTCCATCAAATAGAAGGCAGGTGGTGTAAAATGCTTATCTCTGACAATATGGTTTGAGGACATATGACTTCCTTGTATGTCTCGTCTCAGATTGTGATTATTTGCATGAATCCACATTGACCTGAAGTCCTAGCGGAGGTAGATGAAGTCAGATAATCTGGTCATCTGGATGAATGTCTGTTTGTTACTGAATGTCTTTTGCATATGTATGAATAACACAGCAGTCGTATTTTGCAAGTTTAACTCCATGCTGCTGTTGTTTTGGATATGATTTGTATTTGTCTTTCTTGGGACTGCATACATACCTGTATTCCATGTTGATATAATTCTTGGGTCACAGTGTTTTGTGGTACAGTATGTCAATTGCTGGCTTATTGCTTAAGCCTCTGGGTGTTGTTGGGTTTGACAGTTTATTGGGATCTGGTGTGTTGTGTTGTGTTGTGTGTCAGTTAGTGGCATATTATTTTGGCTGTGGTGAGTTGTGTATCAGTTGGTGTCACAATAGTTTTTGTTAATGCGTGTGGCATATTGTGTGTGTCTGGCGGTGCGCCACAATGTCAATTGGTGGCAGCTTGTTTGGTCTGTGATGCGTTATAACCTGTCAGCTCAATGTCATATTGTTTGGACTGTGGCGTGTAGCTGGACAGCTAATGGTTGCTGGGTGTCAGTGACAGAGCCTCAGGCATAATTCATGACTGGGGGAGATTAACTGCTCTGTTCCTAATGAGAGCTGTGCAGCTTCCGCTGCGGAGCCTGTGGGTTCGATTTCCTGCTGTCACTCTGTGCTGCACACTCCATGCAAACTGCACATCGCTAGCTTCCTGCTAAAGCTGCTGAAGAGACATCCACAATCCATACTCTATTGTCACATGTTCCATACATTCTGTATCAGGCCTTGAACTCACTCACCTTTTTGCCTGAGTGCTACAAACAGCAGGATATTGGTAGCACTGCAAATAAGCACATTATGTCAACATAACACCTCTTGTCCTTGTTCTTTCTTACCTTCCTTTCAGTTCCCTGAGTGTGGATTTTTTGGCATGTACGACAAGATCCTGCTCTTCCGCCATGACCTGACCTCTGAGAACATCCTGCAGCGGCTGACTTCGGCAGAAGACATCCACGAGGGAGACTTGATCGAGGTTGTCCTCTCTGGTGAGCACTGGGATATTATATGGGGGACTGTATATGTGGTGGAAGCAGGCCTGGCGCCAGGGGAAAGTAACTGAGGCACATGACATTTCTGAAGGGGCACGACCATTTGAGCAAAGAAAAAAAACAATTTAAGCTAGGTCATAACACAGGTTGGATAATTGCTCAAACAACAACATACAATGTGTTTGCGGCCCATAGGCAGCTGCCTTGCCAGCGGAGAGCGGGCCACTGTGCCGCTTTACAAAGAGAATGCGCATTTCAACGACTTTGCAAATAAACAATTCAAACTGTTATGCTCTAATGTATACCAAAATATATAGGTTATAGTTAGCTGGCTAGTTCTTTAGTTAGGTAGGTTTATTTACTCAGCAACCTGACAATACCTTCAACCCAGGCACCTGGCTTTCATGCAGTCAGCGACTGGCTCACACTCCTATCGGGCTGACAGACCAGCCGCAACTTCAGATGGTGGTTTATAGGCTGGACCAGAGTAATATACCACTCTGGGTTGGACGTCCAGCCTATAGTAAGCCAATCAAATTAGCGTGTTTTTTGGGGCCGGGAGGAGCAACGAGCTGATCTTGAAACAGTTAACCCTTTGTGGAGCTGATCAAATGACTTGACAAAAGACGTTTCAAAATTCATCAACATCTTTTGGGGCACAAACATGAAGGGGCACAATATTCTAACTGAGGGGGGCATTGCCCGCTCAAGCCCCCTTGTGGTGCTGGCCAGGGTGGAAGATCCTTTATGTGATTCCATGCAGTCATGGTCACAGCTACTGTACATGGAAGATAATTAGACAGAGAGGATCAGTAAATGTCATGCTCTGCTATGAAGAGATATTGTTATTGTACAGTAGGCCCTTTGTTCATCCTCTATCAGGTGTGGATATCTTTCGTAGCCCCTATGAAGTTCCTGAGTCTCTCCTGTGTAGGCTCTATGTATACTAGTATCACTCTATGCATCCCAGACATCATATTTCTTCATGGGATTCTCATATCCGCTGGCAGTGTCTTGTGATCCTTTGTTGACAGGTTTGGGTGTGGAACTCAACCAACACCTGAATGGCTGCATACCCCAGAGAGCCATATTGTAGAATTCCACACATTGAGTTGAAGAGAATGAACTCGAAGCCCAACCACACAACACTCAAACCCCAGACCACTTCCTAGTCTCTGTTTGTTTTTAATGCAGGGCCCCAGCGACTGTTGAGAAGCTGTTTGAGTCTTACGACTCGTCGTTCCACACTGCTGTGCTCTGGATAAAAAGTAATGTTTCCTGTCTCATCTTCCAGAGCCAGACAGGCATGCCGAGTTCCTCTCTGGCGGCTCAGATCTCTCTCACCTTTCATTGACACCTCCCCTTTGTTTTGTAGCTGTTGGGCCCTGGTCCCAAACGTCAGGGCTCTGTCAGAGCTTCTCCCAGAGGGAGGCCAAGGCAGATCCCTCTTGGCTCAGAGCTCAAAGCTGTGCGCTTATTATTTTTGCAATGGGTGATTCTCTGTGATTGATGGTGGTGATTGTGAGCTGTTGAATGTTGCTCATGCCCTAACACCTATCGCTCCCTCTCCCTCCCAGGCTCCAAACCTCTCACCCTCACACACACACACCCTTCTGCTGCCTCACTCCTTCTCATCATCTGTTTTATGGACTTTTATATTAATGGGATGAGTTCAAGATTTGACCATTTTATTCATTGCATTTGTACTGTAAGTACAAACTTTGATAGGCTGTGACATTCAAGTGATGATTGATTGGTATTAAAAAAGAAGTGTGTGCCAAGAAAACATTCCCCACACCATTACACCACCTCCACCATGAGAAGGTGTACAGGTGTTCCTAATACAGTGTTCGGTGAGTGTATATACTCAAATGAAAATGTAGGTATTATATCTTTTTTTTTTTTTTACTTCATTATTGTTGGTGTCCTGTCCAGTTCAGTTTTTGTTTTTGAGTTTCTAAGAGTTTGACAAATTTCTCTCAGTACAAACACTCACCTCTCTCTGAAGTAAAAGGGAACATTCCCCCTCTACTTTGAATGCTCTGTGTGGATTGTGTAGTCTTAGGGAATGTGGTTGCCATGGTGCTGTTTTTCATTACAACCCCTTGGTTTGATGATGGCCTTAATTTTAGATGATTGATAAAAGAGAGGCTTATGAGGACTCCATAATTTTTACTTGGAAACAAAAAAAGAGACCAAAAAACCCTGACATGAAATTGAAGACAGAGAATTGAGGACGGAGAAAGAGTAACAACATTCACTCAGAAACCTGAAAGAAAATCTGTGCGCTTCAGAGTAAGTAACTTTAAGGCTATCAGGTAGTCATCACTCAACAGTTCCTAATAAATTGACACTAAAGTGAGTCATTAATGCCCTCAATTATGTCACAACAACCAAATAGCTGCTCTGTGACTTGTCATGTGCTAGGACGAATAGTCAGGCGCCTACATGATGACGTCAATTTGACATCAATCTAAGTACGAACAAATTAAAGCAGTTTAAACATCTAACTTAAAAGCAATCTGAATCACTGGTACTTATGATGGCTCTTTGCAGAATGAAGCATGTCAAGGAGAAGAGTGATGTGAGCAGTGCTAAATGGGTTTCATGGATGTCACAGCTATTTTTATCAGCCAAACAATTACCACAACATGAAGGTTGATTTCTACCGGCTATTTGCTAAATTAATACTTCGTTTTAGATATGAATGGGTTGATTGTGAGTCATCTCCAATCTAAATCCAAGCTACAGTGTCCTTCTTATTTGATAGACATCGTGATGTGAGTGCTTATGTGGGTTTAATGTAAAACTCTGAATCTGTTAAATGCAATGTACCTATATAAATGCTGACATTTTCAAGCAAGGTTTTCTTCTTTTCATTACCTCCAGTTTGTTTTGGTGCTCATGCTTCTCTCTGATGCCTTTGGATCTACTGTATGTAACCCAATGTGTGTGCGTGTGTGTGTGTGTGTGTGTGTGTGTGTGTGTGTGTGTGTGTGTCTGTGTTTTTCAGCTCTAGCCACTGTTGAGGACTTTCAGATCCGGCCTCATGCTCTGTACGTGCACTCGTACAAGGCTCCAGCCTTCTGTGATGATTGTGGGGAGATGCTGTGGGGGCTGGTCCGACAGGGCCTCAAATGTGAAGGTAAGTCTGGACTCTGCCCCAGCCCAGGCCTGCTTTGATCCCCGTCACGTCACTCATGAACTGGGCTTCACCTCAAGTCAAGGCCGAGGCACATATCTGTGACCCCCCCTGTTTTAGGGCCTGAATCAAAGCCTGGCGAACTGTAGAGCAGGATGTCTTGATTGTGTGGCTTCCTGCTTTTTCAGAAAGGACAGCTTTCAAGTCCTGATCACAGCCTCTGAGTGGATCTTATTGTAGTGATGCCAAGCAGTGTATGGAGTCTAAGTGCTTTTGTGGAGCAGGATGATTGTCAGTGCAGTAGAAACATTTCTGAAATAGCTTATGTAACCTGTGATGAAAGAGTGAAATGGCATTGACTGCTTACCTGAACATGAACGCAACGTGGACTACACTGTCCAACTCTTATTGATGATCACATAAAAGGAACAAAGAGAGACAGACAGACACAGACGAACAGACACAGATACAGACAGACAGACACAGACAGACAGACAGACAGACAGACAGAAAGCTATGTTATGTATGGTTTCTCAGCTGTGCTGTGCCTCTTCCATAGGATGTGGGCTGAACTACCACAAACGCTGCGCCTTTAAGATCCCTAACAACTGCAGCGGAGTGAGGAAGAGACGCCTGTCCAATGTGTCCCTGCCTGGAGCCGTGCTCTCAGTCCCTCGCCCAGCCCCCATCGAGCATGTGTCCCTGCCCCAGGAAGAGGTAGGGGGCTTGTCTGTTCCTGCTGGACTTTCTACTACTCGTTGTCGTCCCACTATGTAGTATAAGGGACTTTGTTAAACAGCTTTTTTCAACACACACACACACACACACACACACACACACACACACACACACACATACACACACACTGCATACGGACAGAACAGAGCACAAGTTAAACTCACTCAGGAGCAATAGCTTGAGGCAAACCAATGGTTTTTCCATTCAGTCTGGCCAATTAATAGTTGAGAGCCTGAGGAGAGTGTTTATGTCAAAATGCTCTGTATACATACCGAAATCCCAGGACATTTTCACTGAAGGAACAAAGATCATAGAATTAATAATTTTCTTAAAACCTTTTCTATCCTTCCTCACACTATATTGAACCATCCAAACATACAAAGGATTACAATTGTATGGATGACTGAATTAACGGTCATTCAATAACTACTGTAGTGTCCCCTGTGTTATCTGCTAAAACAATAATGCTTATTACCTTGATTATCATTTCCCTTCCCCTACAAGTTTTGTCTGAAAATATGAATGTAGACTTTTGTTCTAGTCAGTTATGTTGACAGTAATGTTTAATATCAACAAGATACAGTCAAGTGAGTTTCACAAAGACAGCCAGCTTGTTGACTTGGCTCCCATTGAAAGCTTATGAAACAAATCCTCTGTTCACCGTTCATGAATCAGAGCTGTTCTTTTGTGTTCATTTCTCAAGGTCACTCAGTTTGACATTGGCAACTTTTTTCTAGATCTATTTATGTTTTCAGTACTACTTTTTCTAAAGGAGGCATGACACACTGTACCACAAAATACTATCTGTGCTGAGAATTTATGTAGAACTTGACAGTCTGTGAAAATGTAACATATGTCCAAGTATGATTTCCCGTTATTCTGATTATTCTCTTTCCCTAACTTATGCACTCCCATATCCTTTTCCTTCCCTCTCTCCCATTGTGCATATCCCTCTCCCCACCACCCCTTTCTCTTCCTCTCTTTTCTCCCTGTGCTCCCCCTCTCTGACCTGATCACCTCAGCAGCGCCCTCTCCTGGGAGCTGGGAAACGTAACTCTTTGTTGAGTGGCAGACCTATCTGGATGGAGAAGATGGTGTTGGGGCGAGTCAAGGTGCCACATACATTCTCAGTGCACACCTACACCCGGCCCACTATGTGCCAGTACTGCAAACGCCTGCTCAAGGGTCTGTTCCGCCAAGGCATGCAGTGCAAAGGTAAGGGACTTCAAAGACTGGCAGATGTTGTGTCGATGGAATCAAGTAAAACGATTCATTGTGAGATGAGGAACAGTTGAAGCCAAGTGTTTTATTATAATCGGAATTAAATTAAATGAAAACACTTCATCATACAGCATGTTGATTGTTGAATCAATGAACATGACATTGAATGTTGAACATCCATGTTTTCAGATTGTAAATTTAACTGCCACAAGAGATGTGCGGCCAAGATACCAAGAGATTGTCTTGGTGAGGTTGTCTTTAATGGAGGTAAGCTTGCTTCAAGTGTGTACCTAACATTGCCTCTGTCTAAACTGTCGCAACTGTTTAGTCAAAAGTATTTTGCAACCCAGTGTAAAGAGCTTTAGACTCTCATAAGATATGTAAAGCAAGGTATGTTGAGCAATGGTTCGCAAACTTATTGAACTGTTGCAATGCACACCGAGATTCTGAGGCACACCTGAACTTATCAAAGAACTAAGAATTTAAGCTACTCCGATGGTCTACAGTAGATTTATGTGCATAATGACCTCCCTCTCACCCACAGTAATCCATATAAGGCAATAAGTCAAATATTTGTTATGATGCAAGCTAAATATCAGTTGATGTGGAGGAATGCTTCTCCCTACAATAAGCAGTACTGTATGTGTTGTGTGTAATATCCCCCTTCCTCCTCAGAGCCAGCCAGCCCGGGCCCTGACTCTGAGGCCACCATGGAGGTGGACAACAGTGACGTGAACAGCGAGGGAGGCCAGAGTATGGAGGACCCAGAGGAGCCCTCCACCCCAGAGGATAAGATCTTCTTCATAGAGGGGCCCTGCCTGGACGGAGAGAAGGATGAGGAGACAGTAAAGGCTATCAGGTACCACCGGACTCTTATGTTTATGTTTTCATGAATTTCCCATGTGTCTCATCATACGTTGCCTGTGTACATTTTATACTGCGTTGGGTTTACGTTTTGTGCATAAAAATAGTTGGGAGTTTGCTGCGAATGTCCCATCAAGTTTCTAAGGGTACTTCATTGCTTTGGGCTTCTGATCATTTGCGTTGTTAAGGGTAGACTTTCTGTGGTTAACATGCCATTCTGTCGTTGTGTTCTAGCCCCTGCACCAGCACTAACATCCCCCTGATGCGTGTGGTCCAGTCCATCAAACACACCAAGAGGAGGAGCTCCACCATGGTGCGGGAGGGCTGGATGGTGCACTACACCAGCAGAGACAACCTGGTGAGAAACCTACCGTACTACAGTATACGTCTGGAGGACCTGTCTAGTTCCTCAATGGGCATGTTGTGTATATAATAGACACTGTGACTGCTTGTAGCACTTATTCTTACAGAAAGTCTTACTTGCGACGACTGTGATGTATAGTTGATTTGCTTTCTTTAGACTAATGTACTTATTGAGGCGTCTGCTAAATGCAAAGTGAAATGAGATGTGATGTGGATTTGTGGTAATAAATTGCTGTTTTTGTTTCATTTTTCAGAGGAAGAGGCATTACTGGAGGTTGGACAGCAAGTGTCTGACCCTGTTTCAGAATGAAACTGGAGCCAAATTTTACAAGGTACCAGACTAGTCACTGCGTCTCTCATTGCACGTCTCTGTCCAAGTATAGCAATTACACAGTACTGTATAGATAAATAGTTTGGTACTTTTTTTCTTTTATTAAAGATAGAAACTAGAGAACTATTTGGGATGGATTTCATGGTGTCTCTGTGACCAAAAAAGTCTGGTTATTCCAGTCATTATCATCTATTTCAGTGGTGAATATTTTAGTAACCCATATTTGAACACCTCCATGTTGTTATTCTAAGACAGTAGCTTACCGCTGTCTATAAGGTGTTGTCATCTTCCTCCCACAGACAGGCAAGGCTTTGGGTGGATGTCTGTCTTTTTTCTTGTAAATCACTCCTCCCTTCATGTTGTTTTTGCATGTGACTTAACAAGTGTTTCAGAATGTCACATCTCCTTTGAAGCTCACAGAGGTTGGGAGAGTGAGAGAGTGAGAGAGGGGGAGAGAGCGAGAGCGAGAGCGAGGTAGAGAGAGACCTGTGGTTCAGCCTGCCTCTTTGGCTGTGTGTGAGTGTGTGCGTGTGCGTGTGTGTGTGCGTGTGCGTGTGCGTGTGTGTGTGTGTGTGTGTGTGTGTGTGTGTGTGTGTGTGTGTGTGTGTGTGTGTGTGTGTCAGGACTGGGGGGCTTCCCTGTGGTGTCTCTCGATGGTCCTCCCTGATGGTTGCCAGGGTGCCTCGTGCCCAGAATGGGGAGGCACGTCCTGCCTTTTAATCAGGCGAGCGCTTCCCCCGGCGGAGCACCCTGTGATGTGGTGCGCTCGGCAAACCACAAGCAGTTCATCTGATACTGGCGACAGAGGCGTGGAGGGGCCCGCCGCGCAGACTGGCTGACTGAGAGCCTATTGGCTGGCCAAGCAGCTCCCTCTCTTTCATATGTTTTTTCTCCTCGTGGGTGTGTTGGCCCACTCCACTACCAGAGGAAGGAAGGCGGAATTTTAAAGTAGACTTGAAAAGCCCCACACACACACACACACACACTTCATTTCTCAAAGGCTGTCAGGGATTGAGGAGAGGAGAGGCCTTCGAGAGAGGAGAGGAGAGGAGAGGAGAGGAGAGGAGAGGAGCGGAGAGAGGAGAAACTGGTGGAGCTGAGAGAGTAGTGGTAGTGGGAGAGTTAGAACTATATGTGCGCTAGCTCCTGGAAATCTGCTGTTTGGCAGCTGAATGGATAGCCTTGGCCTAATGGGCAGTCTGATTGGCTTGCCATCCATTGTCACCTCCTGTGACCTTTGACCCTGCTTGTGTGACTCCTCCACAGGAGATCCCCTTGTCAGAGATCCTACAGGTGGAGCAGGCCCAGGACTTCAGCAGCCTGGCCCAGGGCAGCAACCCACACTGCTTTGTTATCGTCTCTTCCACCATGGTGTACTACGTTGGGGAGAACAATGGGGGCCACTACCACAGCCCTGCGCTGGCAGCCTCCGGCGTCGGACTGGAGGTGTCCCAGGGCTGGGAGAAGGCTATCCGGCAGGCCCTGATGCCCGTCACTCCCCAGCCCAGCATCTGCACTGGCCCAGGACACCAGGGCAAAGACCACAGTGAGTCCCCTGCTATAATACGATTGCGATGCTCACTCAAATGTAATGTTACGCAATGTTTATGTTTTTATGGGTATGTCAGTGGAGACGCTGGCAGAATGTTGGAATACGGAGAGACATTATTTTATAATAACAATAAGAGGGACTGCGCTGTAACCTGCAGCCTGCCTAAAATGTATTACTAGAAAATGAAATGGTGGTGATTTAAGGGATTTCAGGGGATTTTCTGGTCTAGCTCTTTTTGATTTCTCTCAGGCTGAAGTGGCCTCTGATATGAAATGCACATCACTGAACAATTACAAAGTGACAGAACATAATCACGTTGAAATAAAACAATCCGTAGTCACACTGTAACCAAAGTACAATGTGGGTCAGTGGTGTTTTACAAAGGCAGTGTCCTCACTCCCCTCCAAAGGTCATTTAGAGTGAGATCTACAGTATCAGGCTCTATCGGGTGAGATGTATCGGGCTCAATTTTGCATGAACGTTTTTGTTCCACTGGCCTGTGCATACAAATAATTAGATATAATACTCTTGATTGATTATGTTACATAAAGCCACTCTCTGGTGACCCAGCCGATTGGCATTTGGTGCCCCAATTCTGAGACCAGACTGTTCATATAGATCACTGAGTGTGACCGCCATGACCCCGCTTCTGAATCAATAGCACCTCAATGGAAATATACTGAACGGCTGTGCTTTCACATTGATTTCTGGATTTCACTCTGAATAGTTATTCTTTTGAAGTACAACAAGGTATTTACACTACTTCACCGTGTGTCCTGGGCCTTGCTTCAAACAATGCCTGATGCCTGATCATTTACAGTTTGAAGTGCTTCACATAATTATTTTATTTTTTTGTCATTTCAGAGGACCTGTCTCTCAGTATATCAGTCTCTAACTCACAGATAACAGAGAATGTGGTAAGTGTATCCAATACAGCTGTAGTGTATCCAATACATTCAATATGAATACTGTACTCCAGGGATTCAATTCATCCACAGTTGACGTAGAGACTAACAGTTACTCATATCTTCAAAAATGTCAAATCTACTGAAGGTCTACAATTATAGGTTCATGTCCATTGGAAAGTTTTATGCTATGAAGCTCTTCAATTACTTTTTCTAAAGTATGTGCTTGTTTCTTATTCAGGATATCAGTTCAGTCTACCAGATCTTTGCTGATGAGGTCCTGGGATCAGGGCAGTTTGGTATTGTGTATGGAGGTAAGAGACGGCTTTTCCTCCATTGGAACGGTACTGTTGAGCTCCTCCTGTACATCAACGGTTTCCTCCCTTTATAGTGTGTTCCACTGGGAGGGGAAGACTGCTTGTTTTTCTTTCTATGCTATGCAAATAAATCTTTTATTAGTGGAATTCCTCGCTGTCTGTCTGTTCTATAGCTTGAGACAGAGGAAAAAATACAGACAGTTAAATAGCCACAGTCTGCAACAAATTGTCTGAGATTTCACTCATTGTTTTCACTTGTAGGTAAACACAGAAAGACTGGGAGAGATGTGGCAATCAAAATCATTGACAAAATGAGGTTCCCCACCAAGCAGGAGAGCCAGCTGAGGAACGAAGTGGCCATATTGCAGGTAAGAGAGGAAAGAGAGCTACTCTGAATGAATGTTTTAATTATTCCGATTTCAAAAAGCATCTGTGGACACTGAGATAGCATATCCCCATGCTCTTACCGTGCAGCGTGTTGTGTTAGTTCATGAAAAACCTTAGTAGTATCATGCTGCACTTTGAGCTTCATAGTTGAGTCATCTGTTGCTCAGCCATAGTGAACACATCTATGGTATCTGGATATCTAAAGTCCCTCTACTCTGTCTCCCTGTCAGAACCTTCACCATCCTGGGATTGTTAACCTGGAGTGCATGTTTGAGACCCCCGAACGGGTCTTCGTCGTCATGGAGAAGCTCCACGGTGACATGCTGGAGACGATCTTGTCCAGTGAGAAGAGTCGACTCCCTGAACGACTGACCAAGTTCCTGGTCACCCAGGTCAGTAAGGCTGCATCTCCTTTATAATAAATACTCGCTACCCCACTGAGTGACAGATCATTAATCACCATAGTAAATAATCAATAGTAAATCACTTCCTGTATCCTGGCCCACAGATCCTGGTGGCTCTGAGACACCTCCACTTTAAGAACATAGTCCACTGTGACCTGAAGCCTGAGAACGTGCTCCTGGCCTCTGCAGAACCCTTTCCTCAGGTGAGCTGTCTTGTCCACCACAACATGCAAACTGAAAACCTTACTTTATCTGCCTTATTGTACTGTTGTCTTACCTATGAGGTATGAAACCTCAATAATGACCACAGTCCCTATCTGTGTTCACAGGTGAAGCTGTGTGACTTTGGCTTCGCTCGCATCATTGGGGAGAAGTCGTTCAGGCGCTCGGTGGTGGGCACCCCCGCCTACCTGGCGCCTGAGGTGCTGCGCAGCAAAGGCTACAACCGCTCCCTGGACATGTGGTCTGTGGGCGTCATCGTTTACGTCAGCCTGAGTGGCACCTTCCCCTTCAACGAGGACGAGGACATCAACGACCAGATCCAGAACGCTGCCTTCATGTACCCCCCCAACCCATGGAAAGAGATCTCTTCAGAAGGTAAGAGGGAGCGTATTTGTGTGTGAGTCGGTTAGTGAATGAATGAGAGTTACTGTAATAGAAGTGTATGAGAGTCAGTGAGTGAGCATAAACATAGACATCGATTGTCAGATAATTGCATGACAAGTAAAATTTCACAAATTGGATAATTTCCTTGAGTGCCATCTATAGCCACTTTTTAAACAACTATCTAACCACCATGTAATTTACCATTTCACATTACAGCAGAGTAGGTTGTTGACTCAGTGTACAGTATGTTCACTGTATGAATTGTGCGGTTACCTCAGACTACCTTTCAAAACAAGCCTGCGCTCCCAGTGGGCCGGCCAGTAGACCACCTACGTATCTGTTTCCCAGGGTCGCTGTGGTTTCAACGGGTGGTCTTGACCTCTCTGGGTGTGGTCTTTTTTTAGGAGTTTCTTGCATCCGAAAAAAAAAACACCGTACTGCTCATCTCAAATTTGAGATTGAGTGTAGCTTAATGTTTTTGTAATCATACTTGGCTAGACTTAGAATAAGCATATATTCAATACTAGTCTGGAGTGGCCACTGGACAGAGTGGAGGGAACCGTGGCTTGATGGAGATATTCCTCATTTCCCATGTTGATTTTGTCTCTCTCTTATTATCCACACCCACAGCCACAGACTTGATTACCAATCTCCTGCAAGTGAAGATGAGGAAGCGCTACAGTGTGGATAAGTCTCTCAGTCACCCCTGGCTCCAGGTACAGAACACAATCAGTCACAATAACTATAAGGAATAACACTGATGGAAATGGAAATTACACCACTCAAATAGCTTTGTAGAGCGTTTTTGGTATGTGGCTTCTTTTGTCCAATTGGGTAGTTGATCACACCCAATCCACTTCTACCTGTAGGACTATCAGACCTGGATGGACCTCAGAGAGTTTGAGACACGCAGAGGGGAGCGCTACATCACCCACGAGAGTGACGACGCACGCTGGGAGGAGCACGCTGACGAGAGATGCCTGCACTACCCCAAGCACTTCATCATGGCACCTAACCTGGATGACATGGAGGAGGACCCCTAGTGGCAGGGAGGCCACTGACTGCCTGTGTTTCAGGAGTTCACATGGCACCCACATCCCACGAGTGGTGCTTTTCTCCCTGGAAACTGCTATTGTTGGGAGACACGTGTAGGTATACATGTATGTGCACGACGGCGTCACCATGCACTACCACACGGAAAAGACGTCTGTGTGGTGGCCCCATGATGTGGGAACACACCGTGGGGGGTAGACAAGTATCTTCAGGTTGTATTGTTTTCCTAAACATTCCAGAGACCTTACGTGGCTTTTCCTTTCCACTGACTGCCTTTTCTACAAGCCATAATATACACGTTGTCTCATGAGCGTGAAAGACTCACCCTGGGCGTTTGGGAATTCTCTCCCATCAATTGAAATAAACATTTGCACTGCCATTCAACCCAGAGAAGGGCTTAAGGTTTGGACCAATTAAATCCGAGAGATATTTGAGCTTTTCAGCGTCTATAGCATATTTTTCTAATGTTATTATGTGTATTCAATGTCTCCTCACAACTACATTGAATCATTGATTTACTATGAGAGTGCTATTTTTGAAAGATATGTTCTTTCAAATGGTTTCATGTAACGCTGTTGAACTGGAACACTTACTACAAAAATATGCTAATGTCTTGAGTATATATTTCTTTTGCTTATTCGTTGGGATGTTTTTGCACTATTGGTTAACTCCTTTAATCTCTGGCTCCATTGGATGCCTTGAATGAAGACAAGTTGGGAATCAGCAGCTGCTACAGTCTTAACGTTTCTCCTTAGAAAAATGAAAAACAAAACGAAAGCAAAACAGCAAAGGAGTGTGACTGACCCAACAAATTATTTTTTCATGAACATGTGGGTGTCTGTCAGCTGAATGGAGATAGTGGTAAGTGTTGCTAAAACGTTAAATAGATGATGGACAGATGATAAAGAATCCTAGGTTAATGTAGATTCTCTGCTTTAAGCCAAAGCTTATGAATGTTAGAAATGTAGTACCAAACTGTTACAATACTGTTCGAGAACTGATGTGACCTTCTCCAAACTCTGCCTTATTTCCTCTCCCTCTTGGTTGTGTTACAGTCCATCACATGGATGTTTTTTTTTTGTCATCATGTTAGAGTATGGTGTTCTGTGTTCATGGCAGCACTGCTCTGGTTATGGGGCTACAACACAAGAAAACAAGAAAGCATGAGAATAGTCTAATAGTTACTGCTGATTCTTTTCAATAGATATAAAGCAGCAACAGTTACCAATATTTGTCATACATATATAATATGTTATGTATGTCAAAGAAGCCAACAGGTTTGTTTAAGATGTAGCAGAGGGATACTGTGGCACATTTATGTTTTTTCATAAAGTCTGATTGTGTGTGTGCTTCTGTATGGCTGCTTGAAAAATATCAAGCTCACTTATGATGTTTGGCAAAAGTGCTTTTTGGGGTGTACAGTAGTTTGGTGTATGTAAGTGAATGATGGCCTTATAGTTTGCTAGTTCGGGTGGCAATTCAACATGTTCACAGGCAGCATGTCCCTGGCCAAGTTTCTCAATGCTGGCTCCTCACATAAGAATGGCCCTAAATGGTGTGTTTGCTGCTGTACTGTACCACTGCTACTGTGTTTCCTTGGAAAGACTCAAGGGGATACCTAGTTATCATGATAGTAGTCATTTGATTCTGTGAAACCACCAAACGTCAACATGCTTACTTCTACTCCCTGTCCCTGTTTTTCAGTCTCTATTCATTCTTTTGGACTGCGAAACATTCTGGTATGAAGTTTGCCATACAACATACAAAGCACATTAAGAAGGGTGATGATGACGTAATCCTGAGAATCATTTTGAGTCTGTGTTGCCACTGGATTGGCAGATGTCAGTGTTTTCTATATTTCAATATTCACATATCTAATAAAAACTGCTCCTTGGACGGTATTGCAGAATTGATTATTTGTGTAGCATGGGTCCTCTTCATCTTGTTTGGGTCAAAAGCACACAAGCCCTGCCTATATTCAAGAGATATACAGTAAACTATTCCAACAACAGCCAAACAAAAACTCATAACAATAATATTGTCATGATGAATTCATTTTAAAATGAGAACTGCTTCTTGATCATTTAAATTGGCCGACTAAGGGCAAGGCCTCAGGAGAGTTAGAGCTCGAGTAAAGAGCTCTCTTTATGGCTCCATAATCTGTGCAGTTATATCCAAATGTCACCAGTGCCAGGAGGGAGCCTTTCAGATTTCATTGTGCCGTATGTTAGATGAACATAGCAGTTTGTGGGTAAGAAAATGCCTAACTTCTGCTGTGTAATGATAGCGCCACATGTTGAGGCCCAGTCCCCAGCAAATGCAACCGACTTCTCTAAAAGGTCCATCATGAATGCCTTTCTCTAAGAAATCATAAGAGAAAAGGAAGAGTAGGTTAACAGGGCAACTGCCTTCCATTCAATGTACTGCATTGTAATACCATAACATCTTGAAGCTTGATCGAATACATTAAAGAAAAGGAAAACACCAACACCATGTTTTATTCCAAGACAAAGGGAGAACAATAAAGACAAGAGAAGGTTTTGTAATGATTTTTTAATCTATGTCCTCAAATTATATCTTCACATTAGTGCCCCTCAGTAAGAAGGCTGGTTATTTTAGCTATGGTAATTGGCCTGTGTAATTGTATCTTTTAATTACTACTTGAACAGTGAGGGAGTGCCTGTCAGAGGAAAACAGAGCATGCTGTGAGTGGCTATTCTACAACTCCACACTCACAAAATTGCTTCAAGATGTGGAGGCACCACGTGGCCCATTAATGGTTTCCACCCATAAGAGAGTGAGAGGAGCAAATCTTATTCCTTAGCTCTGAACACTGTGACCTTGCGTGACGTTCTGCCTTAGCCAAGTTACATTATCGCTCGGAATCAGATCTAATGACCATACATTACAGAGTATGACATCATCATTCAGCAGCGTTTTTTTTTAGTTTTTTTTTTAGTTTTTACACCAAATGCAAACCCTTCTGATAGTCATGTACGAACAAGGTACAGCACTTGATACATGTGTGCAACGTTTCAGTGCTTTTACAGATGTTCCCAGTGTTCACAGTCTCTGGACAGTCTTTGGAGGAGCCAATGGTGCATCTTCTTTGTCTTTATGAGAAACTAAGCTCACTGAAGCCAGCCACAGGCAGGGGGGCCGGGGCCTTCTTCTTCACCCCCTCAGGCTGCTCAGGCCTGGTCAGCCGACTGGGATTCAGCAGGCTGAAGAACTGAAACCTCTCACCCATCTTCTCTGGGTTGGTCAGCATGTCATAGCCCTTGATCAACTGGGCCTTCGTGGAGGGGTCTGCACAGTTCCTCAGGAGTACCTAAAGAGATTTCAAGAGACAAAGGGTTTAAATATGAGTTATGAGTAAGTTACAAAAATCTTTCATCATGATGCACATGCACCTAACTCATTGCTTCTTTTAGTATTGACCGATGTTACCGTGATACAACTATTACCATAGCACCATGAGTAAGAGATATGGTACAATGTGCATACAGGGTTCTTACCTGTAGGCGTGTGTCAATGCCCATGTTTTTCAGGAAGTTTCTTTGAGACACAGGGCCCATACAGGCCACCGTATCTCCCGCTTTGTTTCTTAGGTAACTGAAGTCCACATCAGCGGTCAAGTCAGCAGAGCCTGGGGCAGCTAAGACATCATGGATCTTATGACCTCGAAAACCCTGGGGCGAAACAATGGAGGGGTTCTTACAGCAGCAATGGCAGTAATGATTGTTACCGAATGTTATCAACGATAACAGTTATTTGTTTATTCATGCAACAATACATTTACATTACATTTTTGCCTCATGCATGAATAGTAAAATTGGTGAATGGCTGAACATATCTTAATTTACTGCCTTATTATGACATCACACGTTGTGGGTCTGTGTGAGACATGGCTGCCTTGTTCACAGATGTGTCTGTGTGGTTCCCTGCCACACGTGTCTTTTGAGGTGGGGGGTGCTTGTTTGATCTCCTCCAGTGCGCTTTCATCATATACATCAGTGAGTGCCAGAGCTAGAGAGCCAGGCAGAGCCCACCACTCCTAATAAGTGACAGATGGGGTTGGGTTAGGGTGGAGCCCAGGAAGAGAACTGGAGGGCAGTTGACCCTGATTTCCGCGTGTCAGCAGCTCAGGGCAAACGAGGCATGCCTGCTTCCTGCATCTGTTTCCTTGAGCTGTGCCGTCTCTGCTTATTACTTTACCACACACATGCATGCACAGCTAGTGTTCAAACTCGCTGATAAATGGGCAATATTTGAGACACCCACTCGAAATGTGTCCGTCTTGTTCCCGTCATGGCCGTAGTCTGCAATCAGTGCCGCGCCCCCGTCCTCTGCGATTCGATTGGCTATCCGCTGGATGATGACCCCTCCCTCCGGGCAGACCTCCACGTGCCGTCTCTTTTCATCTGCCTAGGAGGCGAGGGGTTTCAGAACAAAAACAAAAGAGGCTCTGCTTACCTCTGTCTGTGTGGAGGCCAACACACAGAGGCTGAGCACACACACATCATCAATCATACATGACTACACTTCCAATTCATCTCTCCTTAGCACCGGCTCCAAGCCCTCAGGCAACAGGGAACAAATGAGGAGGGGCTTGCCTGAATGGGTTAGACTATCAGGGAACACATGTTCAGAGTCTCTGTGCAAAAGGCTGTAGCGTTATTAAAACCTAGACCTACCTCTAATGGAAACTCCATTAGTCTAAGAGACGACAGAGCAGCAGATAAGATTATGAATGGCTTTAAACTTGTAGGGTACGTTAAGGTTAATAAACACTATGTGGAACCTGAGATGCACAGGCTTGCACACCAGCCATTAGCCAGGATTTAAAACCAGGGGGCTTCACCCAAGCTCACTTATGATGTAAGCCTTTTGGCAGACTGTTCAAAGTCTCTGCACTCTTGCAGAGAAGCCAGATCAAATAGGTTGGTACTGTATATATTGCATAAACATGGGTAATAAAAGCCAGATGCTCCGCAGACGTTCAGTTTTAAGGAAAGGAGTTGTTAAGCAATCTGTGTATGTATATTTGAACTATAACAAAGACTTAAAGACTGTAAGACTGCTTTTATTTGGATAAATTAGTCTTAGAATATAAAAAAAAGTGGATAAAAAAAGTCTTAGAATACAAAATACAAAATGTATTCTAGAATACATGCAAAATCTCCCAAAATCATGAAAACACAGCACTCACCTGTATGAGTGTAGAGGAGGCCAGAGTGGGAGATGGCACTATGACAAACCTCAGCTTATCTGGCTCCTCTGGGTCAATATCCACCATCACCTCCCTCCAGCCCTTCTCTGTTCTCTAAGCCATTCAGAACAGTCCACAGTTCAACACATGGTTAAATCAAATGACAACAATGCCAATAAATTATTTATGATCATAGAATTAAAACAACTGGTATTTTTTTTGTTTTACTTACCTGGAATTTGTGGATGGGCAAGGCATCGAAGAACTCATGAGCGAGGTAGAGACTAAAACCTAGGTAAAGAACAATACAACCATGAGCAAGTTCCCAAACAGTATCGTATTGAGTTTCTCAAACATATCAAAGCTAAAACAATTAACATGTATTATTAGTATGCTGAGGATAGGTTTATTCCTGTATACCTCTGGGGACATCATCTATGTTGCGGTACCAGGAGATGGGGAGGCCTGTGGTGGTGGTCCCACAGCGGTACACAGGCTCATCCTCGCTGGCTGAGACCTGGCTCTGCTCACCGGTCAGACACTGGGCCTGCACCTCGCTGAGCTTGGGACTCACCTCCACCAGGTGGACCGATACTGTAGCATCACCCAGGGCTGAGCGTAGCTGACTGAACACCTGGAGAGAAAAAACACACACACACACACACACACACACACACACACACACACACACACACACACACACAGACACACAGACACACACACACACACACACAAATAGGGAAATGGCTCCATCTACTGGTCATTAATCAAACGGAAAGAAATACTGCAGTGTGCACATACACTGGGCTGGATATACATACTCTGAGAATATCATTGGCCAGGGAGCCTCTTCCTGGGCCAAGCTCCACCAGCTGGAACTGGCTGGGCTTTCCTGCTCCCAACCACTCACTCAGACACCAGATCCCCAGCAGCTACAGGCAGAGTAGGGGTAAACAGATGTTCAACCCAGGGGTGGCCATCGTGTGTGCAAGCGGCTAGTGTGGTTGCATGCTTTAGTCCAACCAAGCAGAAATGCATCTGGTTCAACTAATCAGCATAGTCTTCGATCAAGACTTTGATCGGCTGAATCAGGTGTGTTACTCCTGGGTTGGAACAAAAGCTTGCACCCACACTGGCCTTCTGGTGTCCTGGTTTAACCTATTCTCATCACTCAAGCCATTGAGAAGAAAAACAAGAACATCAATAGACCTTTGATATGGTCAAGACCGGAATGATGAGTATTGGTCGAGTGAGTACATGCAACATCTACACAGTGCATCTGCATTGCATAAAGTGATTTTTACTAGTTGAACGACAACATAGGCCCACTTGAACGAAGTATGTTGGAATTGGAATAAGACGCTTACCTCTCCAAAGATCTGACTAATTTCAGGTGATGTGATAAAATCCCCATCTGCCCCAAGCATATCAT
Organism: Argentina silus; assembly: GCF_951799395.1. NCBI lineage: Eukaryota > Metazoa > Chordata > Actinopteri > Argentiniformes > Argentinidae > Argentina > Argentina silus. Next base: position 9,153,162 of record NC_139671.1, read on the forward strand.
TCCTCACATAATAACCCTGTAAAGTAAATGGCATAGAGAATATTAAACAAATAAATGACAGTGATTGACAATGTTCTATTTACTGTTATTTTTAACTGGTTGTTACCATGACTGGGTTAGTGAGAACCTCTCTCATGTACTCTGCCACTGGGATGGGACCTGTGGCTTTCATTTTAGAGGTCAGGTGTCGGAGCATTGAGTGCCTTGGCATTCGTTCCTCTGTTGCGCTGCTGGAGCAGGTTCTGCTCTGTGCCGCGCTCCATCTCACTATGAACACGCAGTAAACATTAGGGCAGGGCGTATAACAAATGAAGACAACTTAGGAATCTTTAAATACGTGATGGATCCATCTCTTATTCTAATTTGCCGCTGCAAAGTATCTAGTACAAGATATAGTCGACAAGACATACTAAGTAGTAGATTACTTGCCCTTACCTGAAGATGGTTGTGGACAAGGGCAGACAAGAGCTCTTCTAAAACTATTCAGTGTTTTCAGTGCCCTCATTGTACATTTTTGCATCTACAATACTAAGATAATAAGGCTCAACTGTGACAGTACTTGCACACAAAGTGATGACTTTGTTTGCCAGATAGTAAAGTAGCTAGCTAGCAAGCTATGTCTCCTGGGTGTCTCTGGTATCTTTCTGTACCTCTGGCAGGAGAGAAAACTGAAAACATATCCCCGAGATTGTGCTAACTGCGTGTCAAACTCACAATAACATTTTAGAATCGAGAGACATGACCAGAGAGGAATCTCTGATATGACAGCTGCCTAAGTGCATCTGGTCATTTCTCAATCTGAACCCACGAGTTCCGTATTGGTTGTGCAATACGGCAACAAACAATTTGATTGGCCAACATGAATTGGGTAGTTGGTAACAAAGGCTTTTCATTGGATCGTATGAACCTCTGAACTTTGAACTCTTCTGTACAGTCCTGTCAGATTAATAAAATAAATGCATTTCTTGACATGATAGCTAATGCAATCGTTAAAATAAATATTTTATAGTCTCATTATATTTTTAAATTATAGCGTGAATTATTATCATTCGGTCATGTTGTTATCTGAATAATTCGTCCTTTAACATCTAACATCGCTGGTTTTACTGTACAGTTGCCTTCCAAGTCCTCTGTCGTTTTACATGCTGCTTTCAGCATGGCACCGAAAGGGAAGCACCGTAAGGCAGAAGCCACAACAAATGATCAACACGAAAAGGAAGAATTTGAAAATGATTCCGACGAAGGAAACGAAGAACCAACAATAAAAGGAAAAAAGTCTAAACCTGATGAAGATGAATTTAATTTGGAGGAAGTTTTACGTTTGGGTGGAACTCGAGTAAGTTTTCCAGAGCTAGGTAGCTATGTTAGCTACACAACCACATCCACAACTGCTTCTTCTGGTGTAGACACGTGGGTTTTGATCTCTAAATACAGGCTTAGGTTCCATGAACTAAGATATGATTGAACTAAATAGCGTTCTTTGTTTGTGTTTGCTACCGTTTATTGATTTGCTTGCGCTGTGATGTAGCCTAGGTATGTCATTTGGTAGCTAGTCAACATGTCATTGTCATAAAAGCAAGCGAGATACACCCAAATTAAATAATCCTTTTTCTCATTGTCCTTTTTGTGTTGTGCAGGCTGACTACATTCTGCTCGAAAACGTCAACGATTCGAATGAGCTCATAGATGGTGGTAAGAAGGGAGCCATAGATGACCTGGAGGAGGGAGAGTTGGATAAATTCATCACAAAACTCGGTATCCGTGCATACATTGGACACCAGATTGTAGCAGATGAGCCCTCAGATGAAGACACTGCAGAGGCAAGTGAGAAGGAGAGCAAAAAGGCTCAAGCTGAGACAGATAAGTCAGATGCTCCGAAAATCAAGCCCGAGCCAAAGGAGAAGCAGGGCACAGAGAAGAAGAAGACCAAAAAATCTGATGTGACAGGAAATGCTAGTAAGAAGGCTAAACAAAATGTCAACCTGTTTGAGTTTCAGCCAAGGCAGCTGCTGCTGATCAAACCAGGTGGTAAATGGTTTGACTTAGATTACACCACAGAGGGTACCTCTACCCCACAGGATGAGTCTCTTGTCACCCAGTATAAGGCCCTGGCCCAGAAGCTGTTCGAGGCTGAGACAGGGCTCTACAAGAGTAAGAAGAATATGCAGAAGGGGGCCAACTCTGCCTGGATGAAAACTGTGGTATCCACAGGAACACTTGCTGACAGGATGGCAGCCATGACAGTCCTTATACAGGATGCCCCGGTGCAGAGCCTGGAGCATGTGGAGAACCTTGTCTCCATGGTCAAGAAGAAAGGTGGCCGCAGACTGAGCCTCATGGCCCTGGACACGCTCCGAGAGCTCCTGATGTCTGACTTGCTCCCAATGAACCGTAAGCTCAGGACGTTTGCCCAGCATCCCTTTGACCAGCTGGAAGAGAAGGCGAGCGGAAACAAGGATGCCCGTGACCGCCGTCTCATCCTCTGGTACTTTGAGCACCACCTGAAGCACCACATCGCTGAGTTTGTGGTGGCTCTTGACGCACTCGCCCATGACACAGTGGCGGCAACCAAGTCCAAGGCTCTGGCCACGGCACATGAGCTTCTGTGCAGCCGGCCTGAACAGGAGAGGGCCTTGCTCATCCAGGTGGTCAACAAGCTGGGAGACCCAGAGTATAAGACTGCAGCCAAGGCCTCCTACCTGCTGGAGACCCTGCTGCACAAGCATTCCAACATGAAGGCGGTGGTGTGCAGTGAGGTGGAGCGCCTCATGTTCAGGCCCAACATCAACCCAAAGGCTCAGTACTATGCCGTCTGCTTTCTCAACCAGGTGCTACTGAGCCATGAGGAGACTGACCTGGCCACCAAGCTCATCACCATCTACTTCTCCTTTTTCCGAGCCTGTGTCAAGAAAAAGGACGTGGAGTCCAAGATGCTCAGCGGTCTGCTGTCAGGTGTGAACAGGGCCTACCCGTATGCCAAGGCTGGGGACGAGAAGGTCAAAGAGCAGCTGGACACTCTGTTTAAAGTCGTGCACATTGTTAAATTCAACACAGCCATCCAGGCTCTCATGCTGCTTTTCCAGGTGATGGACTCTCAGCAGACAATCTCAGACCGCTACTATGTGGCTCTTTACAGGTAAGCTGCACTCCCTGGTTTTATTGATGATCAAGTTGTGGTTGATCAAGTCAGCCAGTTCATTTTGTACTTTCCTAATCAAATAAATGTTAACATGCCTTTAATTATAATGAGCATTATCATGTTTAACACATGTATGTTCTCTCTGATTTACAGGAAGCTCCTGGACCCAGGTCTGTCCTTGTGCTCCAAGCAGAGTATGTTCCTCAACCTTCTGTATAAGTCTCTGAAGGCGGACATTGTCCTGCGGCGTGTCAAAGCCTTTGTGAAGAGGCTGCTCCAGGTCAGCTGTGAGCAGAACCCCACCTTTGCCTGTGGGGCACTCTTCCTGGTGTCAGAGGTCATCAAGGCCAAACCAGGCCTCAAACTGATCCTACAGGAGAATGGGGTGAGGCCACATTACACATCAACATCAGTAACGTTTTCACATTCCCAGGCTGATGCACATAAATCCTTCCGTTGATTTGTCATGATTCCATTATTGTTTTTTTGTTTTTTTTGATAGGATGCTGAGGAGGAGAATTTCAAAGATCTTGCTGAAGAAGATGATGACGATGAGGTGGAGCGGTTTGTAGATGCTGATAAAGTGGAGGAAGGACAGATTGAGAAACCAGAACAGCCCAAGCCTGCAGCATCGTGGGTACATCATCAGAACGTGCAAGGTCAGTTTTACTATTAAAACCATGCCCTTTTTGCGATATTACACACTCAATTACTTGTCATCCTCCACATTAATCATTCACACCACATTCACCAGCCATCTTTCCCTCCTCATGCACTTCACTTCTATGTTCTTTAGGTGGGAAGACCATGAATACATATGATCCCTTACACAGAAACCCCTTATTCTGTGGGGCTGACCACACCACCTTATGGGAGCTGCAAAGGGTAAGAGTTTCATGACTGTACTCAACGATAAGACAAAGTTGTTATGTATCTCTCTTAACTGGGCCTCCATTTAGACAATGTACAATGTATTTGTACAATGTACCTGAGGATAAACTGCTTGTTATCAGTTATCAATCTTATCTGTTTTCTTATCCCCTCAGCTCTCAGCACATTTCCACCCCTCAGTGTCACTGTTTGCCAAGACAATCTTAGAGGTAAGAGTTCTTTTTTACAATTTAATTTGCATTGAAAAATAGAATACTCATTACAGAACATGTTTTGTATTCATAAATGTATTGCCTCTTTACCCTCTTCCCTTAGGGAGAATTCATCAAGTACACAGGAGACCCTCTCCAGGACTTCACTCTCATCAGGTTCTTGGATCGCTTCGTCTTCAGGAATCCCAAACAAATGAAGGGAAAACGTAATACATATTCATATTTCTGACTTTACATTCTGAATCAACTGTCTGGTCTTAGTACAGTTCCCTACTCAATTCTCCACACCTCTTTTCCTCATTTGCGTATTCTTAATCATTCACAGAAAATACAGACGCCACTGTGATGCAGCCAAAACAGAAGCTAACTATGAACAACATCCGTTCTTTACCTGGTGAGTTTCCTTCGGAATGATTTTGAAGAATAGTTGGGCTACTCTATATTGAGTTAAAGTAACATAACCTTGACTGTCTCACATCTCTCCATTAGTGAACTGTGAGGAGTTCCTGTCCAAAGAGGAGAGCCAGATTCCTGTGGATGAGGTCTTCTTCTATCGGTAAGAGCCAACAAGAAAAAAAGTTCACCTTTGTGACTCGAGGCTGACCAACTGTTTAAGATGTGTTCATTTGGAATGATTGAGGTGTGATAGTAATGCTCCTTGAATCTCTTGTTTGATTGCATTTAGTTGTTTGCTTTTTATGTGATACTTTATATGCCCTGTGCTCATCTCATGCTAGATTCTTTAAGAAACGAGAGAAGGAGAAGCAGCTGCGTAAGCCTCGAAGGGATGGAGATAATGAGAGTGTGGATGACGTGGATGATGATGAGTTTGAGAAGGCCCTCAGTAAGTGCATAACACTGCCAATGATAACGAATGGGAATTTAACTATTAAAGGCAGTAATTCAACAAATAGGCTACTATCTGCTAAACTACAGGTGTAACTCAACATAAGTCATCTCCTTGTTACCTTTCTCTCTCCCCATCCAGATTCACTCGAGGAAGACAGTTACTTCACAGACTTGACCGATGACGGTCTAGACTTTGCAGGGTAAGCACATATAGCTTTGCAGTCAGAGATCATCAGTACATTAATTCATTCATTTTTTGGACAACACAAACATTGCATTGAAATGGTTCCCAATGGTTTGATTTGCATAAACAGTATTTTTCTTAACCAAAGGATATTGTGCTTCTGTGTTACAGTAATGTTAAGTCAAAGAAGGGCAAGAAGGGTGAAGAGGAGTCAGAATCAGACCTTGGCTCTGATGTTGATGACCTGGATGATGAGGAGGTGTCCCTGGGCAGTATGGATGAGGAGGACTTTGGAGATGAACTGAAAGAGGAGGGAGGGGCATTCATGGACCCTGGTGGAGAGGACGAGGACGAAGATGGTATGGCTAACCGTTAAATCTCTGTTCTCTGCATATTGCATTCCAGGAATGCAAGGAATATTTAGTTTATCCCTCAATTTGTTGTTGTGGCATTGTCTGAGTATATTGTCACAAAAGAAAGTTAATTAACTTAACATTTCTCTTTCAGTACCTGAACTGGAAGATGATATTGCATTTGATGGTAGGTATATTGAAATATTATCTGCATAATTTTAGAATAGACTACAGAACAAGATATGAAATCTGTTTCCAAGATGTGTGATATTAAACAAATAATTTTGCCTTAAAGACTCCGGAGATGAGATGGATGAGGTCCCAGATATCACTCCAGTTTCTAAAAAGGGAAAGAGGAAGTCATCAGAGAAGCTTGATTTCACTGGCTCCTCAGGTTGGTAGTGGGTCCTCTGTTGGTGCCATGAAACTGCTCCATTATATGTGAAATGTAGAGTTTGATGTGTCTACATTCTTTCTTTGTAGGTTCAGTACCAGGGAAGAAAAAGAAAGGAAAGAAGGATGCAGCCATGTTTGCTTCTGCTGAAGAGGTGGGATTGTCAAGCTTATCATATTACTCTGAGGAATAGAATAGACAAGATGATATTTACTGTATATAACATCACCTCTCGGGGAACTGCAATATCTGAGAAATGTCTGGTTTCACAATTCTTCACAGGGCACATGCAATGTTAACAAGTGATTTGGGGTGTGCTGATATGGCAATCCACCAGTCTGTTGAAGAGTGAGTTTCTTCTATGAAACAAAATGATACCACTGCTAATGCCAAATGTTTTATTATTTTTTAGTTTGGATATCTGCTGGATGAAAATGCTGGCTCTGTGTTTGATAACATCGGCATGAATGCTATGGCCAACAAAGACAAAGCAGGTGAGTCTTCAATGCAGTCATTTTATCCTAGCAGTAAGAAAGATCTAGTGAATGTGTCCATATATTAAGTGCCATCTGACAGTAAAGGAGAAAAAGAAATACACAAAGCCAACCCATTCAAATGAATTACTTTAATCAGTTGGCTAGATGCTAGCCAGAAACACTACATGTCCTTCATGGAGGGGCAGTATGACAGCTGCAGCATGCATCCAGTCATATTGCAGTATTCCACGAGATGTGGCCCAGTATGTTTTTTTTATTCTCTCCCAATATTGAAGAAATGGACAGCCACACACAACTCAATTCATGTTCGTTTGCACTTAATACTCCCAAGGCAGTCAAGCTTCAGTAGAAAATGAAATTGTGTGGTTTCTGCCAGTACAGGCTCATTGGTCTCATTGCTCCCTTTCCTCTGCTCTGCTCCTCCAGGTGTCAGGCAGCTCAAGTGGGAGGTCCAGAGGGACGACTGGGTCCAAGGCAGAGACGTCAAGACCCTACGGAAGAAAAAGGCCATGTTTAACAAGAAGAAACAGTTTGGTAAAGCAAAGCTGGGCAAAAAGACTTTCAAGAAGAAGTAACAACTGGGACTTCAGGTTATGAATGTTTGTAATAAACACACCTCTACTCGTTCTTGATGGACCACATCTCAAGGTCTTTCTCCCGAATTCCATGAACCCCTGCCAATTCATTGGACTTGTAATACGCTTTCGGGAAACAAAGTGATGGTTTGTAAGACAGCATTCAACACACTATTAAGTGGTTCAGTGGGCAACATATTGCCTCTATTTAATGCTGTAATTTTTTTCTGGTTTGAAGCAATCATGGTATTAACATTGAAGCTCCAAGCTTGTGTGAAATCAAGAATTCTCAATTTCTAAATACGTTTCATATTTTGTACTAAAGATACACAATGGGAACATTTGCATAATAAGGTATAACATTTCTGGTTTGTCATACCTGTCTGTAACTGAAGACAGTAACAATTGTTGTTGTTGCTGATGACATTCTATTGCAATAACTATACCAAGCTTATGCAGTTGTGAGTTTTTGAATCAATTCATCCAGATGTTGTAGTATCTACACAGCAACCCTTACCTTCCAGAACTGAGGGTAACCTCCTGTTCATACTGTTCCTGAAATCTTAAAAAAAAAAAAGTTAACATTAATTAGTGTGTATGCGTACTCCAATGTAAATGACAAATGTTTAACATTTTCCATTCTATATAAAGTTTTAATGGTACCTTGACTTGTATTCATCTTGTAAAAAAGACCATAAGCACCAAGAAAACCAGCCACCTCCAAAAGTATAATTCCCTTGAAGATTTTCTTGGCTAACGGCTGAAATGTTTTAGGGGCCATCTAGAGGGAGAGAAAGGAAAGGAGGATTTATATTTTATTTGTACGTAGAGGCATGTATAAGCTAGCCTACTCACCTAATTCACTGCAAGCAGAGGTTACATGAATCTCTGTTCTGCTCACAGACAACAAAAAGCAGTCATTAGATAACGCAAACGTTTAAGTCAGTCTGTATGGTATATATAAGTGCGCCTGCCAATTTGATTTAAATATAGATTCAACAGGGCACAGAACGGTGTCGCTGGCCAGATACATGTGTAATTCTGATCAAACTTACCTTGCTTCCTCGGTCCTCTCGTGCCCTTGTACAACCTCACTTCCTCAATACGGAGGCCCGGCTGTGACAAACAGCAAGGGGAAAGAAAAAAATATTTATAATTTCTTCAGTGTATTTCGCCACTCCATAACGTGCATATTATATAGATTTTTATGGTATACTAACCATGATAAAATGTTCAATGTGCATTTTTTTTTTGTTAAACAGTGGAAAAATCATGAAATTATTTGGTAACTACAATAATTTGCACCTTTGTGGTAAAGCTGCAGCCTAATTACTCTAGTAACACTATTTTATTATGTTTCTATAAAGTAGGTCTAATGGTAATTGGTAGCCTTTATGGAGTGAGCGGTTTGTGTTATCGCATAAGTGGAATACCTTTATATTCGACTTGATCTTTGTTTTTACCGTTTGAATTTCTATGGCTGCAATCCTTTTATTATCTTCCTTTTTTATGTTGTGATTTTAATATCTCCCTTTGTTTTGATTTCTCCTGTAAATTGGATTGTGTTGCATTTGTTTATGAAATGTGCTATACAAATAAAGTCTTATTGATTGATAGATTGTGTAATAGTCGTTTGTCGCTCATGTGTAATAACAAACTGATTATTGCTAAGCAAAAAAAAGCAATAACTTTGGTATGTAGCAACATATTAATACAATGTTACTCAAGTAATTGCAGGGTTACCACACAGGAATAGGGGCAATTTATTGTAAAAAGTGACCAATTCATTACCAGGCTGCTCTGAGAACTCACCAGCAGGGGTCACTATAGCTTTCTCGCTATGAGAAACCTGTCATTCGATTCCAAGAATGAACATGAATGCTTGAAAAACAACATTGATATTCCTAGTAATGTATTTGGCAACAGACCAGGTAGAAGCCTTGTATCCCCAGATCTGTTTGTGCTGTAGCCTATAGCCAACTCCTACTGTTGTTATGCCAAACACGTGATGGGAGTTGGCTGTGTAGCTCAAACTGATCTGGGGTGACCAGCATAGAGAGATGGATCCTTTTGTTGAAAAAAGGCTTAGACAAAAGGTAGTGGGATCAAGCATAGGGATCAAAGAGGAGTCTGTGCTGATCCTCCCCTTAGCAAGTGTAACTGTTGAGGTCTGAACCAGGGTGTCCGTGCATCACAAAACTGCCTTAGCCTGCTAAAGTCTAGGTATTATGGGGAACAAATGTGTGTTCAGGTTTCAGTTCAGGTTCAAGTGTTCAGGTTTCAGGCAAGCTTACTCATCATGTGAGTGAGGTCTCCAGCCCACCTCTGTTACAATGTCCCAGGTAACACACTAAGCAAACAAGATGTCTCAGGTGAACACGATTCCTATGCGTCAGAGGCGCTGTTCAGAGAGAACAGATCTTGTTTGCACTTCAGATCCATGCTCCATTTCCCCGAAGAGGTCACAGACCACCCACTGCACTCATAGATATGAATCATTTCTACATATTTGAAACCCTTGCCTTGTCTATGAGTTATGTATCAAAATGTATCAAATAATACATATGTAAGAAGTTTATAAGGAGACCTTTTTTATAAGGTTAAAAAAAGCTTTGTTTCTGCCAGTGGAGGCAAGTTTAACCTCAGCACAGCTTACACTATTCAAGCAAATTGTGTGCAAAGCAAAATAACAGCCCACTTCATATTGATGGTAGGTAGTCTTCATATGCACCTGCAGAACAGGAAGAGGCTAACCTGATCTGTTGAGCCAGTAGTCATGTATAAGTTGCACTAAACTGAATATATGACGGGCATGAGTGAGACAGGAGATTTAAGGAGGGGAGCAATGGAGCATCCTCCATCTTAATTAGCTGGTCCCTGCTGTGCATCTTCTAAATTGTCATGGCATGGAACTTCACAGTGCATTGGGCCACTTGCACTTCCTGCAGACCTCTGGAATACACAGCTTCCGAAGGAGGGGACCATAGAAGTCTTAACTAAGTGACAATATTTGCTCACCTGAGACGTGCTACCCACATCTGGTTGGGTAGATGAGAATGGCCAGGAAGTTTTGCAAGGGCTCCCCCGCTAGGCAACTGTTTCTCACCCTGCAACCCATTGTGCTTCATGTGAGGGAGGGAAATGTTTGTCTGAAGCTGCAGGAGGCTGATGAGGTGCTAATGTGAAGAGTGGCCGTGCCATTGGTCTCCACTGTGGTTAGCCTGTTTAGCTGTCAGAGCCTGTAAAGAGCCCGATTTATTAGGATCTGGAAGGGGCGTTCTCGGGTAGACAAACACAGATTGGACACTTGTGTTGTTTGCTGGCAGGGTGCTTTGTCATGGACCCAAGAGTGACATGCGCTCACTGAGTTCACTGGTTTTTACCAAGCACCCCACACTGTTTCTTAGTAAACACTATAAATTCCAGTTTACAAGTTGGTAGACCAAGGGAGAAAGATGTTACTGGAATAGTTGTGGTGTAAGCCATTTCCCTGATTCACAGAGATGAATGAGAATGAAACTAAATTAATGTCAAGGACAAAAACCATCAGACTTGTAATTGCATTGTCACATCAGTAATTTCCATTTGCTGAAACATAATGAGCAAAAAAAAACTGTTATGTCTGTATAACTGTTTCAGTTATGTCTGTATAACTGTATCAGTTACACTGTATCTAGCCATTTGAATCAGCAGGTATTTACATGATAAGGATCAATTTCAGCAGACAAGAATTGCATGGTCTTGGATACTGTGAACTGTAAATTGTATTGCATTTCAACCTGCTATGCTCTCAATATGAAAAGATGTGTATTGATTGAGATCCTTTACTTCTTTGGGGTCTGGTGTGTGCAGAGAGCACGGTGGTCCAGTGCAATAACTGCTCTCAACAGATCTGACACAGACAGTCCCTTGTTCTTTTCACCTTGGTTGTGTGTCCTCCCTGTCCCGCCTCCTTTCAGATTCATCTCCAGGTAAACACACTGTTGTGTGTTGTGGCAGGCCGCAAACCTGGAGCCAGGAGGCGTTGTCACAGCTGTACAGGATAAAGGCCCCAACCCAAGCCTCACTCTGGTATGTTTGCTGTCACTATAGGCAATTGGCAGCAAACACTTTTGGTGAGACACTGAAAAGACTCTTTATTAATTTTGCTTTGATGTATTACAAGCTTAACCTCTTGCCCTTGTTTTTAGAAATGTTGTTCAGAAACAGGGGTAACTGGCAACCTCCTAATGCCACAGTGGAAAACGTTGTAATGAAATGAAACATTCCTGTTTCCACTCTTTGGATATTTAAATGGATGTTAGATTTTGCTGTTCTTTTGAATGCAACACATCCGACATCTTGCCTACTAATAATGAATTCTCTCACCCACTTACACTTACGCTCGTTCAAATTCACAGACAGGGAATCAAATACATGATAGGAACATTGTAAGGGGACATTTGGTCAATAACATTATCAGGATTTCTAATTGTATGGTTTATTCCTTAAACATATAATTGGCTTTAAGGCAGTAATATGTGGCTTCATCAGAACTAATCGTGACTGTGATCAACCTCAGCTCATGTGCATTTACTACCAGCTAAATTGGGTAAGCGATCAGCTTGTGAGAATGTGCTGCTTCACCTACAGTATCTCAGGTGTCAAAGATGTCCCATTAACAATATAATATTAAAGGAAATGTCTATCGGCCTATCTAACATTAAATACACGGTATGTCTGCGACTCCATTAATTCCACACAAACTGCTGTAGACAGATTTTCGTTATACCATTTTGACTACATTATTATAATGTTATTACTAGAGTTGTTATTATCGCAACAATATATCAGGAGTATAATAATATACCAGTGGCACATTCCTCAAATTACGCCGCGATGTAGTTCCTTCGTCATGTATGGGTATAGGTCTAGGTGTGCGCGAGCGCGAGTTTGTATGAGGCAAATGCATTAGGAGCTAAACATCCTCATTAATATCACCCTAAACAGAATCTCCTTTGTTTTCCGAGACTGAGTATATCAGCAATTGCTGTGGATATCCATTACATCTCTGGTGATCAAACACGTTAGATAAACTTTACTTCGCCATGATATCAAACATAGGGCAGGCCCCCACTTAAGTCAATAAAAAGAGTCTGTGTATAGCCACAATTCTATGTTTGAGTAATCTCTATTCTCCAAACAAATGTCGAAATAAGAGGAAATCAAAATATTTATATAGTTGGATAGCCTACACGTATCATGTGAAAATATGTGTATGATATTTCTTGAAATAGAACTAATTTATCATTAATTGCACACAAAGGGCTACGTTTTTGTGATCCGATTTCGGCTGTATATGTAAAGCAATTATAAAGTCAAAACACTAAGAGATCCAATACTAAAAAACGTTCTTCGAGTTGAGTTGACCCTAACATTTTTGCAATGTGTCGAAATGCTGGAACACAACGTTCTGCGAATTTCTGCTTTGCTGTCACCGTGTGCCCTTATCGCCCCCTCACTGCAGAATGTAATCGATCGACCCCTGGACTTAGGCTACTGCTCAAATATAAACTGTTCCATGATGCATTCTACACCGCTATTGACTAATAGGACTATTGTCGATTGTCGACAGAATCTCAATGGGCCTTATATTTATTACATACAGTAGGTGTATAGCATTGTATCTTGTTTCTGTGCAAAAAGTGGTATAAACATATCCAGTTTCCTCATTTGTTTTGACATATTTGTTGTAGGCTATTGCATGCTAAAACTGTAAAAAGCGGACCACACTCCTTGGGGGAAATGATGGCCTACTCAAAAGACCACAAATCACATTCCTAACGGCTAACACAATGAATAGAGAAAGGGGAAAGGGTATAATGGATTTGAAAATTCCCTGTCTTTTTTGTGGTGCAAACAATCAGATTTGACTTATTGAATCCTTTCAAATGTTTTTTTCTTCTTCAGCGAGAGCAGGTGTAGGCCTACAATAGAGGGCCAACGGAGGAGTCTCGTGCCTAGGTGTGAGCAGATTATTCAAATAGGGCAGTGAAGGAGTGAGGATTGGAGGTTCGCGGAGAACACAGCGCTATACCACAGCAAGGCGAGGAGCTAACGTCATTACAACTCCTGTCATCGTCAGTCACTTTACAGCGTGTGGAGGCACACCGGACAGAAAGATACCCATGAACCACCAGTCCCTGGAAGCCAGTAGACTGACGCTGCTGAGTTGTCCGTAGTCCTACATCGATATAGGGCGCTTTCTCAGTTTATCTTCTGGTGAGAGGCTGTTAAGGAAATTTGTTTTGGATCGTCCACAATGCTGAGCGCTGTTAAAATGGAAGGACACGATCATTCTGACTGGAGCGCCTACTACGCAGAGCCTGAGGTGGGTAGAGTTTATATATGTATTTTGCTGTCTATACAACTCAATATTAGCCTTGAGATAATATTAACTTTGTGATCAAATATTGACTTGAGACACTTCCACGATCTCTTTGCTCTACTGAACAATTTCACGTAAGAACATTTGCAACCATACCAAATTAATTGCCTTTATTATTTAGAAAATTGTTTGCTACTTATTCTTAAATGTCATGTGTATTGTCTCAGTGTAGCCTAGACTTTTATTTCTATCGAATGCAAAGGCTGCTATATCTGCCTTGTTCGTTGACTCATTGTTTCCCCTTTTCCACAGAATCGTTTTCGTTGGTTTTGCTATAATCAGACCGAATATGAAAAAGGCCGATGTTTAGAAAAGGCCTATGCTTTATCATAGGTTCTTTTGATTTATGTACGTTGTATGTATGTATTTGGCCCAATTATTAAGTGATGAATCGAATGAATAGGCTATAATAGACCAACACAGCCTTTATTAAAAACACATTTTCCTTTTTGTGAGAACGAATTACAAACGAATTATTTCGATAGTGTATTACAAAATATTCCATATATATTAGCCTATAATAAAGTAATTGTTGACGTCCTACACTTTCTTTATGTTTCAGTGCTACACCACAGTCGGGAACATGAACTCCGGTCTGGGAATGAACTCGATGAGCACCTACATGAGTATGCCTGGAATGACATCAACGAGCAACATGACAGGCAGCCCCATGAACATGTCTTACGTGAACACGGGAGTGAACCACTCGATGGCTGGAATGTCACCGGGCTCCGGGGCCATGCACGGTATGGGAGCAGGGATGGCGGGCATGAGCGCTGCGCTCAACCAAAGCATGAGCCCAATAAGCACACAGCCATCGATGAATTCCCTGACGTCTTACAGCAATATGGGCGTTATGAGCCCCATGTATGGACAGTCCAACATTAGGTCGAGAGACCCCAAAACTTACCGGAGAAGCTACACGCATGCCAAGCCGCCATATTCATATATCTCTCTCATCACCATGGCCATACAACAGTCGACCACAAAGATGCTCACGTTGAATGAAATATACCAGTGGATCATGGACCTTTTCCCCTTTTACCGTCAGAACCAGCAGCGCTGGCAGAACTCTATCCGCCACTCTCTGTCCTTCAATGACTGTTTCCTCAAAGTGCCCAGGTCCCCAGATAAACCAGGCAAAGGCTCTTTTTGGATCCTTCATCCGGACTCAGGCAATATGTTCGAGAACGGCTGCTATCTGAGGAGGCAAAAGCGTTTCAAGTGCGAGAAGGAGCTAGCAAAGGAGTCGCGCAAGAAAACGTCCGAGGGTGGATCTAACAGCAGCTCAGAGAGCTGCAACGGCAACGAGTCACCCCACTCAACCCCCACCGTTAAAGAGATGAAAAGGTCCGTCTCCGATCTGAAACCCCGGCAAGCAATGAGCCCCGAGCACGCACCATCTCCTATCCCACAGACGCATCATCTCATGTCTCAGCATCACTCAGTGCTCGTGCACGAGGCGCACCTGAAGCCTGAACACCACTATTCTTTCAATCACCCATTTTCCATCAACAATCTTATGTCGTCGGAGCAGCAGCATCATCATCACAAAATGGACTTGAAAACATACGAACAGGTGATGCAGTACGGCTATGGCTCACCGATGACAGGTGCACTGTCGATGGGCTCAATGTCTAAAACGGGGATAGATACTTCGACACCAACAGACACGTCTTACTACCAAGGCGTATATTCTAGGCCAATAATGAACTCATCTTGAATTTCCTACAATGGACATTTTCCAGAAATTACAATTTGTACATTTGTAAATAGGTAGTTTGGTTTTATGCACCACCATGTTTTATGGACATTACTGAATTAAAGTGACTCATTCAGCTTCATTCGAAGAATGTTGGTATGGAACTAAATGATTTGACCTCTTCCATACTTTCACATGCAAAACTGAGGGATTCACGACGGAATTGCTTTGGACATTGTGAGACATCCGCGCTCCTGCCTATATCGTTTGTGTATCCCTTATTTATAACTTCGTATAATGTGTAGGCCTATTCGTGTACCAGACGAAAATCTATATTAAAGTATTATTTGATTGTTTTTTTTTGTTTTGTTTTTTTACTATTTCTCTGTATCATCACTAGGCATAAACATGTGAAACTACGTGGTATTATTGTGCAATCAATCGAAAACATAGAACATGTATGGTTTTACTAAGAACATAGTAAGAATGAATACGTTTTTTTAGACGAACTAATCTAAGAATGTAGCATCATTTAATTGCAGCTCGGAAGTCCATCGACCAATATACAAGAGCAATTAGGCCTAGGCCTACTGTGGTCTTATTTCGTGTTGGTCTTATCAACCAACACCAAAATAGTAATAGGCTAATAGCAATTAGGTCTACTTGTATTATTATTATTATTACTACTATGTATTATTATTATTATTATTATTATTATTATTATTATTATTATTATTATTATTATATTTAGTGTATTTTGTTTTCACGGTTTGTCAGGTTCCCCACCAATTCTTTCCTGAATGGAACTTAATTGTGCTCTTAACGTGGAACATCTTTTTCATTATCGCATGGCCTAATAGCTCCCCGTTGGACTGCTAAATGAATACGTATGAGAGAGAACAATGGGCAACGAATGTGACGCTTTAACCTGCCTTGTTGTGAATCGCACATCTCTGTCATGGGGTTACCACTTAACGCCTGACTCACCACTGATCCTATAACTGATACGATGAACGATGATGTCATGTCATACCCCCTCCGAATAGGCCTGCATCAACACCTTCAAGATGTTAGCCCATGCACTTTCCCCGAAAACACAAAGAGCGTCTGTCTGTCAAAAGGGCTCCATCTGAAGGCCTATCATGTCCACACTCACATACACTTTAATTTAACAGCATCCCTGTGACCCATCATCATCAACGATCGGTGCATAATACGATAATCATCTGCAAACAGTGGGTCACAGAGACACGGGCATGTACAGTAAACGCAAGGTCAAATGCGATCTTTAGTGTGTCTCAGTAAATTTGCTCAGGCAATTCTATTGTCTCTCTAGTCATGGTGCAAAGCTGATTTTTAAAATCGATATCAGTGTAAAACAATCATTTTTTAAACTAGTAGGGGAGTGAAATCTTTGCTTTGTGTCTGAGTCAACAGTGACAGAGTTTGTGTTCAAATAAATGCTGTGTTGACTTCAGTCCTCACTCAGCAGCAGCAGCAGCAGCAGCGGCAGCAGCAGTTTGTTGGATATAGCCTCACAGGATCTCGACACTGCGGCTTCTGATCAGAGGTAGGCTACCAATGATACATTCCACTCCCCGATGTTTCACTAGCTGTCGGTCTTTTAGTAGACTGCGATTGAATTATTGCCGTGAAATGAAAATACAAGAGTCAGGGCGAAGAAGAGTTATAATAAGTTATAATATACTGTACATATATATAATATCATATAGAATTGCATTGACTCAAGAGGCTGACGAGAGAGGTGCAGTCATTCGAATTGTATTGGTGCAGAGACATTCGGCTGCTATATGCCCCGGCCCAAAGGGCCTCCCACCGCGAGACTGTAGTTTTAAAAACATGTACAATTCTTAAAATTTTGCTTGGATAAAAACATGTATAGCATATTGATAGGGGCCTATAGGATTGATATTATTATTATTATTATTATTATTATTATTAGTAGTAGTAGTAGTAGTAGTAGTAGTATTATTAATTAATGATTATTATCATCATCATTATCAATATGAATATTAACAATAAGCCTATGTTAGAAAACAAAATATATGTATGCCTAATGTTAGAAGCTTACTGGCACGTTTTAATGTAAAAGTGAGGCTCTCCTGATCTCCTACCTGCTATACTGTCAGGATTTTTCTGGTTGAATTTATCTCCAGCATGAGATGGCATAGGCTATACCGGATAATCGTCTTTAAATAATTTATTATTAATTCACTCCCATTTCACTGGTAATGCAGGTCCTGGAGTTGTAAATCACTTGGTTTTAAAAGTGTATGCTCACGAACTTCATCTCAGAGCCTTGGCTGGAATAATTCACCCCAAGGCGATAAATATAGCCGTTTGAATGGGTTCTCGACATGAAATAGGAATAAGTTACTCGGACCTGTGAAATTTAGGACTCATATTTTCATAATCTACGATTGAGCTGAGATGAAAATATAGGTCCTATAGATCCAATGTCAAGTCTTTTTTTCATTAGCACGATTATATTTACCATCCATTTAATTGAACGAAACCTTTTAAAATAGCCCTAACAATTGCATTTAACTGACACCTGGATGAAGCGTGAAGGACTAAATCAATGAGTTTAAAATAATGGCAGGCTATCGTACATTTGCCATGTGATA
This sequence comes from Argentina silus, assembly GCF_951799395.1. NCBI lineage: Eukaryota > Metazoa > Chordata > Actinopteri > Argentiniformes > Argentinidae > Argentina > Argentina silus. The sequence continues at coordinate 9,171,033 of NC_139671.1, forward strand.
AATATTCGCTGCTCTTTGTTTTAATGGCAAGACGATAGCTTTCAGATAGATCATCTTACTTCGACAAACAAAAAATATAACTTACAGGCCTAGGCCTATTGCAAGGAACATTGCATGGCCACACATAGATTTCTGTTTTACGTGGCTATGGAAATTCATATGTCAATTTCCATGGAGATTCCATGAAGGACACTACCCGATGATGCCCTCGTAGGATATTTTGGCGGGACTTAGAACACCCAAGTAGCGGTTTCCCGGGTGATTTCTGATAGGCCTACCAGTTTTACACACTGTAATACTGCTTTGGCCAATTGGAGGGGTGGGACTACACACTTCACTCTCATTTAAATCTCCCTTTATCAGAGATATAGTCCTAATCCCATATTTTGGCCAGTGAAATCATCACCCCATAGCAGGTTGAAATCCAATATTGCCCAGGGAGCTATATTGCAACTACAACTGATCCTATAAACTAACAATAATAAGTAACAGGGCCGGCCGTAGTCCTGGGGGCCCAAGGTGAGAACTTGGTTGAAAGGCCCACCCCACAAAGTTCTTGAGGATGGAGGGGGAGGTCTGCCAGAAGCTTGAGGTTTTTGAATTTCTTTTTTGAACACCTGAAACCTTTTCTTAAACACCCTTTTCCTGCAATCTAGACTCCACTACCTTCCCCACAATAACAATAAACACATAGATCTGTATTATTAACAGTTGAGAACAAAAACTCAAACAATTGAAATATTGCAGGTAACCTGCATATAACCCCATTACATAACACCACATCTGTATGCAGGTTGTGTGAAGGTACCTTGATGTGATCTGAACCCCAAAAATTATAACATTTTAATATAACATTTTTATAAATTTAAAACATATTTTTATGTCACATTTGGGGGCCCTTTTGACATTCTGAGGCACTATTCAGCCTATGGGCCGGGCCAGTAAGTAAGTAAGCCTTGTGCGCGAGCTAGATGAGCCAGAACGGCCTATAGGGCAGGAACCTATCTTTGTGTTAGCCAGAAATGTTAGGCAGCTTGATGTACAAGCACACCTCTTGGACTGGATGCTATCATATTGTCACCAACTGTATCTGAATTCCAAAATTGAAGGACAGTCGACAACGGAAAATTGTAGTTGTATTTTGCTTAGTCTATCATAGATATAGAGTTGTCTAGGTTGGTTGGATGTCCTCTCCCTATTAGTGTGTGTGAAACCTAATCTGATTCCTATCAGACTGTCCAGGGAGAGGAGATACTGGTAAGTGCACTATCCTCTCTGATAGCAATCTTTAGGACCAAAGGGACAGTTGCTCGTAAAGGTAGCCTACTCTTCATGACTTCATACTTCTTACATTTACAGTATGATTTGTGGGGGAAAATTGAATATCTGGAAGCTTGTTGCTCAATTTTGTTGCTTCATGGGTCCTTACTTCATTCAGTAACATTTTCAACTTCAAACTTATCATAGTGGTTGATCAAGCACAAAATCAGTCCCATGATTGCCCATATTCTCACAATGTTATTATCAAAACATTGCTCCAATGATCATTTAATTTCTTATTGCTTAGAGTGAAAAGGCATCTCTTCCTTTTTGAAATGACTGAGAAGGGCAAACCGAGGTCTGGAGAAGTTGGATGGCTCGGCGCTGGGTTGGAGGCCTTGATTTGCCAGGTTGATCTTTCTTGCAGCCTGGTGCGAAATTCCTGCTGTGGGGGAGCCTTTCATAGGCAGGCGGCACAGTGGCGTTTACACCCGGGGATGGACCCCTCTCAAAGCGCTCTGTGTCAACACTACCCCATTGACTAGGCTGAGAGGCCTACAGGCTGAACCGGCCCTGACCCCCTCAGCTCCCCTTCACGTCCTCCTCATGGCTCTTACACTGGGTAAACAGTCAATCAATCCATCAATAAATCTATCCATCTATCAATCACGGGACAGGGATGCCTGTCCTCAAGCTGCTGAGAGTGCTCCAGTCAAGAGGCTGTGTGCAATAAACCCTGGGAACCTTATGCTTTGTAAAGTAAGGGGGAACAAATGCCAGCTGGTACATTCAACTTTGGTCATTAATGAGTGATCTCTGGCTGCTGTAATATTGTAAGTGTAGCCCAATCAAGATCAGAGAAGCTACAAGAAATGCTATATTTCCATAGCATTTAACAACAGATCAGCAATTCCCGTGTCACTCATTAGTCTGTCTTGCATTGCCTCACTCACTCCTTGCCTAGAAGAAGGAATGAGTTATGGTTGGTGTTTAAGTCACTAAAGTCAGGCATAATTTTCAAAGCCTGGAGATGTGTATTGTGCTGTATTAAAGGGTGAAAGGCCACAGGTGCCCCTCAGACAACTCCCCTGATACCCACAATGTTCCAGAGGTTCACAATTAAAGGGTGTCGAGGGCATTTTAATTATCTGTAAGATTAAAGGAATAGGCTATTGTAATGCTACCACCCATAGCACCCAAATCCAGATTTATCTGATGTGATTTGAGCTTGTTTTACCATTAGCAACAGAAAGACCCCCAGAGGAGACATTGAGACAATGACAAGGCTGTCATAAGAGGGAGAATTAACAGTGTTCTCCATGTAAAGAGGTGGTGTTCCCCACAGAAGACCAGCTCAGTTTCTCACTGTATGGATCACAGGGGACCCTTGCTGAGTGGAGAGACCTTGCCAATACACAAACGGCCTGATCCAGATAGAGATGCTGAGGATAAGAGATTGGAGGCCATATATGGGGACCTCCTAATCTCCAATTTCTCAAAGGCAAAATGTGAGAAAAGGAACTAGATATTTGAACAATGAAGCAATTTCAGCAAGAATGCATGAAACACATTTCAAATGCCTGGAATATAGACTACCTGATAAGGCCCAGCATCCTGGCATACTGGGCGGTAGCTACCTGCCTGAGAGAAATTGTAAGTGCAGTAAAAGGACAGGGAACAGGTTTTGACCTGCCTTAGAGAATGGTCAGTTAAGGGTGAGTACAGACACAGTGAGTTACTCATTAACTCCAGCCCTCTATTGGACCCCAGACAGGATCGATAGCTCTCGTTCATAGGCCTTGAGGCAGGGATATTGCATGTCTGTTACTCATGTCTATATTTTGTAGATAGATTTACGCAATCAGGTGCAGTACAAGAAAGCACTCCAAAGATGTTCATGCAATACAAACGTATCAATGTGATTGGGGATTTGTTCTTGCTTCTCTTGGAGTTTAGACGCCATTTCAGAAATGGCAGATTGTCCATATTTTCGACATTTCTTTGCATCACAACCAGCAAATGATGCACAAAACAACAAATAATCAAGTGAATTATTTGCCTTTTAAATCCATGAAAGCCATACTGAAACAATCATTAATATCGTGACAATAACGCACATGAAAATAATAATCATTGTTTGATGCATTCATTCAGTTTGTATCGAATAACAAATGTTTGGATAATCTGTGCAGCGGATGAATGATGTAGGGGAGGAGGCATATAATCTCTAAGCAACATTTAAGGGAACATTTGGTGATAAAGGTGGCCAGCCCTCCGGCTTAAAGCAATTAATTCAGTATCCTGACATAAACTCTCGGCTCCTTTGACAGCTTGGAGCTGAAATAAAAATGCTAGTTCTCTTGGGAACAGAGGAAGATGGCAGGCTCCTTTCTAGACTGTTTGCTCACTGGCCCTGAGAGCAATCTTCCCCAGGCAGAATGAAATGCAAGGACACAAACAATGTGCCGGGGAAGAGAATGGGAGACGGCGAATGAACAGTTTGGACTATTTGCTCAGCAGAAGGGCAGCCACAAAGGCCGGCCGATGGCTTTCCCATGAATCAAGCGCGGTGTCTTAGCCTCCTTTTGTTGCAGTGGGTTTGCGTCCCCTCGGTTTAATAAGACTACAGATGCCTTATGCCTTTAAAACCCTTTCTCTGTAAAACTGTATGGTCATGTGACCACATCTGCATTATCTGCCCTAATTCTGTTCCATTGGAACATTGGCAAACTGACCCATTGTTTTATTAGCTGAGTTGAGCCCTGCACGTGCCGTGGTTTAACATGAGCTATAGTTGGTTTTCGATGTGCCAAGTGTTGTGAATGATATTGGATTTTCCGCTGATCTAGCCTTCCCAAGCACCAGAAGCAGTGCGAGTCTTTCTGAAAGTGCACCAAGCAAATGCACAGCATGCATGTGTACCTGTAGTATAGATGCATATCTGTGTACCCAACCTGACTTTTTTAACAGTGGAAGCCCTATCCACCCGCTCATCCCCACCAAAGCCCCCCAGCCCAGATCACTCTGGGTGGCCAGACCTGAGGTCTGAAAAGCATACAGATCGCCGTCTAAGCTCTTTTTGCCTTAAAAAGCGACATTGTACATCCCAATGAATGGCCAACAGCTGTTTATCTAGAGAGAACTCTACAGAGTTTGGGAATATACAGATACTGCAAAAAGATCTCAGTGCCTATTTGAGGCTACCTTTCCTCTATACAAAACCCATTTTACTAATTTTCTATCAATTTTTGCCAGCATACAAAAAGGTGCACTGTCTTTGATGAAGTCACAGAGGTAAAAGCAGGTAAATGCTTTGAAGAAATCTTGCTGATTCTACAGGCTCTGGGGTGCTGTATTGTTTGATGTTGGCCCATTACTTGCTTGGCTATTTTAATTAACTGGCAGGAAGGCTTTATGATAAGCCATCATTTGAAACATAACTGATGACTGATTAACCCAATATAAAATAGGGTTGTAAGACTCTTATCAGGCCTTTAAAGATTGTGTTAACGGCAAACTACATAAGGGGAAAACACAAGATAGAGTGCTCTAGATTAAAGGAGTGACTGCTTGTGATACAAAGGCTATGCATCTCTACTCAGTCTATCATCAATCAATAATAATGGTAAATAGCAGAGGTTAATATTAGTGGAGAAAAAATGATGTCAGTTGAATATAAATGGGTATTCTGAATACATTTGTACACGTACTGTGTATATAATAAAAACTGACCAAAGATAATCGTGCTAATCATAAGCATAGACACACCAACTGTACAGCTATCCAAAACAATTTCATCACTAAATCTGTAAAATGTTTTTTAACAAAACATTTGGAGACAATGTCTTGTCAGGTACAGTACATGTATGATGTGTATGATATGTTTTTAAAACACTCATTGATAATTCTGGGATAATTGTGTACCAGTTCAACCTGTGGTAAAAGGAGACCCATACCAGTAGGTGTATTCTCTCGGCTGCATGAGTGAGCTAGGCTACTGGGAGGTGGTGCAGGACTCCTGCTTCATGCCTCACTAGTGCTGAAACACAGCTCTGTTCACAAGACCACACCACTCATTCACAGTCCTCACTGTCATGACATTAATTGGGACCAAAAGCTTGGTGGTGCCAAAGAATCTAGAACATTCACAAAGAATCTGTGCTCAGCGTGACAGTTACCAACAACTAGTTCATGAGACAGAAGAGGATTTTAACTGGATAATAGTAGTTCTCTATTGTGAGGCTGAATCAGTATGGGATAATTTACTGACAAATATAGGACCCAATATAGCCTACAATCTTCTGTCACTAGCTTTCAGTGATTTACTGATATGGCTTTCCATTCTGGAATTTTCCACTCTTGAGTTGTGAGTGTGGGGTCTCTGTAAACAGCTTATTGTGCACAATGTCTTGGGTGTGAGGGGCAGATGATTCAAACATTCCTGGGCTTTACTGAGTGGAGGTTTCCAGCCTAATAGGACTGACTGACCATTTTAGCTCAAATGTACAGGCCTCACGGGAGCCTTGTAAAACTGGGCAATATTAGACAAAATTAAAATGTTATAGTTAATGTTCTCTCAAGATATAAGGTCTCAGCGTTTACTTACATTCCCTGCAAGGCACTTAATGCAGCTGAGGAAATGTATTTACTGAGGAAAGTCATTCTAGGATCAGGCCAGACAAAAGGGTGTGATGCTTTTAAAATGGCAAAATAGCGTATTGCTATTTATATTTACCTGCACCTCGAGCGGATGTGAATGTTATTGCAGTGGGTACTCTCAGAGGATAGAAGATGGGACGCGCTTATGAAAGATTAAACACCAGGTCTTAAGAGCGCTCTTTTCCCCAAAGCAGGTTTCATCCCCGTACACCCAGGGGTTATGCAGTCAGAGAGAATGTTGGAGTAAGATAAGACAGATGTATAAAAAAAGAGCCTATACTCCCAGAGCATAAAAGAGAGAGAGAGTATGAGAAAAAGAGAGAAAGGTACAGACCTCTGTGTGTGAAAGAAACCCTTAGACAATGCCTAAGGCCCACTAGGTTATGACCACCCAATGGCACCAGCAAGGTATGTGGGCAATGTTTAACAAGACATCCATCTTACCTGAGCCTCTTAAACAAGAACCTTTGTTTGGACCATACAGTCATTAGGGTTCTATTTTTAACTCACCTTAGATGCCACTCACAGGGAATGGGATTTATGTGACTCTTTTGTCATGTGTTTGTTTGATTTGTGCATTATGTGCTTTTCACAAACATGAAGTTATGCACATGCAAATAAGGCACTACGAAAAGGATGGGGCTGCGGTTTGACAAACGACAGACTTTTTATTCCGATGAGTTGCAGTTCTGTAACAATGTAGACACAATATTGAACAGGGGTAGAAATTATCAGGGTGATTTGAAGTCTGGCGTAGTTGTTGATTTCAGTGGTTCCACATTTTAGAAATGTTGATTCATTGACTCATTGTCATTGTGCCAATGACTCTGGACCCAGGCCACTGCTGATAGACTGTTAAACCTAATAAACGGAACATTGCTGCAGATATACAGGCGAGCGAGTACCCTCTGTTTCTTTGGTGTTGGGAGACAACACAAGAAGCTAACAGGCAGGATGCATGCGTTTAAAGCGAGCTGACAACATTTACTGTCCTAGAGGCTTTATTTACAAGAACATACAGTAGTTTCATGGAGCACGGATGGCCAGGTGCTCTTTGATAAGGAAGGGTGTGCTCTCATAAAGATCCAAGACCTATAAACCAAACCAGACAGGTGTCTCCCTGTCTGTGTCAACACTATTTCACCATAACTTATTAAAACTGATACTAACTATCTAATAAAATATCCGATGAGTCGTGGTATCCATGGCTACATGTTGCCACCTTACACACATAGTTAATGGAAATTAATGGAGATCTCAGGCAAGAGCTGCACACTTAGCCAACATGTTTTTTCAGGAAGACAAATACAACAACTGTATTTCAGATGTATTTCAGCACTTCATATTCCTCAGTATGAACCGACACTGCTCCTACTGCCACTCTCTGTCCCTCCACCCTCCGAGGGTGGGCCATTCAGATCACTGTGGTAAATGATTGACCTGACACTCCCACCCACTAGAGTCCTGCAGTGTTTGGCAGGGTGTATTTACTCAGCGGAGTTTCACCATGTTTTTAACTTCTCCCCTCTTCAAGTTCCACAACATACCACTCAAACTGCCTCTGCTGGGAAAACAAAAACAAACGTTAAGTTCAGCCGGGACATAAGAAAGGATGATTGCTGCCACAGCGACAAAGACACACAGAAACTGAGAATGTGGATTCTCTGCAGATGAATGGGGCCTTTTCTACGAGCTTCATTTCCTCCATCCAATAAAAGCACTTGGCAGCAAGGAAATGAGCATCAGAGTTCTCATTCACAGCATGAATTAAGAGAGTTTGAGGGCCCCTTTTAATTAACACACACTCACTGTAGAATGAACTATCACCCATTTCAATCATGGCACACATGAAGTGAGGGGCTGGACCACATATGGAAAGGATTGTCATTGTAAATGACCTTATTACTTTTAAGAAACCAAAGTAATGTGTTTATGTGGTTTATTATTATTTTTTATTCAAGAATATTCCGTTCACCTTGTTTCTGAGGTGTATGATTGGTGGGCCAGCAGAGTGACTACTGCTTGATTGGTTAATATCTATTGTCTTACAGGCTTGTATGCTGATCCTGCTGAACAGTAGAAGAGGCTGGAAGCGGACAACAAAATGGACTAGCTGACGCAATGGGATGGGATTCATTCACTATGAGGACATACATTTATAGTTATATACAGTTGTCAACTTTCCTTGTATGAGCTGATAGGGTCAATTCTATTACACTATGAATGTTATCATTGTCTATCTGGAACATGTGGGGAAAACATGCATCATCTAAAGCTGATATGAAATATCAGAGCTCTCATCAGTGGAACTGAATGGGACAAAGCAAAAGGGAAGGTGTCCATTAATCATTAACTGTACTAAAAGCCTGGTCCTTTGTATTCCCCTGGTGCCTGGGTTATCTGGCTGCCATGTGACATGCCAGGGCCTTTTTCTAGTAGATTGGGGAAAGCCAGTGAGCAAACACAGGTGTTTTGGAGTCAGTGGCGCTGTCAGGGACAACCGCAAACATGAGCCATAATGCCTGCTCCAATGAGACACAGTGTTTGCCTGCGTGGTGCTTCCTGGTGATCCAACATTTCAAGTCCAACCGCTTTGCCTCTGCCCCCCATTTGCAACTATTCACACGGCACGTTCGAAAATAGAAAAGAGCATTGGGAAGGATCAGGCACAGGCACAGGCACGTTAATGCTTTAGAACAGGAGCATTGGATGGCCAAACGATGGGGTTGAACAAACTCATTTATGGTGTAAAAGCCCTCGCTTTCAAATACATAAAACAAATGTATTCTACTCAAGTGGGGCGATATCCATATCTATATTCCTTTCAGTCCCCAGAGCCACCCACATGGTTTGCACCAACACTGTTCACAGCTTAATACAAACACATACACCATTTGAATACAAACAAAACATTAAAACAATAAACATTACATAAGAAATACCATACCATAATGTACATTTTCAGAATTGCAAATGTCTGCTTTTCATAATTTCACTCCGAATAAAAGATTTGTGGCCATGTATTAGGGAACGGGCTCTATTGATTTTGTTTAACACACAATTTTTTTTGTCACGCATACAAAACAGTCTGGCTATCTGTTTTGTTCAAATACTAATGTTTGTACTTCTACCATCCATGTTCAAATTGACAGCAATCACAGTTGCTATAAATCAGTGAATTATCAGTAAAAAGATGATAAAGGTGTTTGACATAAACAGAAGAGAGGGTGTAAAGTTATAAAGAAGGAGAAAGAGGAAGTAAGCAGGGCCATGGTGGTCTGCTAGAATGAGGACAGTCTCCACACTCACATTATCGCTGGTGTTAACCAACACCTTAAAGACTATCAAGAATTTAGTTTATCACCGAATACATGAGTTTTGCACAGTAGTGAGTGACGTTTTTGAAGAGGTGTTTTTGTATTTCTTAAGATGGTCATATGAAATCAAAGACCAATCAAAGAGAAATGCGCCGATTTTTGCCAAGAAGAAGCATGATTGGAATAGACTCCCATGAATGGTGGTTTCTGAGCCTTGCTTGGCTGTGGGGAGATCTTGCAGCATGGAATGACCAGCAGATTGACAGCCATTTGTAGGGTGAGGACAAAAGATAACAGGTTTGTTATTAACTCATTGAGTCGCCAGCAAAAACTGGTCTGACTTAATTTGGGACGGAGATAGTAATTAAATGGGGGCTCCCAGGAAGGACAGGATACCAAGCAAAAAGTTGATTCAAAGTTACAATAACTGTACTAAAATGCAAGTCATTGTTGTCTCCAATAGGCAATACACAATTTTGATGAATAAAGAATATTTTTCATTTATGAATGATTACTGTTGTTATTCTACTATGATGTTGTGTTTAACTGTTCATCAATGTGGCATTTTCTCACAGATAAAATGGTTCACTAGCTAGCTTAATATCGAATGAATACAGAAGCGATGTGTCTGATTTGAACCAATTCTATTCAGCATAGAAGCTGGACACTTTGATAAGACTTTGTAAGCAGAGCATTCATGAGCAAGTTCTCATTGCCCTCACCTGTGTGTGGTCTCACCCTCTTAGTCTGCATTAACCTCTAACAAGACCTCTAACAAGACCTCTCCATGTTCTGAGTGCATTAGGGCTGAGGCAGCCAGTGTGTCCGTCCCCAAGGGTCACTGCAACTAGGACACCGGGATAAAGAGTTCCTCACCAGAGGGATTACCACTGTAACCCAGCAGGATATAGTCAGGAACACAGTTAGGGTTTGAAATACATCTGCACAGAAACAAAGAGAGAGTGCCAGAAGTCTGGGTATAGGTAGACATGACAGATGTGATGGTCATGCTCGAGCTCTAGCCAATGATGGGTGCTCAATGGAGAGAAGCCTCCCAGGCATAACATAACACAAACACACACTTAGAAGACTAGGAGCTCAACTAGGAGCTTAACTTATGATGGCCTGCCTTGTCTCTGAGAATACTAGAGAGCCGAAAGAATGTGCCCTCATATTATACAGATGCACAGCCCTATGTGGATTCATCCCATTCATCCCAACAGAGAGGTGTAGTGCTGAAGTGAAAGGGAAACAGCTGGTCTAGGGGGGGAGTGTGCGTAGGCAGAGGCAGGCAGCTGCTGGGAATCACCTGTCTCCCAGGTAAACATGGCCTGTCCTTCCCCGCCATCCCGGGGCCAGCTGCTGCAGTGCTGCAGAGCCCTGGGCTGGAGCAGAGTGGAGCAGAACAAAGAGGAAATGCTCTCAATGCCAATCTACTTGTCTGGGAGCTGTCTGTGTATGTGACACAATAGGGCCTGATGATATAAGACAAACACATTGCAGCGTGTCCTCACGCTCCTCAAAAAATGAGCACTATCGCAACCTCCAGGTAAGGTAATGTTGCAGAAACCATTCAAGGGGTTTGAGGGTGGAGGCAGAATGAGTGCAACGTGAAAAACGCTTTGAAGAAAAGGATCACCAAAGGATAGAATGTGCCCAAATGTGGCTAGAAGTATAGATCCATAAAGGTCTCCAGATACAGTCTTTGGGGAGAGAACCCCAACATGACTGATTAACCAGGAGAGGTATGGGGTCAGGACCCAGACTGTGAGATAACGATGGAGATAAGATAAGACAGGCACGTAAAGCACGCAAACAGCACCCACACCGGCCCAGATAAGTTTGTTAGGCCCCCGTAAAGACAGGTAATGAGGAGGCACTTTTTCCAGGTCATTGTAGAGGTGGTTGACTACAACCATGGCCACAAAATGAACAACACAACCGGCTGTAAAAATAACTCTGACACCAAGCCGGCAGCACAATGACAGAATACACTCTCACAATAGCAAGAATAAGTTGTTGAGCCTTGTTGGATGTCTACTCACAAAAGGAGGGCTATTTGGAAGAAATGTATGATCTCTCTTAACTGGCACACAAAAGCCCCCTTTCAATGACTCCTCGCCTACATTCACTGCAGTGTTAGGGTCTCCTACAGTTTTCACAAAGGGAGTTGTCTTTACCAGTAAGTGTCTATCCATTTTTCTCTACTTGGATATTTAGACAAATACTGAACACACATGCACACACATGCAGATATGCACAAAGGGCAGTACACTGTGTTCCCTACGTGTCAAGTGGCTGCATGTCAGGGCAGAGGAGAGAGGGGGAGTAATTGAGAGCATTATGAAATAAAGTGAACAGGTGCAGAGTAATTACTGTGTGTGTGTGTGTGTGTGTGTGTGTGTGTGTGTGTGTGTGTGTGCGCGTGCACACGTGTGTGGGTGTGAGAGAGTGTCTGTGTCTGTCTGTGCATGTCCCAGATTGACCACAGTCAAATGTACAGTTATCTAAACTTGTTTGGTCATAGTATTTGTTTCAGGCAAATAATGTGGGTCCCTGGACTGTCATCATTGACATACTGTACATTGTGAAATACAAGCAACAGTGTTTATTACACTATGCCCCCTACACGTTGAATACAAACAGTCTGAGAGAGCAGCACAGTAACCGAGGCAGGTTAAAACGCCTCGGTCAGGACCTTCATAGGACCTTTGCATCTTGACCGCTATGGGCATGGTCTCATTCTTCCTATCACTTCAAATGAGCCTTAGCAAAACAGTCCATGTCCATGTAAATACCTCAACTAGAAACACGCCGTGTCTGTTGGCTTACACCCTGTCCGCAATGTTTTCCTTTCCTAAAGTTTGTCCTGGAAAACAATCAGGGCTTGATAAAGCCAACTGCAAATATGAGGAAGATCGCCATCCACATGTCAAGGTTTGCTCAGTGTGAGCGAGTGTATATATGCTTTGAAGGCAGGAGAGGGGGCTGAGCTTGGCAGAGCAGTGGGGAGATGGAGTGATTACGGCGGAGGAAAACAAAAACAGTCACAGAGAATCAGGTAAAAGATACAAAACTCTTCATTCATGGTAAGGACACCCGTGACTAGAAAAGGTGCTCACTGTGTGTGTACCTGGGGGTTGGATTACTAAACAGGGTCCGTAGAGGTTACCAGATAATCTGAATGACCTCCCTCACTCCTTCACAAAATTAACAATAATGCTCATCATGCAAAGACCCGGTGCCCTAAAATGTAACGCCTGACTGAGATAACTGTAAGCAAATTTCCTCTTCCCCCCTACTTTTAGGTATCTGCAGCATGCTTGTGTGTGTGTGTGTGTGTGTGTGTGTGTCTGTGTGTGTCTGTGTGTCTGTGTGTGTCTGTGTGTCTGTGTGTGTGTGTGTAGCCCTTGATCAATGATGGTAAATGCTCCTTGTCCAAACAAGGCATTGACGGCTAGGCTCTCCCGCAAAGCTTCCCCTTTGCCTGAGAGGCATGCAGCAGTTCCATTAGTCTTGGTCAGAGAGAGGCATTATTATTCATAAATTAGTGATCGCTCCTTAAACAAACAGCAGAGCAGGAGGCCCAGTGGTAGTGATCCTATCCTCCACCCCCCCTCCGCATCTCCCTCCCTCAGAAGAGGGGCTGGGATAGAGGTGGGGGTAGGGTCTGGGACGTCAGGTCCAGGGCTCAGCAGAAACCTTGGAGATAAAGCCCCTTTCTGCATACAAAGAGCCCCTGATGCACAGCCCCCCCAAAAGCATCATCTCACCCTGCCAACCTCCACTTAACTAACACAAGATAACAGGCTATTCAATGTTAAACTAGATGAAGGAGTGTTCTATCTAATCTATATCTTATCATGAGATAAATGGCACAATTGTAATTAGACCACAATGATCAGTGCTTAAGCTGTCGTCATGAACAATGCATCTGATCCAAGCAGATAACCTGGTTCAATGAGGGTGTTCAAAATCACATGTGAATGGATATTTGTGAAATGCAAATACCCAAACAAAAATACACAATACTATAGGGTGCTCGGGAGTGAACTCTTACTAACAGACAGCGTTTTAGCAAATGCTGAGACTGAGAATAATTTCAAGTAAAAAATCTAACAAGAACAAGTTATGTCAGTGTTATGTCAAGAATTCTATTTGGCAGCTATTTATTAAGTCAAATGCCTGTTAATTAGGCCATTTGGCACCAGTGGTTACCACCATTCAACCCAGGTATGAGTTCATGGCTTGAAAGCCCTGGCTCTGGCAGACTCTGAGGTCTCATTTGCAGCCTTGTGCGTGTGGCAGGCAGTCACCACACTCAACCAAACCTGGGTGGCCACAGCTATCTAAGCCCCCTCCCACTAACACCATAAAGCTTTCATTTAGTGAACTAAGTCTTCTATGACAGAGATCCTAGCTACAGTTAATCCCATCAAAATGGACCATCTTACACAGTGCGACACAATGAAAGCAACCTGAGCACAATGACAGTGATATATTATGAGCAGAATCCAGGGGAAGCCGAATTCAAAGCATGATGACACAATGCAGGGAGCGTGGAATCAGAAAGCCTCCTCACCTGTACCTAAAAAAACAACAAGACATTTCTGCATTCAGCAGTGGTTTAGTTGCCTCCTAGATACCGGTATACAGTGAAGCCTATATGCGGCACTACATCAGCATGTAGCAGCATGCTCCTCAGCATTAGGCTTTGCTGTAAACAGCCACTACATAGACAACTATTTGTGTTAATTGTACACCTGCATGTCAATCTCTATTCTAAACTATTAATAGAAGAGGGCTGAATATGCAGTACTAAAAATATAGACAATATTCAATTCAAAGCAAACAAAAACATTGCGGCTCTCAAACAACTATCATGTATGGGATAGATCTTTGAATATACAAAGGAAATTATTATTTTTTAAATGAAATTAGGCCATCATCACTGTTTCAAGCCGGTTGAGAGACAAAAAGAAACTCTGCACTCCAAGACTCCAAGTTGTCTGTCCTCTTCTGAAGTCCACAGCGAGACTTTTTGTTTCCATGACAACAGCTAAGCAGTCAACCAAGTGATTGCCTGCAATGAATTTTAGATAACGCCGAATGGAAGTGGCCTGATGTGATTTTAATTCAGAGGGAGGTCCACTCCCCTCATATTTGAATAAAGCAAACAGGCCAGACGAGAGGGGCTGACAGCCGTAAATGACATTGTCAGTGCAAAAATTATCAGCCAGTTTACAATCTGTTTGCTCATGGAGAACAAACAGAATGTGTGTGGCATGGCGCGGCTCTCTGAATGGCAGGAACCTTTGCTGGGGAAGCAGGAAGGGGGAGGAAACCAGATTCACTCTCGCTGCAACCCTGCAACCGTTAGATTTAAGAGCTATTCCGGAGAAAAGCTGGGGTTATTTTGCAAGATTTTGAATATATAACATGAGCTTGGTGTTCTAAGACCAACCTGTGAATGACAGTGTAGACAGAGAACGAGGACAGGATGGAGCGGTGAGGAACATTACATTCCAGTAAACATCTGTGACCCTGTGAGGACCAACATCTCCCTCTCTTCTCCTTTTCACTGAGGATTTATAGGATCTGGGATAGCCATTCTCCTGTCCTTTACCCATTCTCTGCCCTCTTTCTGTTCTCGTGTCTTCTCTCATTTCACACTTGCTCCTGTTGCCCTCCCATGAGCCTCAGGCTAACTCTCAGTGTTAGATGTCAATATTAGTAGATTCCCATCAGACGGCTGGGGTGGTTTTTATAATGCTCAAATAATCACAGAATTACTAACATAAGAAATACATACTTAATGAACACTATGGCCATGGGCAGATTGTTATTGCATGAACCTATTAGGACTGTAAATACGCTGGCCCGTTCAAACTGTGTTATCTGAACACTTATTAGGCACTCAGACACTCAGTGATAAGCTCAAAAAGGTTGATGTATTTCAAGGATGCAAGAAAGTCATTTTGCCAGTTGCTGTATGGTCTTAGCAAGGACATATTACTGGGCGTTACTCACCAGTTGAAAAATAACCTTTGAAATGTATGACCTATCTTTGATAGATGTGATACACAATACAGCAAGAAGAGGATGAAACAATAAACAAGCTCACTTTATATCAAATCAATCAATAACTGTACAAACACATGCAGATGAGCTGCAAGTGGATGAATATTAAACTATTCTTGCATGATTTAAATCAAATAAGAAAGCCGTTGTAATAAACAATGCTCGTTCATATATTCTAACTTTCAAATTCTAAAATGGAATAAAAATTAAAAGTCACCCTTCAAACAAAGGTGCTCCACATATACTGTGGGCCTGCGAAGATTCTGGGCTATTTAGTTATTAAACTTGTTTGGAACGCAGGACCTGCAACAGCAGCCGCCACCGTCAAGGCAAGGGCTGGAGGTGGAAGATAAAAAGGTGACGATAAATAGCGGAAAAGCTGTGCAATCGTACGTTAGGCACTGGAGAATCAAAACAGTGCCCATTCAGGCATAGAAAAACCTTGATGCAATTATTGTGAACAGTGCAACAAGAGGTTTCATGATTCTTTCCTTTTTATCCCGATCTAATTTGCCCTTCCCCTTTCCTCGCCATAGCAGTCAGCCATAAAGAGGTGACCATCATTCAAGTTGTTTGGATTGGAGCCCCATGGTGTTTGGTTAAGAGGGTGAATGCAAATGTGACGAAAGAATAAGATTGGATTTACATATCAGCTTCAGCTCACACGGGCAGAGTAAACATTCTGTTTATCTCGAGTGTCACTTTATGATTTCCGCAGAATATAAAACCAGCCTGACCGAAGCCGATGCTAAAATGAAATATACTGTTTTGTATACAATTTGCACAAGTAGAACTTGTAAACAAAGCCTCTGTAACGTAGCAAACAGGGTTAAATACTCTGATGCTGCAGAGGAAAAAATGCATTAGTAAGAGAAAATGCATTAGAGGGCCATAATATAGTGCATATATTGTTTTTAAAATAGTAAACATTTATTCACTTTTAGAAATTGATCACATAATGCTTATTGGGCTGCTTTATTATCATTATCCAAATATAAATAACCAAATTCCTATCATCAAATTGAAATTCAACATTGAATTCAAATGAAATAAAAATACAAATTATGAGGATATATATTTTAGCTTGAATTTTGCTAACGACTCTTCTTATACCCCAAAATGGATCTATACATGCCTCAGTGAACTCCATTATCATTTCAATAAATAAAAACACAGAGTGAAAAAAACCTTGCAATTTCATTTTGATCAGGGTGCAATGTGCAGCACGGTATGAAGGTTAATAAACTAATTGTGTTATTGTTTCTTGAATTTTGGCTCTGAATTTGAATGTTCCTGTAATAAAAAGGCAAACTTGATAAAGACAAAATGTTGTCGTAGCTAAGATTAGAATTAATGAGTAACTTGCTTTCTCAAATACTGATGAAATAGAGTTGAATTGAGAATAAACTGGTGCTGCCATCTATGGGTCAGTATACAGCAACACAAAAATGCAAGTTGGAATTTAGATAAACACTGACAGTATTCAATCACAATGAAATAGTTAGTCAACCGCCAAAGTACGCCAAAAAATTTCAACCGTAGTCTTTAGTGAGAGAACCGCTAACTGTGAAGCGGAACATACATGTTAATGTATGACTGATTCAGGTTGAGTTCCTTTCATCATGCTTAGATGAATAGCTGAGGTGGGAAGTTGACAAAGTTACACTTCTCTTTATGAACTGTGGGCCATCATGTTATGACATATCTATAATTTATGACAGGGAAATATTCTAGATTTTTTTTTTTTATTAATATGAATTAATTTAGTACATCAGTACTAGGTCCGATTTTTACTTTAGGTTACTTAATGGCATATCTGTACCTGGTCTTAGTTCAATGGCTAGCAGAGAATAAGTTATTAAAATATTGTAATGCCTTAATGGTGTTTCAAAAGAACACTGAATGACATAGAAAGGAAAACCACAGCTGAAAGGAGAACTACACTACCTGCGAAAACTATCAATCATTCCTGACCTAGCCCTCTCTCAACACATATGTTGTCAGCTCAGGTTTGTGTGCCTTTTTGTTTCACTAGTTGGATAGAAAATGGAAAAATGCTTTAAGTGATTTTTCATGCCATGCCAGAAAACATATTACCTGTTGAGTGATCTCTTGCAGCACTGCCATATTCATAGGCTTGAAAATTCAAAGAAAAAGAGGAATTAAGAGCGTTTGTAGTATATTTCTGTCAACAATATCTGGTGTTTTTTTTAAAAGTTAAGTTAAACCTACAGACAACAATGTACATTCCTTCCATAAAAAACAGTGCAAGCTGATTCATTAATTCTTTACCACTTTTATACAAATAAATGAAACATTTAGTGCTACACAAGGTAGCATGCTACTTCTCACACTACATTTGGTATTCACGCAACATAGTTCAGGAGCACTGAACTTTTCAAAATGTCCGCCAAATGAGAATCTGGATGAAAAATCCTTTAAGTCTGTAACCCTGCAGTGATCATGGGTTAGGCAGCTTTTTATTACTGCCAGCTGCTATGTCACCCATCCAAATCATGCCTTAATGTTCAAAGCCACAGAGGCATTTTCTGCCAGAAAGAGTAAAGCTTCATAAAGCCATGCAAAGGCTGTTATTCTCTTTTCTGCTCTATGTACTAAGCCATTGTGCTCATATGGGCCATGCACCAAAATTTGGGAGTGTGACATCATCTACAGGAAACTCAGTGCCAGTGGCACTTCATTTATCCATAACTAATCAACCTAAAAAGGGTCATGCGTAGTCAGAGTAAACATACAGTATCATCTGACATACTGGTATGTTAAGTGGGATGTTGACAGTTTTAGCATCTGTATAAAGATGAAAGTAATCTGTTAACAAGAGATTAACCTGATAAGAGATGATGCTGACAAAAGGTCACGGAGTTGACCTGCATATTTTCAACCTGAGCAAGACAGCCAAGGGAAAAGACACTCAGCCATGAGAACTACGTGACTGAAAGACCTATCAAACTGATAAACTCTATGCTGATTTTACAACCGATATACAGCTGTCTATACTCAACTAGGAGCGTTCTGAATTCCTATAGTCATATTTTTCTCACCATCAGTTTTCAAGTTTACTCTCACCTACTCTCACTAGACCTTGCGGAAGACAAGTCTGATTCAGAGACAAAAAACTCAATGAGCCACTAAAACAAGACTAGGAATTTCAAGGAAGATTGATTATGTTAAAACCATGGCAGGGGTGTTTTATCCCTTATATGTGAGAGTGTGACTCGTTTTTTATTTTTCACAGCATAAAAGAGCAAGTGACTTCTTTAAAATGTTTTGGTCGTGAAAACATACATTATGCTTTGTAACTATGGTAATACAACGTCCATCACATCTACATTACCAGAGCACCCCCTTGTGTTTTGACTGAGTCAATTCCTGTGTGGGTAAAAGCTATTTCAGCTTTCTAATTTTCATTATACCCCTAAACATTAGAATAGAACATTTTCAAAAAAAAATATATATATACACCTTATGTATTTTAAGGTGTTCCATGCATTGTCTTTAATTACTCATATTATGTCTGAATAACACTCATTGATATTACATATACGATAACACTGCATGTCGTAGGGACAATTGATTTTAAGTGCATAGTGCCATCTGGTGTTTTCTGTGCAGAAGTAAAAAATACTCTTCATGATATTCAGATTGTAGGCACTAGCATAACTGTGCCCTTATGAGAGGCATTTCACAGTTAAATATCAGTCATATACATACCATGTACTGTATGTGTAATACAATCTCTCACTTTGCAGTCTTTTGATCCCTTCAAAATATGAATTACATAATAATACATAGGTACATAATAATTCCAAATGGAGCAAACAAGGGCACTACAACAGACAGAAAACTAGCAAGAGAGCAGATACTGTTGCCCCAGCCGAGACATCACTGAATACTCTTGCCAAAATATCTCGACATGGAGGGGACAGCATTGTCTCTGCCAATAAATCCCGGCTCAGTTTTCACATCAATATCTCATGACTCTGAAGATATTCCACACAGGGCAAACACAAGAGGTCACCAGGCTCCTAGAGACAAAATATTTACCAGCACACCTCAATGATTGTGTGTATTAACAGAGGCATGGCCTTGTGGGGAATCCAATAGGTTTTATCACCTCAACAACCTGACTGACTTGTTAATAACATAATAACCTCTCCTCTTTATGAAAGCACATCAGCCATAAATTGCATACATTGCTTGAGTATAATCTGGTCATAAATGTTTCATAATCTAAAGTATTTTTTATCACTTATTCTTGTTGGTTGCCACATCCTCAGGGGAAGCTTTATTGTAACATTACCCACAGGTTTTTTGTGCATTATCATTTCTAATGGATATTGGTATTTGTCCCACAGTACAACACAGGGACATACATAATTCTCTCTCTCACGCACTGAGACGGTAATTGCCTAGTTATTTGATGGGGGAGGTCAACATTTTTTTTTTTACAGATTGCTAATAAATATCTTGCTCATGGAAAGAGACAGTTCCCTTGTAGAAAAAGTCACTGCTCAGTCTCTCATTATTTCCAACTTTTCCAGGGAAGGAAATCATTTTATTTGAAATGTGGAGTACTTGCTTATTAGTACTTTACTTAAAGCTAAGAAAAGAACAAAGAGCCATTGTGGATACATGTCTATTAATATAACATCATAATTTCCCTCAGGATATACAGTGTATGCTTTACTGTAGGTCTGGTGGGACTATATCAACTGCGTAGCCAAAGTGACTAATTCCAATTGAGTGTATCGGTAAAGAGAGACAATAACAAATATGTCAAACACGGTAACCTAATATGTTCAGGCCATTTGATTCATTATATACTGTACCATGGGCTAACAAATGTGTGCAGGGGTCCTTAACAGATATACTGTACTAACCTTACAGGAAAGACCTTGTTTTCTGAGTTGATTCTGAGGTGAAGGGACACAAACTCCTCTTTGCAAAGATGTGACATTCGACCCGTTCATGATCAGAGTTTCACTGTAACATATTGCAGGGGAAAAAAATACAGCAAATGTGGTGGTGACATATATAAGCATTGCTCAAAATCACAGACCTTCTAACAGTCAAATCACTTCCTCTTCAATCCGCACCATTCCCCCTTTTCCACAAGACAGTCTGTACTATTCCTCACTCCATTTGAAATACATCAATAGTTAACAATAACAGAGAGGTCCCCTAGCATCCCACCCACCCTGGAAGGAGAGCAGAGGAGGAAAGCTCCCTAAAAGCAGCTCTGGGCTCTGTTCTCTTCCTCACAGAGTGTCAGTGTCTCTGAGCCATAATAGATTATATCCACGCTCTCAGCTGGGATCCCCATTTCCTTCACCTTTGACCCCATCAATAGATGTCAGATCTAGTGAGTCAGAGGGGCCACACAAGCAGGGGCGAGCAAGATTTTCCCTGGTCTCTGTAGTAAGCTGGCCTGTGCTGTCTGTTGGCCACTGATGAGGAAAACGCATCTGCAGAAGCCGGCCAGAGGGCCCCAGCCAGATATGGGTGGCCACCAACGGGGCCTAGGCTTACTCCTAATGCTTTTCCATGATGTGAGGGCCCACTGTATTGCTGGTCTACAGAGAAGGAAAAATCCTCACAAAGTGCCACTTTTCTGTTGAGAGTTAAACAGGTGGGTGGTACTTCAGGGAAATGTTTGTCTGACTTTTGCTGTTATAGAAGACAGAGGCAGTAAGCATATTGGAAGTTGTAACCAAAAATACGTTAAAGGAACATAGTCCAGGGGCTAATACATGGCCACGTGGCTGGTTGTGGTTGTTACTGTCTCCTTGTTAAGCATGCATTCATTGAAAATAACCAAATAAATATTCGAAAAGATAGATAATGCAATTTTTTTTATACGTTTCCTACTTACTACATGAAATCGGCAATCAAATCACAAAACCAGTTAAGTTTCGCCTTTTTCTTACGAACGACGGTAATTGGATGAAACATGAAACAAAAAATAGTAATGTGTGCGCCACGAGAATCCATTCAACTAGCGTTACCAGTGGAAGGGGGTGGTTAAGTAAACCCTCTATACACTGTATGATGAGTGTATATCTATATGCAATTTAGCTGACGCTTTTATCCAAAGCGACTTACATTACAGTGAAGGCATACATTTCAGTATATATGGATGGTCCCAGCAGGAATCAAACCCACAACCTAAGCGTTGTTAGCGCCATGCGCTAACTGAGCCACAGAGGACCAGTTACAAAAGCTTCTAACCTTTGCCGATGCGAGTCATCCATCATAGTCTTCAATACCTGAGACAACTTTGAAGACGTGTAATTTGAGGCTCAACAAGCCACTAATTTGTGTCAGGTAAGCAAGTAAAAGAACAAAAAACTTCCCCTACCATGCCTGCCTGCACGAGAACTATCTCTGACTGACATGTGATACATTAAAACCTGTATTTAGTCAAATGTGTTGTGTGTGAACTAAAATGATTATCTCTTATTATTTGTCACCTGACACATGACCCATTGCTGTTACTTCCCGTCCCACCTTTCTATATTTAGCAACACAATGTGGTGGAGCTTTTTAGAAAAGAAAATTAGTGCCAGTGTGAATTGGGTCTTTTGGGTCATACCGCTGTCCTCCCTTCAGATAGGCTATGACCTTTCACACAGTAAAACAACACAAGTGTCTAAACTTTGCGTTAAGGTATCTAATGTATTAGCCTCATGATTAATATGGAATATGTGTCCATACAGTAAATGTTTTCAGTAAAAGATCATATCAATGTAATTCTAATTGGGTGTAGCTGTGGTCAAACACACACACACACACACACACACACACACACACACACACACACACACACACACACACACACACACACACACACACACACACACACACACACACACACACACCAACTCTCTCTTTCTCTCTTTCTTTTGTTGAAGACCAAGGCTTTTGCACTCCAAATTCAAACTGCTTGGCCTTCAATCCAACTGACCTCATAATGTTCAGGGACCCATGCAGACGAAAAAAAAGGGAGGGATGGAAAAGAAACAAAAATGGCTGCCAACCCCACATATTCACTGAGATCATCCCACAGAGCTATTGTAAATCATTCAGGAGGCTCACATGGTGGTGTATATGATTATGTCACACTACTGAAGCATGCTTGGCTTTAAGCACTGCCAACATGTTCCAGGTGTAGACGCACAAGGTGGAGACTATAGAGCACTGTTCAATGACATTTTGGACTATTCAGCATTCATGTATTTCATGGCTGCTGATCTATTTTTTTTTTTGTTACATGATTTGTGCTTTGGTGGTATGCAGTGATTTGTCACATTCCATGCTTCAATTAGATTTATGGGTAATGCGGTCCTGAGTGAATCACAGCATCTCCTAGTGTAACTCTCATCACAGAGAGCGACGTGAACATGATGGACCACAGACCACACTCGCCATTGCGATAAAATATTTCATAGAATTTTTTTGCATGGAATATTTCGCTGGCCATTTATGGCCTCATTTAGGAAAGTTCATGTGTTTAACAGGATTGCCCATGAATATGTTTATTGAAGCACCCCTCCCCATCCCTAAAGTGTGCCTTTTTCATTTGATGAGCACTTATAGTATGAACAGAGTTGTTACCCAGGCATGTTCTGAAGCATGTGGCTTCCATTTGTGTTCAGTGGTGAGAATGTCTGGAATAGAATGCCCTTTGGTATCTCTCTATCCATCTGTTTGAGGCCAAATTATCATATCCTCCAGACTCCAATGAGCATAAATCAGCACCAGGAACATGGACACGTTTTCCCCAGCCGTCATAAAACCATGATTTAAAGTCCGGGGCTGTCAAAACATGGCCCGGCAGATTTTGTCTTGCTGCCTGTGTGAGGAACACAAGGACTTCATCTCATCTGAACAATTTATGGTCTCTAAGGGAGGCCAAGGTGATTAGGGCCTTGGCCACCAACAGACAGAAAAACAGTAGGAACCCTACCAAGCTCCAACAGAAAATCTGGGCCTGAATTTACTCATCAATCCAATGAGGTCGATCTGTGTTCGGAGAAGAGGGAAGATATATGGTGTGTTTGCTATATTGGTTTGTATTTGGAACATTCCATTTGGTTATACTGCATTTGTGAGTTTTGGAGTTTCTACATTAAATAGTACCAAAGGACACACAACGTATTACACCCTGGGCACATTTTGTGGCCAAGTAAAATATACAATGGGTGTCGCCCATGAGTTTCAGGCGAGATATTTGTGTAGATGACTGTACACTCCAGCTTTGTGAAATGTTATGCCTTTTCAGATGAGCACCGCATATTCATCACAGGCCTGAATTGTCTAAAAACAAGCTGAGCTTGTGGATTTGGCCCATGATGAAGGTGCCTAGGATATTGGTGCTTACTGTAGGCTATTTCTTAGCCTACTCACTCTGGAAATTATATTGCAGGTCCATAACGGCAGAGTTTAAAGGATGAGACATGTTGTTATTCTTTTTGAATGCCTCAATTCATTGTTCTTCAATTCATTCCTATTTGTTGGTGGGGGTGATTATTCACTTACAACCTGTTGTGCCAAACCTGATCTGGTGTTCTCAAGCTTTGACTAGAGGGCACTAGTATGCTGAAGAGCACTTGTGGAAGCGAAGTGAAAAGATGGTATGAATAATAGTGTAAAATGAGAGTATGAGTATGGAAAATCAATAAGAACAGATACAGAAAATACTTTGTAAGATGAGTACCTTCTAGGATTCCCTTTTCCCCCTGTTGTTCGTGCTCTACTGAGTGGTATGTCAATTGTGGAAGCAGGACCGCCGGTTACCCCCCAAATGAATGATAGATGTGAAATTTTTCCTCTAAACACAAACATCTTCAGTGTTTTCAGCTGTAGACTATTCACCCGGGAGAAGTAGAGACCACCGCAACAGCTGAACAGGGACTTTTTTTCATCTATTTTTACAACTTCCATTTAATTCCCTCACGGATCGTTTGGCTGCATGTGAAGAAAGCCCGCTCAGCCCTCACAAGATGTTCCCCTGAATATGTCTCTCTGCCATTGCTGCAGGTGCCTTTGTCAAATCTCACACTATATTGTGTCATAAATGAAACTGTGAAACATGTTAACAAGAGTACATGTCTTTGTGTTTCAATATATGTTCTTAACAAGCTTGGTAATCATTCATGCGGACGTCTTAAAGAGGGATAACAAATACCTGTCACCTACCATTTTCTATGTAATAGTACTTGGTAAATGATAATTGTGGAATCAATATGTTAAATCATTGTTTACACATTTTTGCTTTCAATCTCTCCAGTCTCTCCAAGCTTAATCAATGGGAAGAAATGGGAATGAATAGTATGAGCATAGTGGTCTTTATCCTGGCCAGTGGAACATTAAGTGATTTTCCAGGAGCTTACCTGAGTTAATTGTGCATTTGCCTGGGAGAGTTCAAACCGGCCAAGCATCAGGTCCCTTGGGAGTCTAGCCATGCCTTGTAAAGCATCAGGAACTCTAATGTATTACTGCCGGTGGTCATCAGCTCTGGGCAAATAGTTAGATTGTCAAAGACAGAGGCATCCCATTGACACATCTAGGGTCCCATCACGGTGTTCCCAAATATAAACTCTATTCAATATTATGAACATGCTGTTCATAATATGCTGAATATTATCAACACTATGGAAGTTTGTGTGACCACTGCGCTCAGAACAGGTGCGACCAAAATGTAATAGAACTCCAAATATGGATGACACTGACAAAGGCTTAGGCCAAAATGTTTGTTTATCTATCCCTGAATGAAAGAAATACTAAAAAGAAACCTTAAATCTCTGTTTTGAGTGAGGACCAGCTACATTATTTTGGAGTTCTATTATCAACACTATACCATTGTTATCATATATTTTACTATTAGCTGTAAATATTCTAATGGTTTTATGATGTTGTTGTATTCCAGTCTGCCTCAACATAATTTGATGTAATGTAGAAAATACCTTTGTACCATATACACATTACCATATACCATCTCATATTGTGCTTAATTGCCCAATATGAGATGGCCATTCTGAAACCATCTCTTAGGCAGTAGGTGGCAGTGTTGCTGTGGAATAAGCACTGTTAGCACATTACCTTGTAGAGATCATTACTGTTTCATTTAAATTAGCCTGACACTCTCACTACCTTGATGATACAAGTGACGGTTTGAGAATGTATTACATGATTATTCTTGAAATCCTACAGACCGTTCATATTCAGGCCTGGTTGTGGGGTTGTCTGAAGTGTCGTCAGCAGCCTGCGGGCGTCTGGAGCTGGGGTCGGTCTTCCTTAACTAAGCCGCAGGACTGCAGTAGCTGCTCCGTGGTCATGTTGCTGTTGGCAGGGCCGTCTCACCTGCAGGCCTCTGCGTAGATTTATATGTGGAAAAAGGAGCTTCACCCCCTCTCCTGTGAAGTAAGGTGTTTGTTGTTGAGGGACTAGAGAAACAACCCTTTTAGAAATATATTTTTTCAGGAAACATAAGTCAGTCGGTGACTTTGATTTGTGGATTCTAAAATAAATGTCACTGTAAAAATATCTGCTAAAAAAACGCATTGTATTTCACTGAAAACAAAATGTGCTGTCTGTGTACTGATATTATAATGTATGGCTTAAATAATAAATAAATAACGTGTATCTTGATTAGTTATGAATTATTACGTTTTGAAAGTGTATGCTTTAAAAGATGATTGATACCAATAATTATGCTGATACTATCACAGTATTGGCAAAAAATGTATAGGGCATGTGAACAATTATTTTCTGTGGGAAAAGCACAATTTAAGTGTAAAAGACTAATTATGCTTGACAACATTTGTAATGTCCTTTTTCACATTAAAGACACTAAAAGCCCCTCCTATCTTTGCCTGTAAGATGTGTGAGGTTTGGCTCAGGGGAAAGGATCAGATTATCCACATAGAGTGAAATTCTCCATGCATGACTGTCCCTGAATTCCTCCTGAAAAATGGAAAAAGCATTTCCACACCACAAACAAAAGCTGTACGTGTCCAGACCGAATTCTTCGGAATCAAACCCTTATAAGAGATAAATTCCGTCCTTTACAACAAAATGCTCTTCTTATCCAGCCTATTGAAAATAAACAAAGCCACACTGTGTAAGGTAAGGATCTAATAGTGATTTATTTTTTGTTGGACTTTTATGATATATTGTTAAAGATTGAGACCACAGAAATTTAAGTTGTTTGGCCTGTCAATTTCATCATTTTGTGTACAAAATGTTTGCTGATTATAAATTCACTATATATTTTTTTAATTTGTGCTTTAAACTTAAAATAACTTGTGTGGTTATTTCAAGATGTGACTGTAATCTAAAGGAAGAAAATAAAAAATAAGAATTTAAAGCATTTTGATATCCAAGAATAGAGAGGAGGATCATTCAGATTTTCACTCCTTTAAACCTTTCTATTCATGTTAAACTTTTCAGGAAATGCAGGTATACAAGTCTTATAAAGCACCTTAATGGAACACCCACAAATGTATTTGTTCCATATTTCTGTAGGTGAGAGGCAAGCTAGGCGAGACGATGGTGTGGAGTTGGGTGAGAGCAGGCGCCAATCCTCCTCCTGCTCAGCAGCTCCTTGGCAAGGAGGAGTCTTTTAGCACAGGGAAATGTGGCCATTCACTGGTAGCCATGCGTAGAGATGAGCAACACTAGCTGTCTCTGCCATTGTTTTTAAAGGTGGTTTCCTTGATCGTTGATTCATTGTCACGAATGACAGGCTGTCTGAAAAGACAAGCTGCCTAAAGACAAGTGCTTGATTTGATGGTCTGACTAAACCTGGCACTGTCTATTAGTCACGGCATAGCAACACCAGTGTACTAATACCAGTGTACTAATACACCTTAGATATAGATTGATTTTACTGTTAATTAAGAATAACAATAAAGCTTTTTTTCATCCATGTTGTTTTGGCCAATTAAACTAAAAAGACCACTTCTTTATGGATGAGATCATTGTCTGTTCTTCATTTTAAAAAGTGCATTTTCTCCACCTAGGCACACAGACGTCCTTTCTCTAGTCTAAAGTAAATTGAATATGTATTTTATAACAAACCCATAGTATATTGCTTCTAGACGTGCCATTGATGTTGTATGTGTCCTGCTCTGTGGCCAGCTGCTTGCCAGTCACACTCATGCCTTTTGCTCTGGCTGTGTTCCCACTAGGTTAACTGACTCTGTGTGACTCCTATGATCTCTATCAGTAACTCTGCAAGAGCAGATGTATGTTTGCTTTAACTGGACTGGCAAATAATGTTTGCCTATTAAAAGAAGAGTTCATCTTAAATCCATTAGGAATAGAAATACAGTGCCAGCTTTGCTTGCGAAGCTTTGCTTTTGGTCGTGCTGGATATTTCTTAATTGCAGATGCAAAATGAATGACTCTTAAATGCCTGTCATCCTATTAGGGTATGAATATACTGTATTCAAGGAATATGTGTTATGAGATTGCATCACGGGGTGAAGCTGTTCTTTCTGAACAGGCTTATACTGTAAAACATTACCTTTTTCCTATGTTTCTTTTGGCTTTGTGATCTCCACACTCAAAAGAGCTCCAGACGTATCCCTTATTTAATGACATCTTCAAAGCATAGGCAAAAGGCATGCATTCACAGTAAAATGCAACTCCAAAAGCTCAGCAGACCCTGAAAGTTTTCAGCCTGAAAAATATGGGGCTCCATACTGTCACAATGAAAGACTGAGATATGAAATCCCAGGCGTTTAGGAGTGAACAGTCCCTCCCTATTGTACAGGAAACCTCTCTTTTTCTGTCAAATTCATGCTAATTTAAAAGCAATCATTTGCAGAATATAAATGTTGAATCAGGCATTAGAGTCCACAATTTGTTGTACCCCGTATAGACAAAATAGTCAAAACAAGACCACACAATGTGGGTGCAGCAGAAGTATTCATTTGCAGCAGCTTCCTTCGCTAATTGTTCACAAGGTTGACTTTGTAAAATCACCTTCTGGAGCTACTCCTATTGTATTTCAGTGGTACAGTAGGAGAGCTGTAAAACAGCAGTGGTCAGGATAGAGGTACAGTTTGACTTGACAGCATCACTTATGACTCTTTTAAAAAATATATATATATTTAATCCAGCTCTTACTGTACCTAAACACACCACTACATGGCAATGAGAACCAGGTGGATGCACCATATACTCACCTGACTCAAATGAGCACTAGGATCCAGCCTTGATATACTGTATGTTTTTTTATGTGCTACTAAAAAGAAATGGAATGTTTTAAATTTGGACAGATCTGGAACATGTGCACATGGGGATCATAATTGAGTCAACTATAGTGAGTCCTATTTTCTCAACAGGCCTATGTCTTTGTCACAATCATCTCTTCTAAAGCAGTATAACTTATTTTCTGTATGTGAAAATACAGCCTTCATCTCAATATTGTAGTTGTTTGTAACTTTCATATCTTGGTTTTATGTATTATTGATGGAAACTGTTCACTAGCTCTTATAAATATTTTTGCCACCTTGTTATATTTTCAAACCTATTTTCTCTGATATTTGTCCGATATGCTTCTTTCTTGTAAACGCTAATATGTACATTTACCCAGATAATTTTCAACGCTTTTGATATTGCTTCAATGAAAATAAACTAACAAATAACCCCCATTACACAATTAAGTGGACTGAATTAGTGAAGTGCTGTGACCCACATGTTAGCTCTGAAATAAACAATCCAAATAGCTGACCTGGTCATGTAAACAGCGTGAAAATTACCCCTGGAACTCCCCACCACTCTCTTTACAGTAGCTGCAGCCAATCCCAAGGGATCCTAATGTGAGATTACAAGATTACTGCCACAGACTTCAGCAATAATAAACTTGAACTGCTGCTTGTCCAATCTGACTTAAAATCATGCAGAGTTTGATCATAGACATATAACTCACTCCCACTCACAGCTCTCAATGTTCTTTTGCTCTGACCAACAGTATCCAGTCCCTTCATATCAACAAGGGCAAATCATCAAGGGCAGATCGAAGGGGCAATTGTTTGGTTTGGAATTTAGTCCTGGCTCTTAAGCCTGTTAACTCTGACCGACTCTCCAGCACTTGGCCAGTTGATCTGGTGTGTGCTGTGTGGTGTACATCATTGCCTCTTCAACCGTCTCTAAGCCATAAGGGTTTAGCTGCAAGTCTGCCAAATTTGCAGATGTTAAATGAGGGATTTCCTGAAAGATCTTGATAACTCACACCCATGTTTGAAGTTTGTACTTTTTCACTTCAAGGTATCATCTCATGTCCCAATGCTATGCAGTATGTGGAATTACACACAACTTATAAGATGTTTAAACACACTCATGGAAGCAAACCTATTTTCCATTAAGATGCCATATGAACTAGTGTTCTTTTTTGTGTATTTGTTTTAGGGTTAAGTCTATCAAAACATGTATTCATTAACTTATAACTTAAACCACTGTTAATTCTCTGTACCTTGCCTTGCTTTCACCAGTGTTTTTCAGGCACTAATCTCCTGCCCACACAGTTAGTTGTGCCCTGTGCTTTAGAGGACCGGCGCCTACCCAGACAGACTGCCATGGCAATTCTGCCCCTAATAGAGCTCTGCCGTTTTCTAAAACAACAACATCAAAGTTAGTCTCTTTCTGATTATTTAATGCCTGAGTCTTTCCTGGGTGGAGGGGTGGGGAGATACTATCATCTAGCCACAGTTATTTAATTGCAGCAATTGAAACAATTTTGAATCAGCTATTTGCTTTCATCTGTAACCATAGTGTCAATTATGAGCTCTAGCCTGTGTAAAAGGGCTGATGAACTAAAGGGTGAGACTTTCAGAGTATGAGATATTTTGGATTTGTTGATTTTGGTTCTGAAAAACATATTTTCTTCCTCAGTGACATGAAATAATGAAGTTTACCTCCAGACGTGGTGGTACTGTATTTTCAGTAAATATATTTACATTAGATCTTATATTAAGATTAATGTAGGCTTGAAGTTATAATGCCTATAAACTTGTTTTTAGTAGTAGTGATTGATTCCATTGAAGTTTGTGGATTGTGTTAGTCAAGAGTCTTTTGATAAAGGATCGTCTCCCAACAGAGAAACCTTGTGGTTTTTGTGTGAACTAATGCTCATTAGATCTAGGTGCATCGTCTTACCTTTAAGTCAACCAGATCCAGATGATTTATCTCTTCATACCTGTACGTGATGTGTCTTTGCAGGACTTTCTCACCTCCAAGAGGAGGAGCAGAGGTGGTTTTGACAGGGTTTATCAATCTCATCAGCAGGTAATTTATAACAGCCCCTAGCTCTCAGAGCCAGATTATCTGTCTACCCTTCTGTGCTTACAAACAAGAGAGGGATGCTGGTAGCATGTTTTTTCACTTCCACCTGAAAAAAGGGAGGGAAAGGGGCCATTTACGTCACCACATCATCCCCTAGTGCGGGCTGTATCTAGGGAACATAGCACTCAAATAATACCTAAACTAGAATGTGCTGAAGAATTGGGTTTGTTCCAAATTATCAAAGACATATTTTTTTAAGTAGTGCCTCAGAGTTGTAGGTGAATGTCACAGTTGAATAATATATATTCAACATCTGGTTTAGACCTGTGAAACCAGGACTGTTAGCTCATGAGACTGAGCACACCTGCAATTGAGCATTAGCACAGTTACACAGGTTCCCAGGTTCCCTGTGAGACTGTATGCTCAATACGAGGACATACGTAGGTTAATAGATGACAGGTACGTAGGTTAATAGGTTAACATTACTCGCTATACTACAGTAATCTTACATCGACATGCTTATCAGCCATTGCAGCCACATGATGAGTTGATAAGTGGGAGATGGCGTGCCTCGATAATGGTTGGGGACTGTGGGAAGCCTCTACTGAACACAGTGTGCAGTAGACAGGTCCTGCAGTGAGCTCTGCGGTTCCAAACCCATTGTCTTGCTACAACAGCACTCCGGACCGTTCAGAAGCCATTCCACTGTGTTTCAAGTCATCGACTCGAAATGTGATGTTGTAATTATTTGTTATCATTGACGTATTGAATGCAATGCTTGATATTTCAGTTGCACAGTTCTGTGTATTTTTTCATATTGCATGTATTTTCAGTGTGTGGGTGTGACGCACGCACGCTGCGAGACAAAGACACACAGGAATGGTTGCATTGTGACAGAGGTGACCGATAATGACACTGCAAATGTTGACAGACTTTACGCACCATTGTTGTAGGCATTTTGGAAGGTTCTGCTGTCTGAAATGAAACACTGCTACTGCTCCTAAGTGTTTTCTGTCAGGATTAACCATCGGCAGAAGACAAACACGTTTGAGACAGCTTTCCAAATGGTATTGCATGAACAGTCTGCATCTGAAAGAAAAATAGAAATACTGTTGCACACATCTGTGGGGTTTACATACACCCTTAAAAGACAAAGCAATAATTTTTATTCTTTCTAAGGAAGGAGATAAAGGGAAAGAGGAGAATATGACTCGCGTCACCAGTATTCCAACGTGATGTAATGAAGACAGTTCCACCCATGTGTGTTACTACTGTCTGCTGAGGAGTGGCCCAGCGGGTGAGAGGAACACTGCTATAGCCTCTTTGATCACAGTTACATAAATGTGCCGCTGATCTCCACGGTCCATGACCACACCAGTGCCATCGACGTCAAACACAGAGTGGCCAGTCAGTGATGTCTGTGTCTGAGGAAGATCATAGCCAAAACAAGAGGGTGAGAAAATCCCCTCAGCGCAAGGCCAGCCCTGCAGGTCTGTCACTGTCTGCCTCACCCCCTCACCTCTGGCTCCATGCTCAATACACACAGGACCAGAACTGCTGATGTAAGAGACTCCACGCAAGTTTGGCAGCCATCTTGTTATTACAGCTTTCGGTCTACATCTGCTCCAGTGTTGCAACACTGCGGAAGGTCCAGCAGTTTGGATCGCCGGCAATCACCTTTAGTCTTGGTGGCATTAAAACTGCTCTCCTCTCTCATGAAGGGAAGGTCATGTGTTTTTAGGGATGTCAGTGAAGAGAAAATACTCAGTGGGACCGTTTTCTGTTAAATGTTGGCTATTTTCCATAAAGGATGGGAGAGAGTCGTTATCTGGGCTATTTTCACATGCCAGCTCCGTCCAACAATCCCTTGTCCCTGAACTGCAGTAATTCATCTCTTGTGTTCTACATAGTGGAGATTTATGGGACTGTGCTGTCACTCTCAAAGTCAGTATGGGTTTGTATCGGATTACCCCAGCAAATTAGAATGACTGAAAAAATGTATCATACATGCTTTTATTTTCAGCTTTACAAGTATACAAACTCTGTTGTTTTCAAATTTGATGGACAATGAAGCTTTGTGAATCTTGAATTTCCTCTCAGAGACTTGGATGATTTATATTAAGTATCAAAACTTCCATCCATTTTAAATGACAAATGGCCTCCCTACCTGAAAGTCTTCATCCTGAATCCACACAGCGATCCTTCACACATAGGGAACATACACATGAGAGGAGATGATTGAATAATACTCTCTACCTCATTAGTGAGACACTATGTGGTGTATGAAGCCGTCGTCTACGGAAAGAAATATCATTGGCCCGTGCTTCTCTGTGTCGTCTTGGTGTTCTTGGACCCTCGGCAGTGGGGTCCACCCCTCTTCCCCAAGTTCACAACTTTAACAAGTCGGACTTGAGTGACCCAGGGAAACGGCTTTATTGCCCTCTGTGGACCCTGTTTCAACACTGCAGGGGTGGGTGGTCTGCCCCCGACTCTCCAATACATATCATTACAATGAGCGCAATGTGTATCATAAATGGAGAGAAATATCAGCAGCAAAACTGTCGTTGTATATTTTCTCCTAAGAGCAACATATTCATGTTGCCAGATTGTAAATCAGTTTGCCTTTTATTGGTGTATTCTCACCATCTCAGGTCATTTTGCATATTTCAAAGATGGAATCATTGTAAACAGCAACACATGAAAATGTAATGTTATTAATAATATATTAGGGTATCTGTCTACTGTGTATAATTGTGTTTTGTTTTACCATGATACATTTGTACATTTGTCCTGTTTAGGTAATTACTCTTACTCTGTGGCAATCAGTATGGTTCAGTTCAGTTTGACTTTTTTCTGTCTCTCTCTTTGTAAATGCCTACAGTACATACATTGCTACACACACGTCCAGTGTTTAATCAATGTCCTGCTGGTTTATGACATAAATGGCGCCATATCTCTGGGCTTCACCCACCCATTTAAAACCAGTGACATGCAACATTGGATCAGAGTGTCACTCTTTTCATCTGCTGTTAATCAGTCATCTCTTTTAATGTCTGACTGTATGTTTTACTGCTCCTCCCTCCTGCAGAGTCCCTGGGAGTCAGGTTCAGGTGGATTTGGGTTGTAAACCTGTTTGTAAATGCCCTCTTAATGCGTGTGATAAGACATTTAGTCTCACCTGTCTCTCACCGTATGTAGCTATTTACTACTATAGTAGTTCTCCTTTGATTATTTAACTAATCTTTAAAGTATTAATCTTAACCGTTTTACAGTACAGTATGTCATATTCTCTTTATTATTTAATATCTTTATAATCCAATACATAAAAAAACATTGTCTCTGACCTACCTAAATCTGAGGCTGGCAATCTATAATGTGTGCAATCAGACGTGTTCTGACATGTTCAACGAGAAACTTGAAGAAGTTCTTTCAAGGAAGTCTCCTTTATTTTGTCCAATTAGGAGGAGTATCGAATCCAGTCTAAAGGCTGCAAAGGCTGTAAAGACAGTTTAACATCCACATTCTTCACTCACACACCTTGTCTGGTTTAAGTGTTGATTGAAGCCATTCTCCCATAGCCCAGAACTGATAGCATCAGAGAACAAAGAGGGATATGCTGTAGTCAGTCAGATGGATATATATCGTCAGGTCATATTTAACTGCACTTGCATTAATCTGTTTTATTTCTGCTAATGAGTGCCACCGTACCTTTTACTGTAGGTGAGGAATTTTTACTACCTTTCCAGACCTTTTGATCAAATGACAACATTTTGTGGGCTCAAGAAGAGGAACATATATTCTTGGTGTACACACAACACTTCCTCATTGTGGGAGTGCCTCATCTGTTTATTTGCAGCTCTTGTTTGGTGTGTATTAGAGCAACAATGAATAGAGGTTATTACATACTGATGAGGACTATGGGCTCTTGCATTAAGGGGCAGATTAAAAAGACCAGATATTGAGTCTGTTGCAAGAATGAATTACTGAGAGCAAAGCTGCTTGTACAAGAATGATCATTCTTGATATACATTCCAGTATGAACTTTCATGGACAGATTGTCACATTAATTAAAATAATATATAATTGAAAAAAGCAACTGTTGAATGAAACGGACAGCCTTTTCACTTTTGCACATGGAGTTAGAGACTGTAGAGCTGAGGTATCCCTCTATTGACATCCTAACACCTCAGACATAGTTGTGTACATATGTTGAGTTACTTCTGAAAACAAACAGACAGTGTTAAACAGGAGTAGGGAGTGGATCCACAAGAGGGCTGTGACATCTGTTTCCTCTACACTAATGACCCCAGAGAGGGCACCCCAGGGCCGTGGACATGACCAGAGGTCATCTGGAGGGGAAAACTTTGCCCTACTGACAGTGACCAATGCCAGACCACCAACGGGAACATGGCCTTATGTCAGCGGAAGCTCAGGCAGTTGATCTATGGTAAGATAAATAGATAAACACCTATGGTCAGAACATTTAGGAAGCAAGTCACGAGAACATATGTATGTTCTCCACTGTGTGATCTCCACTGTAATCATTGCCTGTGCTCTGCATTGACTAGGACTCTTATCTGATGCGGGTGTTCTTTAATAGCAGATCATTGCTGCCGTTCAAAAGAGACCACCCGTAGAGGAAAAGTGATGGATTAGTGAAGTTAGTTTATTTTTGAGAAAACAATTTGTGCCTTTATTAATTGGCCAAATTAGACACATAGACATCCTGGGCTGTCAGTGGCGAAGTTGTCACAAGTGCATAGTGGAATTCCCAGTGGATCGGAGGTGTTTATTGTGGCCATCTGCTGTCAGTTAGGAGGGCAGTGAGAGTACCAGTGGAATCCACATGGAAGTCTCCCCTGCCGTGTTGGGAGCTGCCCTCTGCGGATATCCAGGGTATGACCCATCGCTCTGGCCACCATGACCCTGCTCACTTTCACACACCATGACACAGTAAGATCAACATGGATGAGGGCAGGGAGGCAGGCCTGATCCAAACCCTAGTTGTCTTCCCTCTGTTGATTCCGTTGTCTCTAGTGGCCATTTTGTCTATTGCTATGAGTTGTTTGGCGACAGTAGCTTGTCTGCTGAGCTGTTCTAGAGAGAAAAAAGGTATGGTTTTCTTCTCATGCCAAAGTAGCTTTGCTGCCTTCTTTAAACGCAGCAATGCTGCTGAAACAGCTGTGTTTTGAAACACACTGACTGATCATCTCCAGGTTGACAGCCCCTTTTTACAGGTTATTTTGACTGGTGTTCATCTGAGACAGACCTGATTTAAGATGCAGCATACAGACACTGTTGTTGTTTGCCATCAATTACACCACCATCACCTTGTCACATATTTTGAAAAAACTGTATTGATAGTCTGTGTTCTATTCTATTGCCAGGGCTGACCTGATGACCCCTCCTCCTTTGAGGAGTGTTTAACAGTGAGATTGACAGAATTGTGCTGACGACATCGTGCTTTGACCTGTGTGGTCGAAAGATTTTTTATTTAGGTGAAAGGTAGCCCATAGCATGACAACCTTCTCATTTTCTTAACCACATAACTATTTTTTATTTATTTTCTTTAGCCATAATTTCCATGGAAAGCAGAAGCTTTCCGAAAATTCTCCCTCTGACCTTTGACTGTGACTACGCAAATGGTCTCATATTGCACTACCTTGGAATAGCAGATTGAGGCCTTAGAAAGAGGAGAGAGAACCAATCCTTTATGTTTTCATCCAGCCACCCGTACCTACTTCCTAACCTTATTTTTGTAGCATGCTACCTTTTCACACTCACAATGCTATCTCATCAGGGGCTTTCCACGGTACCACCCAAGTGGGATGGTTCAAAGATGAAAACATCCTAATCCTTCACATATCTTAAATGGACCCTCATTCAGATAAGTCTTCCTTTTGCCAGCCACAAAGTCCATTCAGTTCTGGCGATCTGGGAGGAAATGCTGCATCCACATTCACTGTGGCTATACACCTCTGTCAATACAGAGGAGGGATGGACAGGATATGTGTGGCATTGTAGCCATAATATGACGAGGGTGGACTGTGCAACAGAACAGGTTTGGCACAGGTACGAGATGCTTGTGGTTTAGATATCAAATCTGCAGGGGAGATCTAGAATCTCCATCAGCTCACTATTACAGTGCAGGTAATACAGTACCAAACATAATGTGTGGCATCAAGAGTTTGATCAACCAATAGAGATCTATATCATTATCACACTGCCTATTAGGAAGCTCAGCACCTGCAATTAAGCACTCTTTAACAAAAGATGAATGTAAACAAATTAGATCCAACCTGTCATTTCTGGTTAGGTTTGCCTATGGGATTGGTTAGTCTTTAGTCCCTGACCTCTTTGCCCTCTGTCCAATGCGACCACCAGATCATTGTTCCAGGCTGTTGATCTTTTAATCCCCCCTTGGATCGACTGGAGGAGCCGGGCTTTGTAGCATCAAGAGAAACTCTAAAAATATTTGGCTTAGGGATTAAGAGTGCAAAGCTTTTAAAATACTTGTGCTGAGGATGAGGGGACGAGGAGAATCGGCTCTTCTGGCCATGTGAAGCTCTCAGGTTTCATGACAAAGGTAAGGTAGAACCCCCCCCCCCCCGGAGACCCGTATGTTCTCTGCTAACATGCTGTAAACTTTGACCCCCTGGTCTCTATGAACCCCTTAGTGACACTCTTACATATCTTTCCTTACACTACCTGTACTGTATGAAAGATTTAACCCATATCAGTTGCTGTCAGTATGTACAAAGTAACAATGTATACTTAGTTACTCTGTACCCGGCTACCATGTGCACATGTAACTACCATGTAAAAACATCAGTTGTAGGACACGTAGTGTAATCAAATTATTTACCCACGATCATGTACATACGGTACCACTTTTTTTTTAATGAAAATTGTGTACTTTACATACTACTTTTTTTGTATTATTCTCCTCCTTTAACTGCTTTTTACAGAGCATGTGCTAGACGTGGACATGGTCGGGCCTACTGTAGCCCTCAAACCTCCCTGCTGCCCGATAAGACAGCCACCTCCAGTGAAGCACTCCTTACAGGCCAAACCAAGCGTGATGAGTGATCACTGTGGTGCTCATTCTCATCGGGCATGTAGCAGCTGGTCACGCTGTCATACGGCATGAGGAGATCTCCCTCTGATGTGGACTGATCTCTGGGGTTATCTCGCTCGGTCCTCTGAGATTGGACAAATCCTTCTGCTCTAAGTCTGAACAGCTCACGTTATATGAAATCGAATGTTCAAATAACCATGTGGGTTGTTAATATGTTTCTGTGGTGTTGTGCCTCTTGTGCTTCCGACATTAACTCCTCCAATGCCCTCATGTTCTAGGCTGCTTGGTGATTCCATTCTGCAGTTTAAAGTGCTGATTCTACCTCCGGTTTTCTACCTGCAAACGTAAACAATAGAGGAACCCAAACCTCACAGCTGTTACACCAGTTTACAGTATCAGTGTAGTATGTTGCTAATTGTGGCTCCAGTTAGTGATAATGTCCTCCTGGGAGTTGGTAAATGGTTTACACTGTTGAGTTTGACATATAACTCATGTGCCAGCTGTGCAACTGGGTTGGCCCGATGGCGATCTAGCCATGGGGGGCAAGCCACTCACACGGCACTATCTCCAACTGCCATCGGCATGGCAACAAAGAGGTGCTGATAGGAGAAAACAAGGATCATTCACATGTTGGCGGGCCAACCCTGGGTGGTGGCGTGGAATTATTTTTGAGTATGAGGTCTATTACAGGGGCATTCACATGGCGTGTGGCAATGTGGAAGACATCCAGATAGTTAAGATGGAATTTGTGATTGTCCTTAAAACTTGAACTCTTTTCCCTTTTGTGTGATGGCTATCAGTCAGCCCCATGTGTACATGCAGCTATTCATTAAAGATGATATCAGCCGGCAGAGGTATTTGAGAGGGTTTTCGGGGGCAGTAACCAAGGCAAGATCAATGGACACCATCTCCGAATCTGCCTTTGCCCTTTGCAAGCCTGTTGTGTTTGCACACAAGACCGGTAACTTCAGACGAGCTCCCAAACCCTGCTTAATGTGATTTGGGCAGCCTGAAAAACAAGTTGGGCCTGGTTTGGTCATGCAATATGCTAACCCTAACTGATTGTCCTACTGAGTGAAAAATTAAACTGATCAGAAATAAGCAAATGCCAACATCACACACAATCACGCATACACGATGTGTAACATGTATGTTCAGACCTTATTTACTGGAGTTATTCCTGGTCAAATAACATAGTCTCGGAACTTCTGTCCCTACTCATTCAGTATCATTTCACTCGTGTTTTAATGGATTGTTAACTTCTTTCTCAACATGGTACAAAGTACTGCTTAAGTTTGGCCTCTTATGTTTATTAGAAGGAAAAACTCACATAGGGCAGTACTAACCCCGGTGCATCTTTTACTGGACAAATGTTGGCATCTGAGCAGGAGATCAGAGAACTTTCAGAGTCGAAAGGAAATGATGTCATACATGAATCCCAGAAGTGGAGGCATTCATTGGAGGGAGAGAGAGGGAGGTGTAGTGGGTGGTGCTAGACTGGGTGGTTGGAGGGAGAGAGAGGGAGGTGTAGTGGGTGGTGCTAGACTGGGTGTGAGCTCTTGAACATCTGTATGTTACAAAAGGCTGAGAGAATAAGGGGGCTCACATTGCTTCACATACACGGCCATGGTAGTTTCAGGGCAGATTTCAACAAAAGGAAAATCCAACACATATCGCTGGATCTCCTCGCGAATTAAAACAGGATTTGAGCCTTTGTCTTCTCCTTGTATATGTCTGTATATGGGTGAACATTATGACGTTGGCAATGCAATATTTCAAAAACCAAGATGCCATCAGCCTGTGGAAAAAAAGTGAGAGAGTTTTCTTTCGTCTGACAGGTTAAGCCATCATAATTGATTCCTGATGCCCAGGGGATACAACACAAAATGGTATATATTCCGTAATTGGATGGGGTGCCGAACACTGGGGTAGATTAATCTCTTGAGAGGTATTCCATTTCTGACGATCAGTCATGCATTCAGACAGAACAACGTACCATTTAGTCACGCATTTAACAGTCACTACAACAAGTACACCAACCCCATACAGTCAGACAAACTGGTTATTATTTGCCTATATATGTAGAGATTTAGCAATTCTACTGATGAATATAGTGATGATGATAGCTCATTTATATGTCTGTGCATGTACACACACACACACACACACACACACACACACACACACACACACACACACACACACACACACAGGCGTGCACATACACACACACACACATACACACAGTTGAATGAATGCACATTGTGCAGTCGTCCCATAGAGTTGTGTTTTTTATTGGCTCATGCTAGCAGTAGGATAACAATACCTGTGCAGATTATCTTTTTTTTTAAATTATTTATAAGAAAGGAGAAGGAGTGGATCACCATGCTATCTCAAGCAATGTGGTTCTGGTTCTAATAAATGAGATACAGCAAGCGCTGTGTTCTTACTTGGGAAAACACTGTAGGCATTACACATAATAGCACAACTTAAACCAACGCTAGCATTTATCCCAATATTCAAAGTCAGAACACTGACCGCTGGTTTTGGGATGTTTGGTAGACTCACCTGTGTTTATTTGCTCTCTTCTCAGATATCCGCAGGAAAGGAAGAAAAAAGGGGATTGTCAAAGTCAAATTTGAACATTGGACATTTCGTGAAAAGGACTCAGGATGATGTGGACAGCACTTCCTCAGCACACCTGACACACACCTTTTGTTGAGGGTAGAAAATGGATGAGGTAATCCTAGCTGGGGTAGGGTCAGTTGAGAGGGTGGGGGGGCTGAGGGAATGTTGGTAGCATTTCCCATGAAGAACCTCATTTGCATTCTAGTGTGTTTGCTTCAAAGTTCTTAACCCTCACGTGGATACTAGTTTAGATTAAACACTTCTTAATGCAAAGGACGCTACGTCTTGCCTGGCTCCATATCTGCGTATACATTAAACAAATTCTAGGATTATTGTTGCCATGCCATACGGCTGGGACAAAGACAGAGGAGTTGGCTAAAGCACATAGACTTGGAGCCTGGTCACTCTGCATAGAAATATGTTCTAAAAAAAAAATATGTGAGCGAAGTAAATCTGTATTGAACTCAATTTGCCAAATTTCTTTGTCAGTATATTGAACTAAAACAGAGATATACATTCATTTTTATTTTAAAACCATTTTACAATTATGTTTAAAGACCAAGTACATTTTCTACCAATGTTTTACTGATGATAACTTAATCCTGGCCAATGAGTGCAGATTTAAGGTAGCGTGAGTGTGACTGGGTGTCCTCCAGTGTGGAGCAGGGCGCTTGTGGTTTCATGCTCTGCCTTCAGTCTTACCCATGGCGCCTTGATTCTGTGCTTCTAAGAGTGAGACATTTAGACCTTGTGTCTTGGAATGGAGGTGTGCACTGTACAGTAATACATGTCTGACATGACAGAGATTAATGTGCCACTGCCTCAGGGTGTGGAGAAAAACCAATCATTGGGGAAGTCAAAACAAGTTCTTTACAATTGTACATAAAAGCACATCATCATTGATATGTCAGCAACCAAAACATAACAATTTGTTACACAAGCCAGTCAATCTTTATCTCCCACTTATTATCTGGCTATTAATCACTTTGAGACATGCTTTTAGATGTTCTCACATGATAGATATTTTCTGCAATACAAACACATCTGTGTGTGTGTGTGTGTGTGTGTGTCTGCGTGTCAGTGTGTGTGTGTGTGTGTGTCTGCGTGTGTGTCTGCATGTTGTGTGTGTGTGTGTGTTTGTGTGTGTGTGTGTGTGTGTGTGTGTGTGTGTGTGTGCTTGCCGTGCGTATGTGTGTGTGCGTACGTGTGCGCGTGTGTGTTTGCGCGTGTGTGTATGCAGGCTGACGTGTATAATAACCGTCAGAGATTATGTCTTGACCTCTTCCGGTAGTTAGTCCACATTGTGTCTCGTCAAACTGAAAGCTGCTGACTCACTTTTGACATAGCGCATAGTAGATAATGGGAATGTTCTGTGCT
Organism: Argentina silus; assembly: GCF_951799395.1. Lineage (NCBI taxonomy): Eukaryota > Metazoa > Chordata > Actinopteri > Argentiniformes > Argentinidae > Argentina > Argentina silus. The sequence goes on from NC_139671.1 coordinate 9,212,745, forward strand.
TGAGAGAGAGGGGCTTTATCAACATCCTCAATGACTCAAGCCCCTCTCAGAGACTATTCTAAACAATGGTGCAGTGCTTCATCTCAGGACCAATGTTTGCTCTGTCAGACTTCAGGCCAGTAAGGCTTAGACTCGCCCCAGTAATGGCATCACTCCATTCAGCAGTAGATGTTTGCTCTTGGATCACCTTACGTTTCCCATTACCTGCAGGAGGCTACTAGACTTGTCTCAGCAAACAAACAGTACACCTTTGAATGGTGAGAAAACTTAGAGTAGGTCCAAAACCAAACAGTTTTCTCTTGCCAATGAGGCAATCAGGGAGCTCCCAGAGAGATAATGCCATGTATTTACACCTGTACAGTATGTCACATAGTAGCTTCAACACAGAGGACAGCTGTACATAAAAGACATTGAACACTAACATTAAGACTGGTCTGTAAGTTAGCTGCATGAATTCTGTGTAGTACAGGGTCAGATATTTTGGTTCACAAATGATAAGCACATGTAAAAAAGTGGGACAGTCGCCATAGCTCAAATTACAAATGAGCAGAATATAGTATTTTGGCTTACTGTACATCTGCCTCAGGAATATCTCAGGTAGTGTGTGTGATATGGTGGTGTTGATTGCAGAGGAGATATATAGGACTGTGTGACTGATTAAGATGTATGTGCCATATCCCTTTGTGTCAATTACCATCAGGATTTCCAATACACCGCATGAATTACGCTCTGAGTTCTGCAAGCCTCTGCTACTGAAGATGTCAAGTTCCTGGTTGTACCCCTAAGCCTCCTCAACTCAAGTTAGACCCTTCAAACATTTTCTAAATCTCAGTTCTCAAACGGTACATATGAAATCCAATCTTGAATCATAGTATTTCATGCAATCAGGGAGCATTTCAGATGTGTTGCACACAATATTGATAAAATAACTATAAACAAACTCAAATAATTAAGGTGAACCAGGTGAATTGTGTTCAGCATTTATTCGTACAGTATTAGTACTGTATATGTATGTTATGTAGAATATCCTGTTAGGCCTTCATGTGCTCATACTAACCTTGTGTGCACTAATCTTGTGGCAAGGCTTTAGACTGGGATACAGCCACCGCTCAAACCAATACAATTACACTTCATTTTATAGTCTAAAACAAACATGAAACACCCATTAATCCAAAAATGAACACATCAAAAATAACAATCCACAGTCGTCTGGGGCGACTGATCAATACAAACACGCCGGGATACAAATCATGCGTGCGCAACTGCGGTTACGCACCGTTTACATCAATAATTAAAGAGCGATTCAAGGCAAACTTAATGTAAAGCTAAAGTTAATAATGCTACTGTTCGCCGAGGGCATCATTCATTAAAATTGATATAGGCCTACTTTAAATGTACCTACATTTGGGACTAAGCCTTGATAATTAACAAATGCGTAGTTTACAGGTAAAAAAGGAAGGGACCTCATACCAAATTCTACAACAGATAGAATTTGTATATTTGTAATATTTTTAGAATTTGTATATTTCAACTGAGACTGCTATTCGAAAGAGTAGGCCTATTCGCACATTTAATCCAATCATCAAAAGGCTGACTTCGTACAGAAGTGAACAAATATATGTATTTTTGCATTGACTATAATTATCATAATTATCAAAATTATATTAGTATTGTTGTTGTTGTTAAATTACACGAGCCTAGCTCTTTAGGTATTGACTTAAAATTATATGTTAAAATGGTCCACAGCAATTACCTGATGATTCTTTAATACAAAAGAACATTCTTGAGCTGCAAGTTTACAACAATATTAGCTTCTTGTCTGTTTATCACATTTCACACACATTTTTGCTAAGGTCAAGGAGTTGACAACATTTAAAGCTGAATGCAGAGGCCTGGTTTGTGTTTTGGCATAAAATGAGAGCAATTTACGAATTAGTATACCTGCAACAGTACTAAAAATACGAACTGTAAAAACAAAAACATAGTTGAAAACTGCTTGGTTAGTCGCTTACTTTTAACAATCCTCAAACTATGGTTTTGTTATGGTCTGTGATATCAAATAAGAGTAGGCATAGCTCTTTATTTTTTACTGATTATTTGGCGACCAGACTCTATTCCCTTTCCAAGTCGAGTGAGAGATCCCTGGCCTTGTGGCACCTGGCCAAAGGTACACCAAGATACCATCTCGAGAGGCGCCGAAAAGTGCGCAGCATCATTAACTCCAGGAAAGCTTGGTTTGCTCAAATTTGAAGGGAAATGATGAGTGTCACATCATCGAAAAGAGGTGTTCGCCAAAAGAACTGTATGAGGAAAATCAGCAATCATCTTAGCAATAGACAATAATTGGAAGAATCCAACGGTGGGTAATATGTCTGATCTACTGATCTTTGTGGAAACATCCATATTTTCTTTGCGTTGAAGAGTTGAAATATGCAACTCATTATGCATAGCAGATGGTATTAAAAGAGGCGTTTTAGTTTTGCATGCCTTTATTAAGCACAGATATAAAAATATATATATATAATTACAGCTTTTGCGGATATAATTTACAAAATTACAAATACATATGCTATAGGCTGTTTGTTGTTCACATTTTGAACTTTCCCCTTTAGGCAATATAACGAGTCAATGAAGTTCGGTAATAGGCCTATCTCTTGACACTCTGAACAATGTGGTCTCCAGACAATTACAATTTCGATTATGGGATGAGTCTTGATATGAAAACGCCACAGTATAATGTAATAAACACATTATAACATCCAACCCCACTGCGTAGGTTGCAGGTGGAGAGGATCCAAAATTCTCATGGGCCTACATTCGATTGTTATTCGATACTTTTTATATTTGAATGGACACACGATACAATGCATTGAAAGACAAAAGCGTAGATTTGTCACTTACTCGTGAAATTCTTTACATGTTGACTTAATTTAGGCACTTTTGTACATTGCATATTTTTCAAGTGAGCTTGATGGTCCCGTTCGTCGGGTTATGATGCTGAGGTTGGGAGAGAGTGTCCGTGGACGCCGCTCAACGCCTCGTGCTGGTGCTTGCTTAAGGGAGTGTGAGGTTTTCTGTCTCCTGCGAAAAACAAACAAAAGATATTTTTATAGAACAAATAACTCGTAATTCTTTCGATCATCAGTAGGCTACAATGAACACACAAGTTGCGTCTGCAAAGTCCCAATGCCCTGAAGATGTTATGATAAGTGGTCTCATCTGGCAGAGCTCAAGATCAAGATTGAGCTGTATGGTTAAGCATATGGAAGTTGTGTCGGCTTGTGCATCGCGTTGAAATATATTCGAGCAAATAAGGCCATTACATATTACATATACTATTTGGACTCTTGGAAGATATCATATGATGCATGGGCTAAAAGAGGTAATGTACAAACAAATACACACAAAAGGGCAATTATCATTATTATCATATTATCACTTTATTATATCATCCATTTGTAACAGGTCTCATTTACTCAGACATTTGAATGATGATTGGTAGGCTAGCCCACTGTTTTCTCAGCCATTTTTCTTTTTTGACTAAGGGGGGTTTAGTAATAAATGGACACAGCGAATTATAGGGCTTGTTCGCAGTTAGATTTAAGTAGACAGTCAACTTATTCGTCTAATTTGCCAAATAAATATTTAACGAATAGTGAAATGAGTAAGCAAAATTGTATGCATTACGGCAACTTGTGTAGATATATGGTTCAACATGTCTTCAATAGACATATGCTTTCAACATTATTTTCACGAACAGGCCTTGCTCTAATTCTAGGTTAACCGTTTTGATTGGCTATTCCAAAACCAAGCTTAGGTCTATGTTAATTGGATCTAGATGTATGAATTGAATGCGTAAACGTTTTCAAAAGAAACGAATTTATAGATTATGAATGATTTTAGCATTTACATTTGTTTTGGGTTCGTCAAGATCACCTTATCATCGAATAAAAAACAGTAAGGGTAGGCCTAGGCCTACTGTGCAGACAATATCAACTTCACAGTGGTCTGAGGTTATAGGAGTTAATCACTATTTTCATTTCAGCAATGTTGACTAGTGAATTAGTAAAGGCTGTTCTGGTTTTTGGGCATAGGCTATTTGTCCGGCCTTTGCTGTCACGTATTATCATCGTCGACATAATCTATTTGGGTAATTTTAGCCTAGGTTTCGATCTTTAATGTCTTTTGACGAATATGTTAGCCTACAAATGTGTTTATGATACACCGTCTGCCATTGACCTTCATGCAAATTGTTGCAATAAAAGCACACGATTTGACAACTAAGAGCACCTACCTTCTCGTGCTGAATGTTTGAAAGACATTGCCGTGTGGAGGTCTCCGCCTTGCATCGTTGCACCGCTGTTCGGGTGGGCCAGGCTTGCGCTCTGAGATTGCCAGTGGTGACCAGTTGTCATGTAGTTACCTGCTGGCCCACCATACACCCCGTACTGATTTGGGGGAGAGTAGGCACAAGCGGGGACATAACTTGATAGGTTTGATGAAGACTGTGTAAAGAGAAAAGGACACATTTAAACCATACGGAATTTACGCATTTAATTCAGTGTGAAAATGTTGGTGAAAGAGTTTCTGATTTGTTATTCTTTTCGACAATACAGGCCAGGCCTTACAATCACAGGCCTAGTAGATCTAGTAGACTAATGCAGGCTGTTTAGCAATATCAAACTCTTTAGAATCACTTTAGAATCTTCTTAAAATATGTTGTTTACCCAAATAGTCCTTCCTGTTGGCATGCTTTATACCCAACTTGTTTGAAATAGTTTTCGCTTCACACATATTTATTTACCTGAGGATATTTCATGTCTGCTTCTATGGCAGATTTCTCTATTCCGTTGACACAGTGCGCAGAGGAAAACGTCGTTCTGTTTACGCTCGCCCAGTCCTCCATTTTTGGTGGGTACCCCTCGGCTCCTGCCATGGCTGTAAAAAGGTTTCAGTAACAAAGTTTCAATAAATGATCACTAATCGTTTAAGCCTCTATTCGATGTAGTCTACATTCTATACCATAACCGTTGGATTCAAGCTCTGTTATGGAGTACATTCCTTGTGTATGCTACACACGCGTGCAGTGTAGGCTAGCCTGGAATTTTATGATAAACAGATGTTTTTGATTCAAGCTAATTCTTATCGAAATGCTTAGCTATGTAGACGCTAAATCAAACCCTATTTATTCGTATACGATCTGAATGTGATAGTCACCATGCCTTAACTGAAATTAGTTTAGTTGAGATTTAGAACGACCACTTATATTTAACATGCTTGCTATTGTAGCCTTCCCCAGTCTGTTTGTGACTTGGGTGGTTGGACTATCTGGTCTTTCAGTCCTGTTTAACGTTACATTATATCTATAGAAGGGGAATATAACTAACAAAATGACCGACATAACATAAGACGACAAACACACTTTTAAGACTAAAATGTTAATTGTAGAAACACAAGCTAAATAGGCCTCTATCAACCAGACGAGGCTTCATATTGACCCTGGCATCGATGGATATAGCCTAAATGTCATTTAGCACATGTAGAAACAATATTGTAGCCTAGGATATGTTTACAAAGGCTTAACTAAACACACAATGTCACAGTATGTCAATAGTCACACAATGTGATTGAATTTACCCCATGTTGCTATACTTACTGCATTTGCTGTAATAGGTTATTTCTCATATGACATTATTATAAATATCTATTTGGTTAAGGAGCCACATTGATTATGTCAACATATCGAACAATTACGCATATTATAATTTTAAGAAGTGTTCAATAAACAGTGCTGCAGCCACTAAATAAACCTTTGGGATTCAAGAGTATTCATGCATAGTAAAACTTGACGTTTGGTCACCAACCTGTGTGGTCCATGAAAGCTCGGATGCCTAAAATGTTGCTGACCGTGTGGACCGAGGGCCAGGCCCGGGAGAGGCTGACATGGCCTGCCGTGACGGGGACTCCGGGAGCACCGCCAATTTTAGTCCCAGTGGGTGACATTGCGCTTGGATATGAGTAGGGGTACATGTGGTTATAAGAGAGCTGGGGAGGGGTTTGCTTGCTGTTCTCATATTGGCTTGGCTGGGAAAGATTTCCTATTTTGTTTCTTAAAATGCGGCTTATGGAACTAACAGAGGGAACGTTATATTTGTCACAAACTGCATCTGCGAGAAGTCTGTCTCGGATCTCCCAAGCAAATATTCCAGGGTCTCCTTGTTTATAATCCCTTATGCTCTTCACTACATTGGGTGTAGTGACCCGAGGTTTACTCCCTCCTATGGCACCAGGCAATATCGAACCCGTCTCGTTGTACCTCGCTAGTATCTTGCTCACACAGCCATGTGAGACTCGAAGCTGTCTACTGATGTCGCAGGGACGTATTCCAAGTTGAGCTAATTCCACAATTCTGATACGAATTGCGTTGGGGAGTGGCCGTCCATTGACAAATACCCCGCCAAGCTGGTTTACTTCACCGTATGTTTGATCTGTAGGAAACAAATAATGAATTAAGTGGCGATATTGAAGTTAAGTACACGCATGCGATGTTCACTGTTTTAAACACTGATGATAACTACAATAGCCTCTGCACGCATTATTCAACAAATAACGCTCACTCTCCTCCCATTTTGTCCATTAAGTTAAATTCCGTTTATGATGGTCTAAAACTGACTGCAATTTCTAAAAATGAAACATGAATGTACAGATACCACAATAGTAGCTAAAGGCTAAAGCGCATCTCTGTTCTTGCAAGCACGTCAAGCACTCTGCCTTCCCTCCTGCAGATGATCCATGCGAAATAAACTTGTGCTTACCCATTGCCTCTGGTTCGAGATGCCTTCTTTCACCAGTTACCAATGGCCGAAAAGTGCTGACTCCTCACTGTGCACGAGATGAGGAAAATGGGTTTGCTGTTCGTTTTTCCTTCAGCTCAACTCTTGCATTTCTGTTAAGGTGATCTAAGACGGTGAGTTTGGGCAAAGGGACTAAAACGATCTTTGTCCCATAGAGGAAATGTGTCCATCCCGAAGGCTAAAGTGCGCGCAGATTAATTTGACGCGTCCACTATACGTCAATCTCGTTGGCTGCGCTAAAGGTTCTTTCCTCATCTCATTGGTCTCCTACTTGGTGTGTTTATGTAAGCCTACTCCACAGAATCTTTTCCGGCTTTTGGAGTTCAACTTCTGTCAAGAGGGCCTTTGTCGCACGGAGAATTACGCATATAGGGCTACACACTTCGAACTCGGAGTATGCGCTTGGAAATCCAAATGAAACTAAAGCTGCTCTCCACGACAAGGATGGCTCTGTATACAACCTAAAGATTTTTTGATATTATTGATTAAATGGCTATAAGTCTGTTGGCAAGTCATTGTGATGGATATTTGTTGTATTTATTGAGCGCACCTTTTCATGTACATCGATGATTGTCTTTGCAAATTTCGGCCGTGATATAATTTGCATTGGTAGGCTCCTATTCTCAATAGTGTAGCCTAACTGTCTCTACCCTGCACGCTACCCAAAACAAGCATCCACACGGAAAATCACCCCGTACAGCCTCTAGAAACGAGATGGTTTGACATAGCCGAGGCATATTCTGTAAGCACGAATATCTTTCATTTTGGACTAAAACACATAGGCTAAGGATTCTATCCCAATTAATTGATTACGCGCAGAGCGGTTAACACTGCTGGCTGTCTAATTTCAATAGTCAATATAGTTAGAAACATGTGAGCGGTCTCTTGTAGATAATCATGCACTTGAACAAACGAGTGATGGCTTTGGTCTCCTATCGTGTAATTAAGATATCTGACAAACAGGCAAGATTGACTAATTTAGTCCATGGCTTGCCGTATTGAACCAAAGTGTGCCAGGGAATACAAAAATAGGCCCACTGTCATTTCCCACCTCCATTTTTGGTGAAAAATGTTTTCTCAATGCTCACTACAAATAATCTTAATAAGCTAATGCTCATCACTGTTGGTTTGCTTGTGTTATCACTTTTAATTTCACGATTCATTTAGGCTTTGTGCTTTTAAAGCCTAAATTGTTTATTTTGTTTCGTTGTGTTATTATCTTCGATGGCTAGACTAGCTGGTATTTGTTTAGTTTTAATCACTATCAGTCAAAAACGTTTTAGGTTATGTATTTAAATTTACTCGGACTTTCAAATTAGGCTTTATTTGGTATCTGTCTCCGTACGTTTCTCAATTTAATTGTAGGCTAGCTAAAGAATAGTACATTATTATTATTATTTTTATTTTATTTGTGAGACATCCACTTCGAGGTAGCAATCTAGATTTTGCTTTTGTTAATACTATAGCTGGTTCTGTCCTCGGTGTCACCCTGGACACTGTGGAGGAGGTGGCCAATAGGAGGATAAGGACCAAACTCCTGGCCATCATGGTCAATCCCTCCCATCCCCTACATGACACTGTGGCAGAGCAGAGAAGCTCCTTTAGCAACAGATTCGTACAACCGCGTTGCACTAAGGAGCGCTATAGGAGATATTTTCTGCCTGCCGCAATAAGACTGTACAACTCCTCCGGCTGGCTCGATCGGGGTGATGAGAGTCAGGCTGGGGGATGTTAAATCATACTGGACTGTTCTTACTGTATAGAATGTTTCAGATGTCTATTTTATTTTTTATTCTATTATTCTATTGTCACTTTATTTTGTTGTTGTTGTTTGTGATGTGAGCTGCTGTAACGCCTTAATTTCCCATCGGGGTTCAATAAAGTACCTACCTATCTATCTATCTATCTATCTATCTATCTATCTATCTATCTATCTATCTATCTATCTATCTATCTATCTATCTATCTATATTTCTCTTCATATACCGGCTAAACAGGTAGGCTATGTTTTATTTTGATTTTTTTATGTTTTCTTTATTGTTTCATTGAGAAAGTAGTTGGCATGCTTCTTTGGTATAAAGTTTGTGAGGATGGTGATCTCATCGCTCTGTCAGACGAGATGCAAGGTAGTATAGCCCACTGATCATTAGATCATTGGTCTATCCACACACCTGGGGCCCAAATAGCTCTACCAGTTGCTGGACAACAGATCTCTTCATAATAATTTGATAGATAACTAGTTTAATCTATTTCAGATGATGCAAAGCCACAACATGCTTTATGGGTTTTTAGTTGTCAGTCATTGATATGGTGATTACACTGGCATGCAATCAATGACCTTCATATGAAGAGGTCGGAGATCGGGTTTTCGAGCTTCATGCCATCACAATGGACATTTTGGTAACCTATATTCTGCCTACGTTTTATGTGCCAAGCGTTTTATAATAAAACTAGGATAATATCACATAACATTCAATATACACAAAATTACAGATAAACATGTGCATATCCTTCTAAACAAACCACACGTAAAATAGGCACATACAGGCTAGTGTCATAGGCCTACTACGACAGCAGATTTTAGAAAACGCTTTGTTTGGAAGAATACAGCGCTTTTTCTGAACATTTTTCATTTCATATTCCTTGATGACTACCGATTTATCATGGCCATTTAATCGACATACTGGATCTTTAATAGTAATTACACTATAATAAACAGTAGGTCTGTCATTACTTTTCATTACATAATTACTTTGGTGTGATATGATTCACTCTCAGTGCACCACGTGACCACTTTTAGACACTCAATTTTCTATCACTATTATGACCTTAGTTGCTCTCTGTGCACAACACAAAAAACACCATGGTAATTTCCAGGGTAAAAGGTTTTAAAATGGATGTGTGATTTTTCCTCTTCTCTCCTCTCAGCAGCAGTATTGTGTCTGCTGTCCTCGCCTACTGTGGGACATGGCGGGCGGTGAGTAACCCCTAACCTGAAGCTGCTGGGCAGAGACAGTGCACGATCAATCTCTATTCCACCCTAATCCAAAATACAGAAGAGACTGCTATTTTATTTTTGACAGTTGCACCTAAAATAGAAATATTTACTGGTGGAAAGCAGCTCATTACTCAGTTAACTCTTGCATCCACAGGGAAGGCCAAGACCCCAATTGAATTAATTGCTGATAACAGGGTCCCGAAGATACCGCAAACACATGATTCTTGCATGGCAATGATAAATGTGTGGCTTCATATCCGCGACAAAATGCTATTTACAGTGTGTGTGAAACCAAAGCAAACTATTTCAAATGGAACATGTTCATTGCTGCAAAATAATAATAATATGTTTGTGTTATCCTGAAAACCCGTTATTTGCGTTTGATTGAATTGGGACCCAAGACGGTCAGAGATCAGTAGTCTTTACCTCATGCATTGGTCTTCTAGTTATAATTTAAATGTACAGTACCAATCAAAAGTTTGGACACACCTTCTCATTCAATGGTTTTTCTTTATTTTTATTATTTTCTACATTGTAGATTAATATTGAAGATATCAAAACTATGAAGGAACACATATGGAATTATGTAGTTAACAGAAAAGTGTTAAACAAACCAGAATATGGTTTGTATTTTAGATTCTTCAAAGTAGCTACCTTTTGCTTTGATGACAGATGACACTCTTGGCAAGTTGACTGGTACCGTATATCTACGTAGATTACATGGCAACAGCAGCATATATGAATAGTTCCCATTTATAAATAAATCTTATAATTATGCCTAGGAACAGGGCACCTCACCTTTAAAAACCTTCATGTCCATTTTTCCCTTCAGTGTGCTCTTATCACGGTGTTTAGAGAGGGGTGAACTCAGATCATGTCGATAAGGTAGACTAAAGTGATAACATTTTTCCCTTGTCAACCTGTCATACGATGCGGGTTGCTAAGGACATGTCAAGGTAGGTCAGGTCAAACTGGCTATACTGCCATCGCAGGCTGCTATGAATGTCAACCTCCAGCCAGTATACAATCTGAAAGCAAATTACTGCAGTGTTCCGATTCAGACCTCTGACTGCAGCCCTCTTGATTGCAATACTCTTTTTTTTCTACCTGGCTGCTGGTGTGTAACCTATCTTTATAGTGAATTATTGATGCAAAGGCGCCATCACCTGGCCAAAAGTTTGCATTACAGTTCTTATCAAAGGGTAGTCCTACCATATGCCATTTGAGCCTCAGTTTGCATACCTTTTTTGCACTGCAGAGTAAATAGGTTAACTGTTTGATTACTAATGAGGTGCAAAAGCTCTTTAGACTTTCAGCTACCCTCACCAAAAAGGCATTTTAATGTAAAAAAAGGACCTCATGATGCCCTTCTAAATAACAATGTTGGGAGATGATTGTATTTTACAATTGTAACATAAAATGTTTTAAAAGTGTATGGATATTTAGAAATTTGATTTAATATATAGGATACTGAACATGTCAACCAGTAGGTGGCACTCTTTACCTAGTATTGATGAAGCAGTGCTTCTGAGGAACTCGGGTTGGATTGGATGGGATGGGAGACTTTGAGTGTCTGCTTACATGTAGGTGTGAGTTCACTGGGTCAGGCAGTTCTAAATGAAAAACTTACTCCTCTCTCATGCTACCACTTAACCAGTAGTCCCGCTTACAACATTCATGGCCTCTATACTATATGGCAAACTTTATGTGTAGAGGGGCTGTAGAGCAGTCAAATGTGGGCGAGCCATTGATGTTCACAATTAAATAACTGAGAGATTGTGAAACTAATCACATATTCAAAACACAGAGTTGAGGAGGAGGAGGGAGGGAGATTCAGGGGCCTGTTTGTGAGGGTGTAACATACAGTAGATGGAGCATTAAGCTAGAAATTTATTATGTAGAGGAAATATGAGAGTCTGCCATGTACACCTAGACGAGGGAGTCATGTCAGCTCTATACATAACATTTCCATTTGCAACAACGTTTCACCTCACTGAATACACCCCAATTTGGCCGGGGGGGAGGAGTTTCCCTATAGGCTCAGAGACCATGATTGGAGCGTCCTGATTTGGTATGTAGCTGTTTTCTTAAGTGGAACACACTTTGTGTTGTAAGACACATTGTCAGTGGCTGTGAAAAGAGAATACTTTACCAGTAGTGTAGTTGCAGTGTTTAACTGGTGGTACATCGTAGTGCTTTACACCCTGATAACATTTCATTGGCAGGTGGCTGGTTTGGCTGATTTGATTTTAAAACAAGGATCCACCAGCATTCAGAATGCCGTCTCCCGTGGCATCCATGAATTTTAAAATGTCTGAACCTGGACCCTAAGTGGAATAAACCATCACCATTGTCTTAGACCCTGCCTAGAATGCAAATATGGCATAAGACTTTGTTTTTGAGACAGTTTGGTCATATCATGACCATCATGACTCTTGTACTGTCTCTATTGTATTTCCATTCTCACAACTCCTTTGAGCATTATTACAATGCTGAAAACTGTTGAGTGGTTGCCAAATACTCAACCATTGTTTACAACCAACTACTCAAATATTGATTCCAAACCTTATAAGATGCTAATATTACTTACAGTAAGATACAAACACTGACTGATGCCCTAGACATCACACAACTAGATTATGAATAGTTGCCCTATTCATTATCCATTAATTGATATGAGTTACATTAAGATAGCCTATTTGTCCTGGAGAAACCAAACCCTTTTTCATACCAATGTGATTTTGGTTGAACATTTTGAAGTGATTGCGTAAGCAAGGACGTGCACCAGCGCTCTCTAGGCCCTTCACGGATTGAGAGAGTAAACATGTAAATACCAGTGAAGTAGTCTCGCAGTACATAGCCTCTCAGCTTGTGTACATTCGTTTGAGAACCCCTTTGGTCAAACAAATCGGCAATTTGTTGTGGTAACACTCACGTGCCAGTCAACGATAATTGGGCCTACTAATGATGATGATTATTATTAGAGTATGTGTTTATTATTATTCCAGTATTTTAGTAGCCGACATATAGGTCTCGCGAAATATAACGAGGGAGACCAGAAGTCCGCTTTGTGGTGTGTGTGTGTGTGTGTGTGTGTGTGTGTGTGTGTGTGTGTGTGTGTGTGTGTGTGTGTGTATGTGCGGAGGGGGGGGGGGGTGAATGAAGAGATAGTCCATTGAAAGCAGTTGAATACCATGACAACTAGGAGCAACTTCGGATTTATTCCAAACAGTTACGGCACATTGTGAGGGGGCGTCAATCATCTATTATCTTGCCCACGAAATAAATGCAAAAACTCAGCCTGCACAAAAACTTCCAAAAGAAGCCGGACATTTGTCTACATTTGCCCATTGTCTGCAGCTTAGCAATCGGTTTGTACGTGTGTTTGCTTAGTCCGACCACCCAGGACGCTCGGAGGATTCGCTGAGAACGGGATTCATTGTCACCCACATCACATTCGAGATGAGGGCAGTGGAGCATAGAGAAGTTGAGACACATCAGAATAAATACATCTAAAAAGGAGAAAATCTGAACAGCAATTAGGCCTTGTCCATTGCGATTTTATATATATAGTTCGATTGCACATGTGAAAATAATACATATTGGCTGAAACAGTGCAATAAAATGAACGTTGCCACTACTTTGAGAAATGTCATATTTCCTCTGATAGACCTAGTGTCCTGACATTTTGCATAAATACGTGTATATGTGATAGGTTTACCTGCATAGTGGGCTATCTTGTAATAATGATGCTAATAATAATATGCATTTATAGAGGATACAATTATAAATAGTTTGGCCTATACCAGGCTACCATTAGGATGCTACAGGGTTATTATTGTCATATTGATCGGCTATTCATTGTAATCATAATGATTATACTGTAAGTATGATCTGTAAGTATATCTGTAAGTATGATCTGTAAGTATATCTGTAAGTATGATCTGTAAGTATATCTGTAAGTATGATCTGTAAGTATATCTGTAAGTATGATCTGTAAGTATATCTGTAAATATATCTGTAAGTATATCTGTAAGTATATCTGTAAGTATATCTGTAAGTATATCTGTAAGTATGATCTGTAAGTATGATCTGTAAGTATATCTGTAAGTATATCTGTAAGTATATCTGTAAGTATATCTGTAAGTATATCTGTAAGTATGATCTGTAAGTATGATCTGTAAGTATATCTGTAAGTATGATCTGTAAGTATATCTGTAAGTATATCTGTAAGTATGATCTGTAAGTATATCTGTAAGTATATCTGTAAGTATATCTGTAAGTATATCTGTAAGTATATCTGTAAGTATGCAACGTATTATGCAATAGGTCTTAGGCCTACAACTTTTGTTTTGATTGTCACAATTAAGTATTTGAATTCATTGTATGTATTCTCAGGACTTGTTGTTAATCCTAATTTAGCTTTTTACAACACCGTTCAGAGATAAGACGCTGAAAATGCAAACAAGAGTCCCTGCATGTTTCATCCATGCTACTTGAGTTAAGCCCGAATCAAAATATTGACCTAAAAGGGTTTCGTGAATTGGCCTCCCCATTCACTCAACGAAATGTGAAACTTTATATCACCCCTTAGTAGCCTACAAAGTTGCTTGATAAACAAAAGCTTCTGAAAGTGATGTATCTATTTTAACGACATATATTTCAAATAAGGATCTATGCTTGAATCACATTCATTGAATTGTGTTTAAAGGATGAATAGTTTATGTTAATGACAAGAACAAATGCCCCTCCCCATCCCTGTAATTATCCGTCCCTTAATACCACTCATCACATTTCTGAACAACCAATGATAGAGGTTCGGATGTGTACAAACTCCACCATTTCACACCCACTGACGGTCTTCATCCACTTGACTCCAAGGACCCGCCTACATGCGTTTAGTCTTTTCTGCGTTTTCCGATTAATTTTCCATTGCAGGTTTAGTGTGTTTAGTAACCTCATATATACCAATCCGTCTGGCGATGGTTTCCTTTATGCCAATGCTCATAGTGCAGCATCCATGAGCCTCTCCAACTCCTGCGCTCCTCCATGACCAACATTGGAGCCCTCTAGACGAGTCAACGGTAAATAACTGCGCGTCAGGATAGTCTCAGTTAATTTGAATTAAATCAGAGTACACATCCTGATCATCATCTTAATTGCATCTCAAAATAGTTATTGTTCAAGTATCTGTTCAAGGAAGGAAAACGAACTCTGTTTATAACCTATCGACTTTCTCAGATCATGTCGTTTAGTAACACAAAGACAGGCTTCTCTGTAAAGGACATTTTGGATCTTCCTGACACGAATGCGCAAACTGGAACAGAGACTGAAGATGAAAACGAAGAGGACACTAGTGAGATTTTAGTACAAAATCAGAGATCAGAAAACGCTGTGAATGTGCCCTTTAAGAGCCGTTTGTGTGATAACGGTAGCAAGCCCTACACAAGATGGCTTGCGTCCTCCAACAACATCCAATATTCATGTAAGTATCTCTAAAAAGTCATTGTTTACACTCGGTAATTTATTTGCCAAATAATTTTCACCAAAATATTATTATTTCGTTCATTTATTGTGTCTTCGTTTTGAATTATTTATCAGTTCTCCTCCATGCGTAATTGTGCAAATATTGGATTAAATGTTTTCATACTGTATTATACTGCTATAATGGTTAACCAAAATACTTATCGTTAAAATCGTTATAGTCTCCTTCTGTCAACTATACCACGCCGTTTCCATGCGTAATCAGTGATGGTAGACTAAAAGTAGCCTGAATTATTGCCTACAGCATATTCAAAGTAGCCTAACCTTTTTATTAGATAGACTACAGGTTCACACATGCCCCGAAAATATTTAGTGTCTTTGTTATTTACTTATTCAAGAAAACGCTCAATGATAGACATGTGCATGTTTACAGAGCATCTGTTGTTAATATTAACCTGACACAATTTGTCTCTTCTCAAACAGTGCATGGTCTGTCAGTTGATTCTCGAAACGAATCAAAATCTCCAGAGCTGTCCACCGATGAATCACAAGATATCGACAGGGATATTACAGGTGACAGTAGCGATTTGGGAAAGAAGAGGAAAAGGAGAGTGCTGTTTTCCAAGGCTCAAACGTACGAACTTGAGCGACGATTCCGACAACAGAGATATCTCTCAGCGCCCGAGAGGGAGCATTTTGCAAGCGCACTACGGCTGACTCCAACTCAAGTTAAGATCTGGTTCCAGAACCACAGGTATAAAATGAAGAGAGCACGAGCTGAGAAAGGCATGGAGATGGTTAATCTCATGTCCCCAAGGCGGGTGGCCATTCCAGTTTTGGTTAGGGATGGCAAGCCGTGTGACATTATCAAAACTCAGGACCTTGAGGCAACATTCAGGGCTGGAATACCACTCACCGCATACAGCGCCTATCCTCTCCAACATATGAGTAGGCCTATGAGTAGGCCTTCTCATTACAGCACCGACGCCATTTCACAAATGCCCGGTGTGCATCACTTGGGCCAAATGTACCAATGGACCTGGTAGATGATGGACATGCTACTTGGAATAACTTTGATTTCGAAAAAGTTGTATTGAATTAGCTCCTGTTTTGGATGAAAATAATGCTCTCCCTCTATTTTATTCACATCATGCGATTAAGTGGGATTCGACCTAATAAGGTCTGGACAACAGGGCTTGTGAGATTCAATTGGGTTTTGTATGCTATTTGTTTGCTAAAGGAATGTAATATTTTGTGCGCAAATTTTTTGAATTATTTATGTCGTTTTTTCGTGTACTGTGTGTATAATGAACTTGAATATTTATGGCCGTGAATAAACCTCTGTCAGCTTTACCTGGTAATTATTATATAGCGTTTATAGGCCTAGGCCTAATTGAGGTAATGAACTGGGACTTCATTGATGGTTATAAATGGATGTAAATGTTTCATTAAATTTGGATATGTCCAAGTCAATAGCCTACCCTTACTCAAAACTAAATACATACACGTATTCCTACGCAAAACATGATTTAGTTCCTGAAATGTAATTCCTGTTTGTTTATAGGACACAATGCAAAATGGAAGAAAAGAACAAAAAAAATCAAGTGAATGTCTAAATATTGTCCTAATGTATTCGTCGATATTATTTGACGATTCGCTCTGTAGGCAAACAAACAAATGCATTATTTGTTTCTGGAGTGAAGACATAGTCCTTTTAAAGTATTTTTTTAGTCACTATTTTAATTGTCTTTAAAACCGCGTGTTAATGGAGTTTCATGGAATATCTGCAAAAATTGATGTTTACCATGTTGATACTGAATATGAACCAAATTATATTTTCCGCAACATTCTTTCACTCAGCAAAACGGTATTGCCTCTCAATTCACAAAGCAGACTCTGAAAATAGAAAAGTGCAGCTGTGTATGTGCAGGCCAGGGCTCACACAGCAAGGAAAAGAGAGAGGGTGTTGTGACAGTGCAGAGAGCTGTGGAGGTTTTGTTTCTATTCAGTTGTGTGGGTTGGGTCAGCTCATCTACTAGCAAGAGATGAGCAGTAAGTATCTCTGGGTTTTTGTCAAGGCTGTCACTTGGTTCCTTTGTGACCCTTGTTGGACACGTTGTATTCCATATGGACAGCTGGCCTTTAAAGGGGATGGGGAGGATCCCCTCATAAATCCCAACTTGTGTTCAGCTCTCAAACATGCCATTGTTGCCCTCTAAGAGGAGAGAAAATTACAAATTCATGTAGTATCTTTTCTGGTCAAAGAAGCCCCATTCACATAGAAGAGGGAGGCCTTATATTATAAGATATATCTGTCCTCCCCCTCCAACCCCCTCCCCCGAAGATTCCTAAATACTATAATACTTGGCACATTAAAGTTGCAACGTTCAAGCTTTCTCATGATTCTACATGACTTGTGTTGACGATGTTTAGGGGGGGTGGGCAGATTTCCAACAGACTTACCCCCTGCTTCTTTAAATCATTTGGCACAACTCTAGGGTCGTCTTTCTCTTGAACATATCACTAAAGCTACAGTATAGTCATATTCCTAGAAGGTGGAATTTATCATATTTTGTGTTATTGGGGAAGTATGTCAACTATCCACTGAGCATCAAACAAGCATGTGGTGTATTTTGCCACAAGATGGCAGCAGACGCCTTGGTGAAAATCATGTCTCACATTCCATTCCAGGGAACACATTTCTGAACATTCAATCCATATCAAGATGTGAGAGTGTTCTGTTGACTTCTGTTTTACCCTTCAGATTGTGTCCCTTCTTCATCCTAATGATAACATGATATTGTGACGTTCCATAGTTTTTGAAATGACAGATGAGCAGAATTGAGACATCAGACGATAATTTGATCTGGATTCAATGTTTGGAAGAAAAAACCCATGAGGATTTGTGCGTCCACTGGGTGATATTATATAGGCTGCTACGTCTTCCCTGTTCTCAGCAACAACCAGCACATTTCAATAGTTTACAATTACATTATTTGCATTGAGCATACAACTAAAACATGTTTTCCTTGTTAGTTGTTATAAGCAGAGAAGGTCCTAAATAAATGACATTCTTTTGACTGGCAATGTAATGTATCTTTTGTAATCAATTCATGTTGAAATTAAATTTGAGGCAAATAATATTGAAACTGGTGTCTGTTAAAAGCACATTTTAGCTGATTAATCTATCCATTCAGCAGAGCTGTGGGGTGGTTGGGAGTGGCTTGTCCACATAGGGGAGCAGTTGGGCAGCGAAAGACTTGTTCTCATTTAGTCCTGCAAGTGATGTCATCTACTGTGACGGTGGTAAAAGGGGTATATACAGTTTATGACTATCACATGCAGTGACTACTAACTGTCATATCATTTCTGTCACATAATTTGATAATATCAATTATCTGGATTGAATCTTGATTATGGGAGATTGCATCGCCTGGAAATACAGACACCAAAGCCGGCTCAACCCATAATTGAGCCATAAGCAAAACATTTTGGAGACCCCCACCTTGCACACGCAACTCCCCCAAAACCGGTGTATATAACAAAATAACTAATCATTTTCGAAAGTTAATAATAACAGGACATCACAGAAACTGTGTAGGCCTAAACAAGGGCATAGGAGTCAGCTGGACATGAGGGGGGCCATATTTTGCTCGGGGGGTTTATTCACATGTATTCACTGTATATTTACTGTTTGTTGTTGCCTACATTAATTACTTTACAGGTGAGTAGGCTAATGATGCTGCTGAAGCTGAGGCTAATAATACAATTCAAAATAAAAATCCTGAACGAAACCGGTGACTTGTTTTTCAAAATAAAAGTCCCACAGCAAAATAATCATATTATTATTATTGAATATTGCCTGTTACTAATAATATCTTCCAAGTAATAATCATAATAATAATAGTTACTGTTTTTTTGTTTGCGCGTAGTCCACGTGGAAGAGTCGGCTCTGATAGACACCATAAGGACTCTCCCATCAAACTGCCAGAATGCATTCCAAACTAGGACAGATAATTGGCCTCCACTTCCAGTCACACAGTCCGGTCATTGTGACCAGACTTCCAACAAGGCAGCTCCTCCATCCAACAAGATTACCTATCACGATCGATACTAAATGGTGAACATTTTAGAATTGCTTAGCGATTAAAATGCTTAAACCATAATGATTTCAGTGCAGTTCTTACTGTGTGAAAAGGTCATGATTGAGGATATCACAAAAATACGTAGTGTTGGAAATGTATAATAAGTATAGGTTGGTACTTGTTCCATATAAAATATGCCATGTCTGATGATACAATGATCAATTGAAGAAAATTAATGCTGGCATCTGGGCTGCAGACGGTGAGTGATTTGAAGGACAATTGTATCCTAGTAAAACCATCTACCCTGCAGCCTCAATGTAAACTGCTGATCTCCAGGATACATTGTGTGGAGCATTATGAACCGGAGCCCTCATCCGAGACTCCCCTGGACAATTGCAACCCAGTGTTTTCACAGTGCCCTCTTCATCTCTTTCATACCCACAGACATGCTGTCTGAGCTGCAGCAGCACAGGGTCTGTCAGCGTCACATGTTAATCCCACGGTAGCGCTCTGGAGGTCTCGTCCACTTGTGTAACTGTGGCCTTGCCCGGCTGCCAACGCCCCCCGCCCCCCCACACACACCCTCTCAAGAGTTTTTTCAGCAGGATCCGACCTCAGTGTAGAGGGTGTTCACTTCTTAGCCATAGCATTTAGCAATTTGACATGAAACTCTGTTTGTAATAAAAGATGAGTAAATGCATGTGGCGTGTGCATTATATTGCAGCCTTGACCTGAGAGATTAATGAGATAACTTAAGAAGGAAAAGCAATTGCACTCCTTCTTTACTCCCCCAAACATATAATGTGTACTGTATTTAGGTCGAGAAGCAGAAGTTGCTTTTCTCACAAAGGAGCTATATGTATCCTTGATTGTGTATTATGTCTTTACGGACATAATCCTGACAGACAAATGCAGGATGCAACCAGCTTAAAAGGTAAGCTAATGTATCAGGACTTTTCTTCAATGTACTTTTTTTGTTCTTTTTCTGTGTGGTGTTATGCGATGGGGTACACGCAGGGTGGACACTGTAGGTCAGAGGTCAACGGCCACACCTCCCACTCTGAGTTGCTGCCTGGCTTATACTCTGCTGGGAGCCTGGCTACCCAGGAGCCAGGTGGTCTGAACCCCTCCTGTTAGTAGCTTGAGTGGCTGCCTTTCCAAGAGCCGCAGGAGCACAGCTGCTTGTCCTATTGCTCCTCACAAGAGCAGGGGATTAAACAGGGAAGAGAGAGAATGAGGGACAAGGAGAGAGTGTAAGAGGTAGAAATGGAAATACGAGAAACATAGGGGAGAAGGTCAATCAAGATCTGTAGGCTGAATATAGAAGGCCCATGGCAAACCAAGAGGCACAAAGGATGCTATTAGGTTTATACACAAAATAGCATTCACCAATTTAGAGTAACAAAAATTAACTATGACTGAATTTTGATTGCAATCAGAATTTTCTAAATGGCCATTTAACATTTTGAACTTTAGTTTATAAAGTTGTGGCCATCTAACCTTCTCTAATGTTCTGTTGCTGTTGTTTTTATTTAAAATGGCAAGGCTTATGATATATGTGTTCTACAGTAATGATAGTAAAGAGTCATGACATAGACCAACACACAAAATCTCAGGAGGAAATAATGGTCAGAGTTTAATCAGCAAGAGTGGTTGTAGTAGAAAATATGGAAACCAATCAATAAGGTCATCTTATAGGGTCCATACAGCATACATCTATAGCACAAGTGTTAATGACCAGTGTCAGAGGGATAAACTGTGTGGAAATGTGCTGCTAGGTGGATGTAAAACATGTCTTTTTACGCCATAATGACTGTGTAGTGGTCTCAACACAAAAGAGAACGGAGCCATGATTAGTATGATAATATCCATGTCTTTCTAATTTTCAAAGAACATTTTACTTCCAATCCTGCAGTTTCTGAGATAGAGGGCAATTGTCTCATATTATGTGGTACAGAGATATGGGTAATTTAGATGAAAATGCAATCACTCCTGGGTGTTTATGAGGTTGGCTAAATTAATTGTGAAACACGCTGCAAAGAATAGGCCTGAGGAAATCAATTTAATTGAGATACCAACACTGCAGAGTGCCACTTATCCTCAGTCTATAATGAATAGTTTGTTGTGTGTTTTTATGTCAGAGTCTACGAAATCTAGCAGCAGAAAATCATCATAAATCTGCATTAGCATGATTAAAATATTAATATTTTCCAATGTTACACAGTCATACAACACAATGACCTTATTCTTAACATAATACTGGAAGGCTTGAACATTCATGCACCTCACAATATAAAAGGCTCAGCTGGGGTAAATTAACTTCTGTTATATTACATCATGTCATCTGCAAACTCTAAATTGGGCCAGATGATACAAAGGTTCACATAAAAAAAGCAACAATCACTGCTCATTTCAAGTGCACAATATAACGGTGAAAGGATGTTCAGCGAAGTGATCTCTCCAGAAAGCAAGATCTTTCTTGTTCTTGATGGATATCTTTGCATATTGATATATTTCCAAGTGGCCCTTCTTATAGATTAATATTCATCAAATCACTATTTTTACAGATGTTTTTTCCGTCACGTACATAGGAATAGGAATTAATAACACATATTTTACCTCAATACATTTAAATTGTCATGGAAATGAGAGACAGACTCACAATAGTGCACAATTACAGTTATTCACACATATCACTTCATTCAATAAGATAGTATATGCTTATGCTATGCTTATGCTTCTATAGATTAAATAGATGCTTTGGCTCATGATGTCCAAAAAAAACTAAACAGACTGTGATTTGAGGAGCTGCTGAAAACATGTCCATTTGTCCTGTGAGCTGTTGAAAACATGTCCATTTGTCCTGTGAGGTCAGGGGATGTCCAGAACCTGTGGGGACAGAAATGTGTAGAGTTATATTCTCTGCAATCTTACAAATGGTGGCTTGGTGGTTATAGAATTGTCATCAGAATGTAGATGTGTCCTTGATATGACCTATTGGTTTTATTATCATTATCTAAGTCATACCTCTTTGGCTCTTTCCTATTTCATTTTAGCTCAATACACTTGTCTATAACTATAGTAAGCTAATGTATGCCTGTTGAGTCCTATGCTTACCAACCCCCCAACCTCCCTACAGTAGTCTAGTATTTGTTCATTACATTCACTGAAAGACAAAGAATGCAGGGGTGGATGACAGGGGTCCTGCACAGCTTTGCCTCCCACTTGTATCTCTTGGATGGACCATTATTCTGCTGAAGGATGGGTCCAACGAATGCAGGGCCACATCTGGACGAATTCATCTGGAAGAAATAATCTGATATGAAGAATGTCAATTATTGAAAAAAAAAAAACTTGATAAGAAAAAACGATTATACGCGAATATGAAATTGAAACTATTACTGTATCAAAACAATCAATGCTGCCGACTGTGCAATGTGGATAACCAACATAGGATGTAGTATAACTATCAAAATGACTACTCCACTGTTCTTCCCAACGCGTCCACGCTCAGCGGTTAGGCTACACACTATAGGCTACCACCACTAAATGGTGAAGTTATTTACCCATGAAGTAGTCCTACCTCTATCATGCCTTCAAACATATTTTCAGACAGCTTTAGTGCCAGTCTGTCCACTCATAACT
This sequence comes from Argentina silus, assembly GCF_951799395.1. Taxonomy (NCBI): domain Eukaryota; kingdom Metazoa; phylum Chordata; class Actinopteri; order Argentiniformes; family Argentinidae; genus Argentina; species Argentina silus. The sequence continues at coordinate 9,235,811 of NC_139671.1, forward strand.
TTTACTGCTTGAAAATCTAAACCGAACCTCCTAGTTGAATGTGTCGTGACTGGGCTGGGCTATCTATTTATCTATCTATCTATCTATCTATCTATCTATCTATCTATCTATTTTCACGAGAACAATACGAGATTTTCACGAGAAAAATTATTTGAAATGAAGTAACTTGTTTTTATACAGTCTTGTCGTTATAGCCTATACTATGTTGTCCTATTACATCCTGTCATCTTTCGGACACACATAGGCTCTCAGTTAAGCAAATAGGCCCAGGGGTTTTCGAAAGGGGCTAATTGAAATGTCTTGTCAAGCTTACATGTCTTGCCATTCTCTGTGTCTGACTTCATCGCTAATACGGCATTGACCAAACAAAGAAATATGCAAGTTGACTGGAGGTCTTCTCCGTCATTCTGCGCGCAAGGAAAGTCGCAACAAGATGTTGTTGAGCTTTTAGTCGTGATAGTTGCACAGCTGCATGGCTCTCATCCAGCTGCCCTTTGTCTTGTAAAGGGCGTCTCCCGTTGGAACCAGAGAAAAGAACCAGAGAAAATAAAATAAAAACAGTGGACAAAATAGAACTGTAATTAATGTCCACATGGTCTCTGTCGCCCCAAATGCCATGGAAGTTGAGATCATTGCACGTTGTGTTGTATTGGGTTAACAAGCGCGGACTCCACACAAGCTCATTTGCTTCACTTACATCTCTGGTGCATTAGCAGGAGCGGTTCAGGACCCGGGCCCTCACTCTAAGCGCGCAAACCCTTTACTGACCTCTCCAAATCTCTCTCTTGTTATTGAGCCGGTGATGGCGGAATGCATCAAGTGCTCCATTGAAGCAAATATGCCATTCCTCGAACGACGTATAGTCTTTACAAATTACATTTGTTTTTGTTTTAGAACAATATGTTAGTATCCTAATCCGTTTCAAATGCAGATCAAGCTAAATTATTATAGACAGACATGGCTATTCGAATAGGTCAAGGCTTATAATTAACAAGGATATTCGTTAATCTAGATATTATTGACATAAAGAATCCGTTTATATTATATACACTTTTTGGCGACAAATATGATAATTTGATGTCATATTACTATATAATTGCAGGTCACTGGAGTAGAATGGGTTCATTTCCTCTCTCCGGAGTCAAAAGCTCCATTGTGCTATGTTATGTAATTCATGAACAAATTCATTTCCATCTTACATATAGCATCAAATGTTGCCATCCAAAAGGCCTATTTAATAATAATAATAAGAAGAAATATCTACTTTCTAAAGGCCTACCTGTATGGGCTATTAATAGCCTATATTTAATCTCAGGAAAATAATAGGGAGACGTAATATGCCTAGACTATTATTGTAACGAAGCTAATAGTTGTTCCAAGACAAAACTATTGAATAAATAACACATTTTGGATTTAGGCCTATACCATAACTCTTTTAAAGGCGTATCGCTGACTATTGGAACAGCTTTTAGTAGGCTACGTCAAGAACTCAATTGATAAACCAATACCAGGCTACTATATTGTAGACTATTTCAAACGGCTAATTACATAACGCTTACATTTTGAAACATCGGTCATATTATGCTTAAATAGCCTACCGGTTGAGTTAAACACATGATTGATTAGGTAGGCTTTGGTTTATTCATAATAAACCTAGAAAGTTATAGGCTAGGCCTACTCTGGTCAATAAAAGTAAATAAAACAAAAACTATTTACCTGCATTGTTCTGCAATTCATTGTAACCGAGCTGGATAGATTCCTTTTTCACGGCTACAGAAATATTTTGTGGTGAAGGGCTACATGGCAATCGATTGCCCCCCATAAATGTATGTTTTAAATGTATAAGGGCCCATGTCTTTTTCGTTATCGAATGATTCTCTTCTCCGTTCATGATAATAGGTCTGCCAGGGTTTGAATGTAAGTAATGAGAGTTTGTGGCCCCTAGCCATAGCCTCTGTCTAAAAGGTCCCTGAGGTTGAGAGGTTTTGCTATTTGCATACAGAAATTCATGGCACGGTGACTGGTACCTGTGATTGAATAGGCGTCTTCTGAAATGAGGGATCCACCAAGACATTTTTATTACAAAAAGTGACCCAAATCTTCCAAATGTACACATTAAAAGCAGTTATCTTGAGTAAATTATCTCCAAGAGAAGATGTTATGTACATTTTAACAAATAATACTATTACTAGATTAGGGTTACAAGCAAAAGTGAAAATGCAGAACAAAATAACACCAAAAACGAAATAGCCAAAATCGCTGCAGACAGAGTTAAATAATTACAGTCAATCATAACAATAGCATAGGCCTAGAAACAATTTCTGAACATGCCCGACAGAATCGGCAATTACATTGAAATTGCCATTCATGAAGATATAGATTTGTACCAGACAAAAATCAGAACGGTAAATAAAAAATCATGTCAAGTCTAAAGAACGAATGCAATCTAGGCTAATCTGTTTGTATACAAATGCAAAGCAAGAGTGAATGGAAGAGTAACTTCAACTTCAACAGCCATGCACTTTTGAAATAGCCAGTCTCATAACAGACTAGGCCTAACCGTATTTGGCAAGATCTGTTTTATATCGGCTGAGGATTCTTTTATGCAAACACCTAAATAACAAATATAAAATAATTCACCTGTTGTCAACTGACAAAGGTCTTAAAGTGATACGAATGTCACGAAATCCCACATTTATCAAATTATCCTGCCAACTTTAATTACCATTAAGAATGGTTAGTTAGTTGAGTTGGTTAACCTACGAAGTAAATGACCATGCACACACAGGCTTATGAGGCTGGTGTTATCTTATATTTTAGAATGAATCGTAAAACATAGGCCTATCGTCTTTAGCCAACCTCGTTTAACAGACGTGCACTTTTAGGGTATGTAGCCTAGGCCTACTCAAGTTGTTCGAAATGAAATCATGCAAATTGTAAGTAAGACAATAGTCTAATAAAAAAAACAATAGTGGAAATAATGGGGAAAATACTATGTATATATATTTGAACATATAATGGTTGTTGTGCTACTAATGTTTTAAAATTCGTGCGTACATTTCATGATAATCGTGAAGTGAAAACAAAATAGCTGGCAAAAAGAAACAATTGAGACAGACTAATAGCAACATATAGGCCTACATCGAAATGTAAGACAAAAGTTAGATAGTAAATAGGCATTGTCGTCATTTTGGTGACACTGTGTCTCGTGTCTGGTCGAAGTGCTCTCAAGTCAGTAAAATTATCTGGTATTTCATTACAGAGCAACAGCTCCTCAATTCCCCCACACTAACCATCAGACATTATGAGGTAGCCTACTTTAATCAGATCAATCATCCATGATAATAGACTACATTCCAGCTATTTATGAAGAAGATGATGTTTACATCAACTAGGCTATGGCATCTTGCTTATCTAAACTATCGTAACATTTTTCTCAATTACACCGGTAAAATGTCAACGGCCATTGTTGGCCCGTTTGGCGCGTTGCTCCGCCCCCTGTGTTTGTCGTAAACCTGGCGCCTGGTTAGAGTAAACCCAAGATAAGAGCGTCCGAGGCTCGCCTCCTTCTCCAAGGCGATCAATTGGATTTCTCAGACGAACAAGTAGTCTCTTACGTAGGTGTCCTGCAGCAGTGAGGGGAACACAGCACCACGGGCTTGTTCCGCGTTCAGCGAATTTACCTGCGGGCTAAACCATGTCCTTGAGCCCAAAGCACTCAACTCCTTTCTCAGTGACAGATATTTTGAGCCCAATCGAAGAGACCTACAGAAAGTTTGGAGGCATGGACAGCACAGGTAACCTCGCGTCTCCGCTAAGCGCATACCGACAAAGTCAGGTGTCTCAACCGAGCATGCAGCAACACTCCATGGGCCATAACACCGCAGTGGCGACGACTTATCACATGCCACACGGTGTATCCCAGTTCTCCAGTGCTATGGGAGGATACTGTAATGGAAGCATCGGTAACATGGGAGATCTCCCGTCGTATCAGGACACCATGAGAAACGGCGCAGCGGCAACTGCTTGGTACAGCGCAAACCCCGAGCCCCGCTATCCAACAAGTAAGTTGATCGACTACTCATGCTGTTAGAATAGCCCTACTCTTAATAAATGAAAAAGACCATTTGTTTTACAGAATAATTCCATGGAAACTCTACAAATTATTCCAACACTTATTTTCAGAAAGCCTACTTTGTGGTGCAATTGGAATATTCGTCTAAACGTATATCTGCATGTTTTTATTCCAAGTTTCTAGATTCATGGGGGCCTCCACTGGGATGAACATGGCCGGGATGGGGGGCTTGGCAGGAATGGACCCTACCAAGTCCATGGTGACCTTACACAGTGCGCCCAGGAGAAAACGACGCGTGCTCTTCTCCCAGGCCCAGGTGTACGAGCTCGAGAGGCGGTTTAAGCAGCAGAAATACCTCTCAGCGCCCGAGAGGGAACACCTGTCGAGCATGATTCACCTCACACCGACCCAGGTCAAGATCTGGTTCCAGAATCACAGGTACAAAATGAAACGACAGGCGAAGGACAAAGCCTCACAGCAAATACAACAAGAGAACGGAAACGTGTGCCCACAGCAACAGTCACCGAGGCGGGTGGCAGTGCCCGTTCTCGTTAAGGATGGCAAGCCCTGTCAGAACGGATCCAGCACACCGACGTCTAGTCATCAGCAAAACGGCTCCGTGGGAGCGATGACAGCAGCGGGCAGCGCGGTCAATCACCATCAGAATCAGCAGGTGAATCCGTTATCCTCTGCCGAAGAACTGGAGGAAATGTCTCCCAGTCCCCCTATTCTACACAGCCAGATAAATATGGCTCAAACAGATGCGGCTCTAATTGAGTACACCAATAACATGGTTAGTTCAAACCTGCTCTATGGCAGAACTTGGTAGGAGAAATTTGACATTTTATATCTTTATTGTAGAGACAATGTCAAGTGGATGTCAAATGAACAAAGACCCGGATTGGGACCGCAAGGACAAGCACCACCATCATGTCTTGACATTTCTTAAATGGCATGGTGCACTTTTTTAAAGAATTGGTCGATCGTGCATGTTTACTGGTTTACTGGTTCCTCGCTTACTGAATGAAGCTCCACGCTGCTCAGTGGGCTACTGGGTGTGAAGAGCAAGGGCATATTAAGTTTTACATTGTCGGAACTAAAATTTTGGAATGACACTGAAAATAGCCTATATTATAGGCTACAGACCGAAGTATTGTAAAATATTTAGTTTAACGAACCTGAACTGTACATATAACAAAACTACTGGAATTTCATGTGACTGTATTATTTTTGTTTTAAACGAAACATTTGTTATTCTTTTGTTAATTCCAAGAAATGTGATTGCTGCTCCATATATATAAACAAAATCACAATCCAATAATTCGGTTGGCAATTCTGCGTATATTCATTTTGATAGAATGATTAGGAGGCACATTTTAATTTCCAGTGAACTTCGTTGTTTGCATCCTCAGTCAAACGGCCTAATTAAATTGTATTACCATGTTAACTTGTCTTCGTCGTTATCATTTTTATTGTTCCTTTTTTAAATCATTACCTCACAGTTGGGAGAGAAAGCTGACTGGAGATGATGCATATGATAGGCGATATATTAATTAAATATAAAAATAATATTCCAATCAACAATGTTAAAAGGCCTATAACCTTAATGAACGAATGTATTGAAAACAATCTTAGACATTGATTGAAAGGCAATACTATTCAGATGCATAATGGAATATCAGAATTGCTAAAGACTTGGAAACAACTAAGTTTACAAATTATTACAAATAAATTTGCTCTCAACAAATTTCATGTTATTTTCCTTTTGTTTCTTGAAATGTATTCAAATATGTGGGTTTTGATAGGTAAGCGAAAATACTGTAAATTACAGAGACTGACAGAATTGAGACCTAGGCTAAAACATATTCAGAGGGCATATCCATTTATGAAAATTGGTTACAGCAATGTAATAAACCAAGATGCTAATTGGAACTGAAATTCAATGGTTTGGGATGATTACAATTAAACCAAAGACTTGGTATACCCACCAGTTTGTTGAGCTACCTAAATTATTTAAGAATATCAACTTGAGAAAAACAGTAACAACAAAAACAGCAGGGATATGATTTCAAATCACACTTTAAGACAAATTAAGATTTTATATTTGTAAGGAAAAAAGTTTAACATTATTTTGGTAACATTTCTGAAACCTAGCTGAATTAGGGGGCTCATTTTCTACTTTAAAAACAAACAGACAATGACACAATTGTCTTTTGACTCACTTGTATTTCACAAGTTTTACAGGCATCATTCTTAAAAATTCAGTACATAAGAACATGACAGGCAAATGTAAAAGAAAAAAATAACATTTTACAATTAAACAGTCTGAAAAAGACAAGTAGCGAAAAAGAAAACACTTTTCAGCCCCTTAGTTTACATTCAACTCCAATTGTATCTTCTTGTAGGGGGTGGCATGGGGTAATTCCGTCCAGAGTTGTATCCCTGTAAAATACCAAAAATACAAGGGCAGGAATAAAAAAATGTCATTATAGAGCTGTATTTGAAAATCGAGTGCGAGAAGAACAAAGATGGCAGGAATTCTAATGAACAGTATAATCAGTGGCTGGAATATAGTTAGCAACCTATCCGTCTATTCCATTTATCCCAATGACTTAATAGGTTATCACCATCCTAAACGATGCGTCCTGATTAAGCACATAGCTATGATCTGGTGGCGTGTTCCTTGTCCCTGGTGGAGTGCTATGAAGTCAGAGTTACCTGCTGTTCTTCAGTGTCGTCTCTGCGGTTGTCGGGGCGCTGCTGATAGTTGGACTGGCCCCGCTGATAGTTGCCTTGGGCCCCTCCGCGGCCTCTGTTCACGTTCTGATGGTAAGCAGCTCCTTGTGACTGCATCGACCGATCCCAGCCGTGCCCACCGTACTGCTGCCTGCACAGTCGCAAACATGTCCAAGATCAGCCTTCAAAATCACTCTCATAACATGCTTGATCTATCTTTAATAGATGTTCAGCAGCAACTCAATCAGCACATCAGAATTGCACTTTAGTTGAATTTAAGAAATGAATATAATTTCCTTTGAATTGACAGACCCATGTGCCATATAGAGCATTTCAAGCTGTTGGCCTTCCATACATTTGTCCAACCCATTATTCTGTCAGACTGCCTGATCAGGAGCAAAAAAAAACCCAACAAAACTACACTTTTCAAGTTCTATTGATGCAGACTTCAATTGACTGTGGTGACCTAGCAACATCCCTGCTAATTGGTAGAGCAGGAGATTTAATTCATAAAGGGATAAAATGGCCACCAATTTCTCATGATTTAATGTATAAGAAGAATATGAAAGAATGCAAGAGTATGAAATAAACCATATTTACATGTGGCTTGAATTGCACTCATCCCTGAAATGAGGACACCACATTGCCACTGTGTGATGAGCACACATCCAACACACTGCGGCTCTCCATGAACAACAGCTCAGCAATGTGTTGATCCATAAGCAAACCCACCACATTAAGTCTCATCTTATTCACAACAATGGAGGAGGAAAAAAAAGTAGAAATCAGCCCATCCCTCATTATTGAACCATGTCACATTCTTCCCAGTGCCAGACTTAGCAGAGCAGTGGAATCCGTAATCCCTCCTCCAAGTTCCTTATGCATTTCATTTGGTCCAGTCATAAGTAGTTAAAGAAACTGTTTTCAGTTGCCGCTAATAACTACTGACCTAAGGTGACAAGAGAGCCACAATGGGCCTGGAAGGCCTGAAAAGTTGAACCAAAGAACCTGATTAGTACCTCAAGAGGTCTGGAACCAGAATCAATGGCTGGTCTGTGCGGACACTGTCTGCAGCGCGGAAATGATACCGCTACAACAGCATTAGTGATGCCTCATTAAGTTATGCAAACCTCCTCAAGAGGTTTCGAAGCTCCCCATTTATTATTTGTTTAGACATAATGTTTAAAAATCATGGAATATGCATGTGAGACGTAGAAGTTTAACATCCAATGCTGCTGCTATGGGCTTGTGGCTGTGCAACAATACTATAACAAAGTACATATAGAAAATGCACCACTGCATTGAATACTAAGTGAATGAATACATACCAGGATGGAGACAAGCTGTGGGAATACTAGTAGGCTAAGAAAAGTAGACAAAAGCCATAGACCTCACCTTGGATATTGCTGGGTTTGAGGGTTGTATGGGGGAGGTGCCCCTAATAACCCATGCTGCCTGTAATCTGTTGGGAACAAGAGACATTTTCTGAAAAGTAGTTCTGTTAAAGCAGGTCAGTTATAGTATCACTCACAACAAGCTATCATCACAGGAGCAATACATGGTACAGCAAAGCTTCACATTCCATAATTCTGTGAATGTGTACAAAATATGTTGTTCAAAAAACATTTTATATATTTCTATGGATTGGCACATGTATTACCAATGCAGACAAATGTCTAAAACACTGTCAAAACACTTCTATTGCAAAGTGACAACATTTATAAATGTACGGAATCCACTTTCACTGCTTTGAGAGAAAGCTAAACCTGTTGAAAGTGACAACTTTGGTACACAATACTGAGACAGAATGAACAAATGTGGAAGTTAATTAACCCAATTCACCCTGATAAAACCCCCATATCACAACGACCCATTTCTATTTTAAAACTGATGATGAGAAAACAGTTGCCATGATGAAATTAAACCCATTCAAGCCTCAAAACACAATAGGATTTGAGAGGGGGAAAAAGAAAAGGAAAAAAAATGCTGCATTTGCATTTCTTCTCCAGAAAATGAAATAAGCATTCAGCAGACAGCATTGTGGATGACTGAAGTACCCTGGTTTCATCGCTGGAAGCCCTTCACAAAACCACCCTTAAAAAAAAAAAAAAAAGAGTAGCGAACGGCTTCTTCCAGATCCGCTGTTGCCAAGGCAATGACCAGCTGCAGGCCTCAGACTTGTTTGTTTATAGGGGCAGGCCTAGTGAGTGTTTTAGATGGAGAAGAGGGTGCTGGGTGGGGTGAAGGGTGGGGATGAAAAGAACTTCAGCAAAGAAAAGGCAGTCATTTAGAAACCTGGATTGGAGCTGGTGTAAAAATGTTTGATGGCAATAGGATCTTGGAAATAGCACGTTTGGCCTGGTGGCACGCTGTGAGATTTTGGCCAGTGTTTTAATGCATGATATTAAGGGAATGGTCTTGTAAGTGATGACAAGGGGAAAATATGTGTCAGTGTTACTTGTGACTGGAATGCAACATGTTTTAATAAAAGCCCAACTGACTGGGAGAACGCTTTGAGATAGTAGTTGGCCAAATAAATTCCAGTCATACGATATAAAAAAAAACAAATATTTAGCACTCAGGCAGTTTGTCAAAACAAATGTACTAAATTGGATTTCTCGATTTTGGTTTTTAATAATGTCCCCCAACCGACAACCTTATAAGGACCACCCACACTGGCTCCAACTATAATCCTGTCACTTCCTCTGTCTTCTCTCCTGTTCTGATCACCACTCAAAGGAGGGAATTGCAATTAGACACCTGTCCATCTCTTCAATTAACAATGATCTAAAACTCTATAGAGCTCTGAGCCATGTGATACAAAAGACAACATAGGATTACGCTGTAAATCCTTAAAATACACTACGTTCACTGAATTAACTCAGGGATTACAACAACCCCAAACAACTTACATTTCCCCCTTTTATTTTCTTTTTCAATTACACTAGAGGTGTTAGAACACCAGAGTAGATGAAGTTATTGTTGCTATTCAGTCTATTTTCACTGACGCATTAAAAACAGACACATTGCAACTTCAGTGATACAACAAAGTTGATAATACAATGTCACTACATGTCAGCACAATAATGGCCACCAGCAGAGTCTCCCCAGTTGGTCATTACACACCAGCTGTTTTGATTAGGGTTAACAAAGCCCAGCAACATGTTTCAGAGGCAGTGAGTAGACGCATCACCACAGGAGGTAGTTGCACAGTCAAAGGGGAAGTTAACTTTGGTTTCAACCCTCTCCAGACTATGCCACACATCCAATCAAACAGGATCCTCCGAAATGCTTTTATCAGGGGGGCCAGTATGTCCAGGCCCACTCGACAGCCTCATTACCAGCCCTAGTCTCCAGCACACTAATAAGCAAACAGGGACCCAGGACCCCCAACACAAAAGGCCCACCCTAGCCAGCCGCTGTGATTACTATCAACCTAGTAGATCCACCCGGGGAATAACAGTTAAAACAGCACAAAAGCATGCATTTGAGCTCCTGTTCCACAACTTAGCAGATTTGAAGTCTCTTCTGAGAATAATCTCGCTAATTATTTTCTATGTTTCACAGATTTCGTTATTCAACTACGCAGAACAATGCACCAGCTAAATATGGTAACGTTCCACAATCATGAAAACTCTCTATAAAACAGTTAAAGCAAACATTCTCGATGTATAAACGGCAACATTCCCCCTTAATGTCTTGAACTTGTCACTAGACATTTCCAAAATGATTTCATAAAAATTGTCCTTCATGACTAAGAAGGCGTCTGGGCTTCCACTCAAGGCATATACATCAAAGGCATTCTAGTTGGCGAAAATTAAGCAGTAAGAATTCACTACATCAACTTAATTCAATACTTAGTTCTGCAGAAAATACTGTTATTACATCTCTTCAGGAATATAAGGCCATACATTTAAAAAAATGCAGACAATGTAAAGTGATAAATCAGAGAGAGAAACAGATTCAATCACAGATGGGCAGGAGTATTAACCTTGATTGCCTTAATCAAAACAACTGGAAAAAAAGAGAGAAATAAGTCCTACACATGGCTAATTGGCAAGTTTGCCATCAGGAATGAACAGCAGAGGCCAAGGGAGGCGCTACTGCAATCCGGAGGAGCCAAAAACCCTTATTTGCATCAAGTGCCACCAGAATAGCCTCGACTCCCCCACAAGCTATCAGCAGCCAGATGAGATTATTCATCAACTTGCAAATTGGCACATCAAAGTCAAATTGGAGAACTGCTGTCAGAGGACCACAGGGCTGAGGCCAAGGTGCAGGCAGAAGCCCATGATTAGGTGCTGGGAACGAGGATTTTCCTCTCCAGATGTGGGTTAGCATCCCAACTCCCCAGTGCAGTGAACAAAGGGGTATTTAATAGTATAATATTGTACATTTTTTTGGGGAGAGCTTCACTTACACTGCCTAGGACAAAGACAGTTGAATATAGCAGCATGTAAGAGAAGATACAGCTTTCTGAGCTGATTTACAATCAAGACAGGTCTGCAGGTGGATATTTGGCTGCAACATGAGGCCAGAATTTCAACAAGACTATATTTCAGTAGATGGGAGATGGAATAGATCAGTACATGTTTGCCTGAGGCCTGGCTGTCAGTGAGTGTCAGGTTCTTACGTGGGAAGGATGGCTGACCACCACCACTGTGGGGAGGGCGGTAATTTCCTTGGCTGTAGTTGCCAGGGGGCGGGGCATTGCTGTACTGTCCTCCTCCTTGCTGGTGCCTGTTCATGCTGTGACTGAAACACAACAGCAAAGAGCAAGTTAGACACACCAAACAGGTGGAAATGTTTTATGATTGAAACATGTATTCCAATTGAAATTCAGCACAGTATCACCTTGCAAACTACCGTTAATCACAGTTACACGCGTAAACCCTGCTCTGAAAACAATTCATTCATGCCAGGTTTTCCTAATAACCAATCTCTGAGCACCTGCCCGTTTGGCCCCATCAAGGCAAATAACTGCTTAAATTACATAGTTAAGGATTTGGTTGACAAAATCTGAATACATCATGTTTCTTCGGCGCCATGCATAATTCATTGCTGAACATGCAAGTCAGAATGAGCCAGATGTTCAATTATTCAGGTTCCTTAATGACAATTCAGTCGAACATGAATGCCGAAGAAGTAAAAGAGCTTAGATCACAATCAAACGTGGGCTTCTAATGGCGACCTTTAAAGTGACACAGGTAGGTCTGGCTGAAAATCTTATGGTCTACAATGCTCTGTAGACAGAGCTAGTCTGGGGAGACATACCCCAGAGCCCTGAAGCCTGACTGATCCAGATGGGCTTGCTGTCTGTTGGGGTTGAAGCCCAGCTGAGGCCTCCAGCTGCCACGGTGACCGCCACGATTGCCCCTCTCCCAGTCCCCCGGCTTCAGCACCTTGGCAGGCATTCTGACAGGACAGGGCAAACAAATTAAAGAATCAGGTACATGTTGCATCTGTGCATTAGACCAAATAAATGTAGTAGATGCCATTCTTTATAAATCAAGGATGTGGTGTACAAATTCAATTAAGATCCATTTAAATGCACTATAGGAAGTGAAACAGTATTTCTTATAGTATCTCAAAAGAGCTCCTTGATTTTATACGGGATTACAGTGAATTTGAAAGCAATTCTTCTAAGCACATCTACACAGTACAGTATGTGTCAAAGATAAACTCATATTTATTCCAATCAAAAAGCACACTGATGAAAATTAAAATTGTCAATAAAACAACAAACATAATTAACTCACTTGGCTCCAGGAAGGATGACAGCCTTGAACACAAAGCCCTGTGCATATTGTGGATCCGCATAGTTCACACTGCAATTAAGAACATCGATTAAACGGCAAATTCCATTTTAGAAATCACAACTAGACCCACTGAAAAGATAAGACCCTCGTCAAAAATGCCCAGATGCCTTGTAATGACAATAAACCTTGCAATGACAATCACCAACCCGCACCAAGGATGAATTGAGCAAAAGGCATTTCCTCGTCAGACACTTCAATGCAGGCCATACTGTGCTATTGGATCAATCCACAAATGTGTCCTCAACCTTGTCCTAACTGCAGTCTGAATGTGCATGGTACAGCTCCACAGACTGGCCCCCGGAGGGCCATGGCCACTTCGAGGAGTGACAGGTGCAGCTAGAGCCAAACCCCTTCTCTTTTGTGATGGTAGTCTGAGATCTAGTATTGAGGTCTGAAATTGGAATTTCACATTCTGACCTTACTTTTCTCCTGTAGTCAACACCACTCACGTACTGTACATTGAGGAATGTGAACTTAGAGACTATCACTTTCAGGTCAACCCACAGCCCCTCGGGGTGCATGCAGTACAGCCTTTTGTACCGCAAAATAACGTGACAGGCTCTAATAAGTGCATTTAAATTGTGTATTTAAATTGTTTACAATGGGAGCATACACATTTAGGTCTGAACATCACACAGGATGCCTTTTCAACGGCCATGTGGCCCTCTTGGGATCACCTACTGAATCAAAACGGTGTTAGAAAGCAAAGAGATTATCCTTACCCTATCGCACTGTTCTGTGCAATGTCACGCAGAGTGGGGATTGGAGACTCCACTGGCCTGAGTGTAAATTAAGTTTCAAAACATTACATCAAAGGACAGCCATGCCCTTCTAGTGAGGGATGGATGAATGGCAAAAAGAATAACTTGTATCAGAGAGTAAAGCATGTGGTCCTTACTTATCTGGTAGGATAGGGTCCGTGGTGTCAAGATTTAATATGCCTTGGATTCCATAGCATAGTTCTGCAGGCATCTCAGTGCCCTGTGGAGATAAGCACAAAATTTAAGTAGTGACAAAATAGTAGGTCATGGAAGTGATTTAAATGATTAGGTTGCATGGATGCGGCTTTGCGTACCTCGTGCGATTCTCCGCGGTAGAGTTCCTGGATGAAGTCACAGAGAGAATGGGACTTCCCCACAAACAACACATCGCTTCCCAGGCTGTTTCGTTTGGCTAAAACAAAGATAAAATCTAGTCAATATCGAAAAGGACTGCCTCAATTCTCTTGTAAGGAGATAACAAAAAGCGAATAATAAATCAGGCCATAACAGGTAAATGAAGATGAGGAAATGTTACTGACTCCTGTGTTCAGTTGGTACATTCACACATGAAACACTATTGTGTAATAATGGGGTGGTTTGGGAGCTAAGGAATACAACTACTTACTTTCCTCAGAGGAGAGGTCAGGGTAGACATCTGCCAAGGCTGACCTCAGCCTGCGCTCATCCACGAAGGGCAGCAAAGCCACACCTTCAAGAGGAGGGAAAAAACACATCCATGATAAGCAGATCATCCTATATCTACCATCATACAAAGGTTTCAATTCAACGGTAGATTATTGTCATGACTTACCCTGCCAAGCGTACTTCTTTCCGTTCAAATCAATGGCAAAGTCATCAGGGTAGAAGTCAATGATAGAGGAGTCCTGTTGGAGAGGCAACGAGAGTAGAGGCAAAACTATATGAAACCTTATTCATGTAGAAGTATACACACACAGTACTATATTGTGGGAAAATGGTCATCTGGAAAAGGTAATTGTAAAATGTATTCCAAAAACGACCACAGCACTACCTGACAGTACAGTGACCACAAACACCTGTGGTCACAAAATCAATTGTGACCAAAGAATGTATGGTAAAGAAATGCTACAACTGAAATTTACCAGGTTGCTCATGAGTGACCTCCATGTTGTGGGCAGGAAATTTCCACTGGCAGCAGGAAACACACCCATCAGCTGCTCCAGGGGCTTGAACTGCACATAGCAAGCACACAGAAGGTTAAACAGGCTTAAAAGAGATTCACTATTCTTACAATGGCAGACAATTTAACTATGGCTGTAATGTCAAAACAAAGTATGTCTACTAAGAACATAAGTAAGCACAGAATAACTATCTGGGGGAATGGCCAAGGTAAGTGGAAAATGGGGTGCAATTGTAAAAACAGTGAACCACTCCTTTAATAAGAGGATGGGAATGAGAGAAAAGCCTTCTGTTCATTCTTACCGGCTTGGTATCAGTTTCAAATTCTGTGAACATTCCTTTGATGTCTTTGAAGTCGGACGCAAATGGGGCGTAGTGGAAAGGGAAGTACCACTTCCAGGATGCACACCCCTGTCAATCAACAGGACAAACAGTTAATGAGTTTCTCACCGAGATAAACCTGTGATACCTCGAGCCCCACCGGCTGGCTGGGGCACACTAAATATTCTGGATGTGGATTGATTCACATAAATGATTGGCAATTCAACAAAAGTAAAATAGAAAAGCCTACTGGAAAAAAAGAAAAGAATGCACAGGTAAGGGATGTACAAATACCCCTGCCTTATCTTCCAATCCTCTGCCTGCATCACACTAATCAAGTGACATTTGGCTATGACTGACATTTAAATCTGAAGATTGCATACTTCAGGAAATCTAGATAGTAGTGAGGTAGAGGTTGTTAAACCATGAAGTTTAAATCAGTATGCCTATAAGTAATGGTGGACCTGAATACGGCTTGGGAGGTGGGAATTAGCACACATACATTTCCAAAACAATCAAATACCGGCTTAGTACCTCTTCATTCTTACTATACTAACAAAATGAACACATTCATTTCAATCCCTTCCCTATTGTGAAGTCAAATTATATTTGTGCAGTATCAGTAAAAATAATATTAACCCTGCAAATAGAACCTCAAAACATTTATCCTCTGCTAGTGAATTACCATTACCAATGGGTGACCTTCATGATTGCTGGAATGAATGCTCTTCGAGAGAATGAGATTTCTTTATAAAATTCAACAATTCCTACACACGTCTTTGCAAATCTAATTTAAATGCCAACATGTCTACCACTTCAAATATTTATTCAAATAACAATGTGGGACATTTTGACTCAAATGAATACCATTTGTGATTCAGAGAAACTGTCCAAATGTCATCATTTCATTTTACATTCATATTTCAAAACACAAAACTGCCTTTTCAATGGCAATAACAAAAAAAAAACGTGCCAAATCGTGGTAATGTTATGTTATGCATAGGGATCCAAAAAACAGGTGTGAATTGCTTTGTGTTTTGGCTCCATGTTAGCCCTGATCCCTTTCCCAGAGCAGTTGGCGACGTGTGCACGCTCATAACTCTGGGCACAGTGGCAAACCCGTGAATGTGTGGCAGAAAAGAACAGACACGTCCCCATCGATGGAGGGCCTTGGTAATGAATACATTTAGCCTGTCCCCCTGGGACGGCTTTCAATTGCCGAGCATGTGGTGTCAACACAAGAGCCCGCATGTACAGAGCTCACAATTACCTCGGACAAATCCCTAAGCTCCTGTCTAATCAGACAAGGATCTACTGGAGAGAATGGACAGCTAATTATTGAATTTAAAGTTAAAGATCAAGATCTGCATTTACAGCTAACAGATAAAGTGATACATCATTTCTCCATCAACAAAAGTAAGGCAGCTTGATCTCTCGAACTGAACAAACAATTCCATAGAGATCCTTTGATATTAAAAAACCAAGAGAAAAACTCAATTGATAATCAGTAAAATAATTGCCTGTTGAAAGAAAATTACCCATCTATTTTCTACCAGGCATGTTTAAAGGCTATTTTGAGGGGACAACTGTCAACTGTCTGAACAAGTAAAGGCGTGCCCTACCTGGTAGTAGTATCTCAGGACCCAGCAAAGTCCCTCCACGTACGACTTGACGACTTTGCGTCGAAAATCATCGTCAGTCACGTCAACGTCAAACTTGGTCTTGTAGTATCTCTGCTTCCAACCGTCCTCCCACAACCTTAAACATGAATATACAGTAGTTGCATCACATTCACTGGAGTGGAGCGAGGTCTAATTTCAATTATTAAAGTCGGATGACAGGCTTAAGATACAAAACCATTATAACTAGCTAGAAATAAGTAAGTCCATCTGAACAATTGTACTCAGTGGGGCCAACAATTGTCATCGCACAGTCTTGCAGGTTTGTAACGAGGCATACCTAATAAATAAAATAAAAAACTGAATAAAAGTATTTATCTTGGTCTTTTTCTATACTCTTACACACGGTTTCCTCACCTTATATACAAGATTTTAACATACTAGTAGATTTGCAATGCAGTGCCATTCTGCCCACATAATCAAGGATGAACAACATCTGTCTAGTCAATCCTCCACATTGGCCCACGGGGAGAGCAGACTTGTAACAGGAAAGCCACCATGAATACCAATTTAGCCCAATGGATTTAACAGCTTTGGCAAGCACATCACAGAGGAATTTATGAGAATATTCCGCCTTTCCATATTAATCACTTGCAGGGGGTGGGGTGTTAGGAGTGGAGGAAACCACAGAGGAGCATCTCTGAAGCGCATGCTGCAGTGCTGAGGCATAAATCAGTGTTTCCCCCCTGGCTGAGATGCATGCCTGGCTGGCCAGCATAGGCATTTACCTGACAACATCCTCAGGCTCTGGCTCACTGTCACTGTCCTCTGCTTTCCGCTTCACACCCCTGCCATCTGGACCATCACTGGGCCCTGCAGAGGACTTGACGAGACAGAAGATTCAAGAGAAATTTGAGGAATGAAGAAGCGACACAGCAATTGAAAATCCAAAACTTGAACAGTTTTAGGACAAATTGTCCCTTGAAAAATATATTTATTTCAATGATAAAAATCAAAGCTTAGGCAATATTTAATATAGGGCAATATTTCCACCATAGCAGAGGACCTAAAGGGGTGGACTGATTCTCTCCTTCTGTGTGAGGGCTTCATCCCTGATCATAAGGACATGTAACAACCTCAGCGTGAGTGTACAGACGCTGCCCTTTGCCATGCTTCTTTTGTGCCCACCTTATTCATGTGCAAATAGCAGCTTGCGCTGTTGTTCATTCATGCATTTATGAAGCAAAGGCCGGACGAAGAGACTCCATAACAGCTTCTTACAATATACATTAAGAAACCTTTACATAAACAGCATCAACAGAACATGCAATGCCACTGTGCTCAGTCCTGACAGCCTGCAAATATGAACACCACCATGGATCTCAGTTGCATTTGATTAACGCAAGCGGTATACAATTCTGATACATCTTCTGTATCACAAATAAAAACTGTATACAATCAAAGGGAGTGTGAGACACACCTGTCCACCATTCTTCATCATGGCCTTCAGGGACTGAGCTGCATCCTGGAAGGAAGTAAAACTGTTGTAGCGACGCACAAGATTGCACTCCGGATATGTTTAAACATCTGTAAACAGACCCTAAAATAAGCAAACCTTGTTGTGCTGGTCCCTGCCCTGCATCCTCATGTCGGAGGCCTGGTGCCGTGCGTTCTGAACAGGTTGAGGTCTGTCTCTCCCGCCAAGGGCATGGGGGGCAAACTGACCCGTGGTAAGGAAGGCGGGCCGCTGCTGCTCAGCCTTGACACACAAAAAAGAGAAAGAAGGTTGCAGGGACACTGTGCGGACTAAACATTTTAGCAGTTACATTACCTTGGTTTAAATCAAACAGCTTTTCAGGAAATGGACCATTTAATGTGTGGATGAAGCCCCAGTCATAAAGGTCCACAATACTATTCATCAATCATCATCATCTATTACCCTGACACTTTTTTTCCAGGTCGAAACCAGTCACTATTCAGAAAAAATAGTAACCTTGCACACACTGTCTGTAGCCCAGCAATCCAGAGATATCAATAGATAACCTTCATCCTCAGTTCAGAACATCCACATTCACAGCACTGAATGAATTAAAATCGCTGAAATAAATGGCCTCGCTTAGTCACAAGTCAAAGAAACAGAGCAGATTCGTAAATTCGTAAATCTCATCAGGCAAATTGCTATGCATCGGCACATGACCTCTGTTTAAGAATGGTACAACATCAAAATTAATCACCGAATAAAGCAATGTGTGCAAGAAATCCGATTTTCCTGACCCTATTTTTCTCTTGGAAATACAGTCTGCCACTTGTGGGTGTTTTACATAAGTCACATTAATGTTGCACGGCCCTGATTGGCTGACAGAATGGTCACTGCCTCAGCTTTTCACAAGGACCAAAACAAACTCCACATGAAATAACGGTAGCTAATTAGCTATATATATATAACTAGAATCAGCTTGCTAGCCAATTTACTATATTATATCTATACATCTCCTCTCCGTTGATAAACACAAGGACAAAGGGTAATTGGCTATTCAAATGAAACCCATTTCTGACGTCAAGACAGGGGCCTATACCACACCTTATAGAAACAGTTTGAAAAAAGGAGTGGGGTTTTCAAATTGTAAGCTTTGTTAAACTATGCAGAGCATACATTTGACATTTTCATATAGTCTATTCACCACTCATACACCACTGTGCAAAGAACACTCAACCTGTAAATGAAAATTTAGACTGGAGTGGGCCTCAAATCACACAACATTAACATGCGCTCATCTTATTTCACTTACTTTCATTCTCTTCTTTTTCTCCTTCATCCTTCTTTTGAAGCCCTCCTACAAGACAAACCCCATTATTTAACCAAACATGGAAGCTGAAAAAGGGACTGACAGAAAATTGCAGTTCACAGGGGATTAATTTCCCAAAATTGCCACCCCCTAACCTAGCCAAAATGATCGGTGTCAATGACAAATACTGAACCGAAAGAGCAATTTTAATCACACAACCTAAGAGGTGGTTCAAGTAGTTCATATGGACAATCTCACATCTTACAATTCGGCCAGAGAAAAATATGATCTGTCAATTGCCTGATAAAAGGCACTGCTCATCCATCATCTTACATCATCCTCCTTGCGTTTCTTAAAGATGTTGTCCTCAGCCACGCCAACTGCCTGCATGATCATCTCAACATGCTCCAGGTTGACAAAGCCATTCTCTGTGATGTAACCCTGTGGATGGGAAAGGGGCCATGTCAAGACTATGGCTACACAAAGCCACCGAGGCAAGGAGTGAAGGCAGGAGGACGTTGAAGGACAGTTTCACATATCACAATGTTTGTATTGTGATAAAGCACTTGGACCTGTGATCAGCAATTGAATGATTTAATGAATAATAAAAACTAAAATGAATGCTGGTCCAAACAACAATGCTGGTACTTGACAGAGTAGTCGCTCTGCTAACAACACTTACCCCAGTTTTGTGCACAACATCCTTGTAGATACCGACCAGTCGATCTATTGCACCCTCCCTAAAAAGAAGATGGAAAGTAAGTAAAAACCAACAGCAGAAATGCAAAGATAATTTTTAGTAATGTGAAAGTGTTGCAGACGATTATTTCAGTTCAAAGCTCACCTAATTTCTAAGGACGGTAAGTGAGGCAGGAAATCATTGCCCACAAAAAAGCACATGAAGACCCAGTCGTCAACGCTCCTCTCAAAGTCAAAAGGAAAAGGCAGACTGGCCATTGTCAGCTCTCTCTCCAGATACTACAGAAAAGGAAGCAGACGTCGGTAAAATAACAAGACACAAAACATAGTACGCACAGGAGAAATGTGCCATTGTTTTACATCATTTTACTTTTTTACAGTAGAACAACTTGTACGGGGGGGTAGTGGGGATGAAGAGGTCTTTAGGAGGGACAGTTAAGATGTAGCCTGAAGAGATGGGTCTTCAATCTACAGCGGAAGATAGGTAGTGTCTCTGCAGTCATGACAGCAGTGGGAAGCTCGTTCCACCAGCACGGCGCCAGGACAGTGAAAAGCCGTGACTGATATATACATTTGACCTAACACTCTATGAGGAGATAATGAGTCAAAATGTTTTGGGTGCGGGGGAGAGCGGCGGACAGAACATACCTCGCGCAAAACACAAAGCCTGATGAATATGAACTCCTGTTCTGAAGCCGGCACAGTGTCAGCAAACTCATCATGCTGCAACAACAACGATAATTCATTGGTCATACATGGAGAGTGAATGTAGTCAGTCTTATTGTTTTCTTTAACTAAAAATGTACATTTACCTCTCCCTGTTTCTCTCGGGCCACTCCTTGGCAGTCTTTGATCTCATGGCCCATCTGTCCACAGAGAGCACATGGCCTGGGCTTGTTGGGTTTGAACTCCTCTCTGATGATGGTGAAGTTGGGCTCATGGGTGGCAAGTCCCAGCATTATCAGGTCAGCTAGTGAAATAGAAATGTGAAGTGTGTATATATATATATATATATATATGTATAGCCAGAAATGGTACGATGAATTGAACAGTTGAAAATAGATTTGAAGTGCAGTGAGTCCATGTGCATTGTCATCAGACAATGACACTGGGTTTTTAAAGCTTTATGTAAATCAAATTACAGAGCCTACATGAGTCATGCATGCATGATGCACATACATTGTTAATATGCATGTACAATGGAATCATTTATCCATTAGGGGGGTAAATGTATGAAGCACCTCTTCAAGCTAATTACATGCACTATTTTTCCTCACCCCCCCCCCCCCCCCATCATAAACCATTGAATGTGCATCATAAACCATTGAATGCAGCTGCTTTTTATCTCGCATAATTGCAACTATTCAAAAAGCTTTAACGGACTATTAATAAGTAAGAACAATAAGGCCTCCATATCCTCTTACACATCCAAGGTTGGCAAGTTACAAGTGACAGTTTCATAGAAACATTTGGAAACGCACCGTATCTGTATCACATTTACCGCATTGCCAGATGCAAAATTTGGTCATTGAAAAGAGTACTATTTGCTGCTACCTTGAAACAACAAAGCTATATATACACACACACCATTACTGTCGTTTTTTGATAATGATAGGGCAAGACAGTTGGATTAATCTCATGAGGGTATCCAAGTCATACGTTGGTATATATTGTATTAGACCAAATACTACAGAAATTTGGAAGGCTCTTATTGCAGTTGAGTAATTAGTTGATTACTCTGTCTCCACCATTGAGCGAACGTTGTGTTGTAAAGCTTACCGTCAGCTCCACAAAGACAGTGATGTGTGTTGGGGTCATGGTGGGGCTGAGCTAAGAAAAACAAACAAACATAGATAATACATAAATAGTTAGATAACCAAACATAGATAATACATAAATAGTTAGATAACCAAACATAGATAATACATAAATAGTTACCTATTTTACTACACATCTTGAAAATAAAGCTAAAGTAAAGGTCACCTGAAACACACCTGATATGCCTGACAATTGTGGAGCATCAAACAAGCTATGCACTCCTACCTCTCTGTTTCCTGATATAGTCCATAATCTTATGCTCCCCCTCACCAGGAACACTGGCATCAGACAAGACCACCTATATATATATATATATATATAAAAAAAGAAGAAAAAAAAGACATTTGCTTGCATGTGGGACATTCAGTTGATTTAAGTATATCAGTTTTAGCCATTGTTTTTAATGTTGACATCTTGTTAATGAGTCTGAACAGAAAACTAGTCTTGTTCAAGGAACAAGCCAGCATAATACTTACGGTAATGTTACGCCATCCAGGATCATTACTGAGCCTATCTGCCACATAGTATCTGAGACACTTTGCGAGGTTGTCCATGAACTCTGTGCCCTGAAAGAAATAAAAATAAAAATAATTGTTTTACAAGACGAACAACTTAAAATGACAGTAAAACACATTTTTTTTTATTTTATTTTTATCCAATTTATTTGATGACAATATCACTGCAAATGAGTAGGTACCAAGGGAATGTTCAAATTCATGCTACATGACCAACAAGGATGCATAAAGAAAGAGGCCTGCTGCGACCAGTCATCCATGAATTCCAAGGTAGGCTAATTACTATAAAAAAAAATGTTGAAAAAATAAACCATCGGAGTGTAATTATACTTACCGGGGTGATACAATTGCTGTCAAACCTCTCCTTGATCTCGTCAGGTGGAAGATACCCTCCTAGAAAAGACAAATAGAGAAAACAGTTTGAACATCAAACGTTTCTATTAATTGGTATATAACAAAACAAATACATATAAGTTAATATACATAAACATATAAATGTACAGTGTTTTTATGGCCGTTAAGCATTGTCCTCTTCATACAGGCTGTTGAAATTAAAATTCCCCAAAAGTATGCACCTCTCTGCATAATCTCTTCTCTGATGCGGTCTTTCTCCTCAACCAGTTCCATTCCTTCCTTGGAGGCACGGAACCGCCTGGACCGCTGCTGGTTCATTTTAGCACGCGGGGCCTGTTCAGAGAAACAGTGTCACACAATGTGACAGAGGTCATTGGCCAACATGGCTGCAAAATCTATTCCAACCCTGGAGCCATCTTTAAACAATCTTTGCATTCACAAATAAAACCTTGCTGGGAAGAACTATTGACATATTGTGCAAAATGCAAAAGGGGTGTTCATATAAGATTACTCACTCAGAGAGGAAGGAAAAGAACTTACCACTCCATCAATGGCCATGTATAGAACTCTTCTGGGTCGCACAATATTGAATAAACGATCAATGTATTCAAAAATGGCAACCATCATTTCATCCTCATTTTTGGGGGCAGCCCTGTTGAAACACATTAGTTTCAGAGGGTACACTTACTTTGGACATCACAATTATTAAAAATAAACAACAGGAGTGGCACTAACTTGTCTTCTGGGTGCGTGCATGGGTGAATGATCCCATTCATGTCCAGGTACAAATTATCAAACTCCACTTCATTTGGATTTGGTTTGCTGGTGTCAACAGGAATGCGTACTCCATTGCATTCCTTGGACTGAAAGTAAAAGAAAAATCAACAAGTCTGACTGACAAATACACTCCAATTCGACCATTCGTAAACCGAATTACTGTTGATTACATGGGATTTAAGAGCGGGCAGCATAGTGTTCAAAGCTGAAGACGGACCTGGTTCAAAACAATGTGACATAGGACAAGCACGTCGAGTAGGGAAGGTTGGGGGATTTTCGAATTCTATTAATCATTTCATGCCAAGGTAATATTTGCTATCGATTCAAACATACATCTATTGGCTTTGTGCTTTGCAACTCGTGTGGTAGTGTAATTGTTGGAAAGTATATGGTATGTTCCTGAACTATCCACCACGCTGCATTGTTTACAACAATCTGACCCGCCGGCAGAGTCACGTGGCGGGCTATAGAGCGGTTGAGCCTAAAGGAACTGACCTATGGGGCAGAGTGGCGCAAACGATGCTGTGGTCTGTCAGTAAAAACTCCCCGTCGCTCTTGCGCAATGCAAAAGCACGTTAGCGCTGAGCGTCAGCAAGCCCGGGGTCAAAGCTAACAAGCACCAAACAACAAACGTATGAATAGCGAGCTCTTTAAGACGTTAACAATACATTGACAAAACAACGATACGGTGTGCTACAGGAAAATCATAATTTTGCATTCATGAATGTAGCCGTAGTCGCCTCTAAGGTCTTTGTATAAATGTTAGATATACAAAATCCTAGATGCGACTTCGGCTAGCATGAATCAACAAGCTGAATCGAGTGCAAGCTAACCCATAGCAAGTTCACGGCCCTCACAAAAATGTTTACATTTGCTAGCTAGCTACAAACACTTACCCTCTCTTCAGTACAATGCACGATTATAGAGGAATATTTCCGACTGAGCCAACGAAAAAATGCGGGGACTCCCATCTCCCGTTATCGATTAACAACACAACAAACAGAAAGCTATAAAATATGAGCAATTTTAAAATGGCTTGGTTAAAAAGACGGCTGGAGATACAGCTAGTAGTTTAGCTATTGTAATGCGTTTCCAAATAAGCTCATGGTGACTGAGTTATACTTCCGAGTTATCGCTGTCTAAAGCAAAGTTGTTCCGGCAGACGATTGTAGTCGACAGCGCCCCCTCTGTCAAAACACAAAGCAAAGAGAGTGTTTCTACACAAAGCAAAGAGAGTGTGTTCCTGCACAAAGTTGTTTGGCCAAAACTCCGGACACTACAAGTGTATTATCTTACCCCTTTCACATTACCACTGAACAAATATTCAAGATAAATTAACATAGAGCCAGAAAGATATGTATAAACAACTGAACCGTATTTTTTTATTTTTTTTTATTGATATAGTTACGTTTATGGATATATATATAAACTATTTGAACTTAAAATTAGACACTTGTATCTAGGTAGTGAGTGAGCAAAATGTGTTGTTCTAAATTCAAACGGAAAACAACAGTTAAAATCAATACAAATATATTTCAAATGTTTTTTCTTTTGAGAGAATTTTGATACATTTGTTCAATATATGAATATGATACTACCTGTAGAATAAGACATGACAAACCAGAGATGAATAAATGTGTAGGCTACCAAATTGCCTAAATGCAACAGGATAGTTACTGCAAAATGCTAGATCATTCAAGACACTATGATAACATATTTGTGCAATTGCAGCACAAACGTTCTCTGTATCTAGGGAGATTTCTAAAGATTATAACAGTGACAGCTTGTTGCAGATAATAGCTGCAATAGCAACACATTTTAGATTCTGCATTTTCGGCATCAGCCCCTTCAGAAAGAAACGTCCATCAGCTGTTCCACTTCAGACAGGAAGGGGCTGATTTCAAGACAGGGCTATTACCACAAAGAGCAACTGATGGAAAAAAAACTTGCCCACTCCAATGCTCCATTTCCATAAACATTTACACTGGTTCATTTTGTGGTGAATTTGACTGTAAGATTTAGCCAATGATATGTGTGTCTGAGATGAACACAGATGAATGGGAAATATGATGCAAATGACAGGCATTTCAGACACAAACAGTGTTCTATTACCGATCATGTATATTTCATCTGCCATGACCTTTCAGATTATCACACTAACATGGACACTCAGACATAATCTGATAGAGGCGTATCAGACTGGCAGAGGTTTTGCAACATATTATGCTCCAAAATGAGAAATGCATTCTAATGGTGAACCTTAATACACCACTGTTGTATACACTGAATTCAGATAACACTATGATAGTCTTAACTGGGCTAACGTAATTCTGAAAGAGACTACCAGAATTGTCCCCCAAAACAAAGGAAAATATACACTGGCATTTTACAAAATGGTAACTAAGACAGGTCCAACTCTCCTTCCAAATGTTTTCCATGATACGGTAGTATATAACATGCTATGTTATGGAATTATTCTGTTTGTCCTCTTCATTTTTGAGATTATGGTGTTGCTCTCAGTGGTCCAACTGGTTTGGACTGCCATGGAAATGGTTTGCAAACTGGGCATCAGGCAGAGGGAGAGGGCCCTCCTCTGGTTGTTCTTGGTCTTTGTAACCAGTGTAATGTTGAGTTTCTACAACAAAGCTTCAGCTTCTAGTATGTGTGTATTTGCTTTAGATGATATTAAAGTGTGATTGAAAGATTAGAGATTTCCTACTACTGCATCAGTGTGATTACTTTTAAGTATTGTAACAAATGTTTTGTGTGGGGAAAAGATGCATGTATTCCTATCCTTTCCATGTATAACTCACAGTGATTTCAGTTACAATCTAAGGAAAAACTAAATTGACCTATAATGTATGCTTCCCACAGTGTTGTACACAGTATATTGTAATTTGTAAGAACAAATCAAATTTCAAATGAATCTCAAAAACCTTTTAGAAACCTACAGTAAATAAACAACTTAGTATTTGTCCTCATCTACTATGTTATTAGGGGGAAATGAGCACATGATATAGATAATAAAGAGTAAGCCTACTGTACATTATAAATCAGCAAATGTTGTAACACTGGATTTATTGCAACGTAGTGCAGTGTGCAATGCCTGTATTCAGTTTAGTGCAGCATTTTGCCAATAGGGCTCACCCGCCCCTCAATCTCATTTTGTATTCATAACATGAGCTGTTTGGACAATGAATCTCTCAAAGGCTGTTGAATAGGCTTGATACTCATGTAAACAACTGGAGACCAATTACTTAATGAATCGGTCCCCCACAGAATGAGCTGCCTCAGAATGGACTGTAAATACATTGTATTTGGCACTGAGGGTTTTATTTTGAGGCCACAATCTGAGTTTCATAAATAAAAACATGCTCTAATTCTCCCCCTGTGTGCAACTCAACCCAACTGACATATTTCACATTTCAAACCAGATAATACTTTGAAACACATAGTACAAATGAATAAAGTGAATACATCAACAAACATAACCAAGACATCTACAAAATACAATAGCTGGGAGCATGTACGTAATGTTGTACAATCGTTAATAAGGAATATAATCATGTAAATCACATATAAATTCTTCTAAAAGCAGCACCAACTAACTCATTTTTCTGGGTACTTTTTCTGCTACTGTGCCTAGCCTGGTTTCCATCCAACGATTTCCATTTGCTCCTTTTGATTATCTGATCTTTAAGCGGGGATGCCTGCACATGAAAAGCTCAGTGTGAATTCACATAGTATAATAGATCAATTTATGTCTCCAAGGTTCTGATGGGGCCTTGAGGCCTCTGCGCCCCTTTGAGGATGTTTTCACATCTCAGCCTCTTTGAGTCTTTTTCTGCTCATTGTGCCACAATCACATAACATGTCTATAATGTATCCAGTCTTAGGGCATTGGGCAAGAGAGAGAATGAACACAGTTTATGCCTTGATCTCCCTCTGTACGGTTTTGATTGTATATAACCCTGTAAGACACAAAACACTACACAGTTCTGAACCATTACTCAGGAAGAAATTCTTTGCTCAGGAAATGGTGTAAATTCCTCTCTTAATAGCACAATGCAATGTAAGAAGGTTTGGACACAAACTTCACATTCTTTGATTCAATAATGAATCCGACATTTACAGTAGAAAATGGTTTACTTTTGGTGATGAGGAGCACACTATTGGAACAGCACCCTCCATGTTGTTTGGTGGGTATGGTTCAAGGTTTCTTGTGTTGGTTCATATCTGTCCTGTTCCACTTTCAGTCTAAATGCTATTGATCATCAATGCTATGGTACATTCCCAATGTACTAGAATACCATAGACATTTTAGGGCCAAAATTGTGATTTAAGATTCACTGTATTGTATTTTAAACAAGATTTGATACCGTTTTTCAGACTTTAGTGAAATGCAGAGATTTCAGTCCAACACATTATTTTCTAGTGAGAACAAAGAAGACTCACTGACACTACGGACAGAATTCAGTCTATTGTATTTAAACATCTTTCCAGTCTTACATATCTTATCGGATAATGTTTGTCATTGACCAAGAGACCCAAGTGACACAAAGATTATCAATGTCTTTACAAAGAACAAAGTGTGAGTTGACAGAGAATCAAAGGGCATTCTGGTGACTGAGCAGTATGGGTTTGACATATAAGGTATACATTCAGATTTTAAAATAGAAAACAAGAGGATCTGTCACAGATCTTTTCATCATGCCTACTGTAATTGAAAAAGCTGGTTTGTAATGCCGCTCTAAAACACTCTTGGTGGACGTAATGCAGTTTAATTGGGCTAAATTGATCTGAATTGAAAGCACTCTGTTAAAAGCAAGGGACGCCACTGGCAGTGGGCCTGGTGTGGCCAATATTACGAGAGCGTGAGGGCCCTTACCTGCCCATTAGCATGGAAATGCAGAGGATGAGCTTCGAGTATAAAGCGTTTTAATAACAAACATGTTTCCCCCGGTTAGCCTTTAGCTGGAGTGTGATTCAATTATTTTCAAAGGAGGTTTGGCATGTATTTGCACATTGGTTCTCTTTTGGCAGTGTGCATAACCTCGCCATATCCCTCTGTTTCTATCAAACAGCGTTCTTTATATCTGTAAATATGGATTACGGCCAAAAACACTTAATTAGGCTGGGACTCTTCCATGGCTGAAATTGTATCATTCTATCATATCAGGGTGTTGAGACCCTAAATTTATCACCCAAGCAGTCAGATAAGGTGATCTATTTAAAAAATAGTAGATGGGTCATTCCTGACAGCAGCGTTTTGTGGTTAGTGCCAAACACCTCTGGGACAATAGGATATATGTGACTGCCTGGAGTGCTGTCTGGAGCACACAAAGACCAACTAAGCACACCACAACTGGCTATTCTTTTTCTGTGTTAGTACAGTATGAAATTGTTCTGACTTCCTGTTCTTCTCGAGCAGGGAATCCTTTCACCATCATCGCTTATGGAAATATTTGAGGAGGAAACCCCCCCCCCCCCCCCCCATATTTTGTATCCTTCGATATTATCTGTACACATAGTTCATGATGAGTAATAGTTGCTAACATAACAGTGCAGGGTATATTCCATTACCACAAGAGCAAGAGTGGGGCCTCGACTGCCCACTCCAGTCTGCTCAGATGGTCTCAGTCACAATGCTCTCACCTTGGAGCTAGTAACTATTAGAAGAGAGTGAATCGCTTTCTATGTGTCTATGTATGCCATTAAGCTAGAAATGAAACAAGGTTGAGTACCAACAATAATAAGTGATTAAGAAATGGTGGTGTTTTCAAGGACAAAATAGTTTCATTGTTCAAACTGCAGAGTCCTTGACCAGTGACCAGACTGACTATAAAACATTTTTAAAATTGCATAAAAGAAAAGAAAATCTTGACAATTAATCCTGGACGCTCTTTTCAGGTTGTACATTATCTGGCTAAATACTATTGGAAACTGAGGTGTAAATTCACTACAGTGTAAAATCATTGAACAATCATTGGTCAATACTGCCCCCACCTGGTGTAAAGTTGATCCAACAGAGAATGGCCCCAGAGGAGTTCCGAGGGTGTCTTCCCATCATTGTCAGAGGTCATGAATTGAAATCTGCAACCTAAAGAGTAGGCCTATAGTGTTGATAAGTCCCTTTTACACAGTATCATAATGAAGCAGTCAATAAATTTCAAAGAGTCAACAAACCTCAGACTGCACAGCTGTCATCTTTCAGTCCTCTTTGAGATGTGTTTGTGAAGGAGCTTAAAGTCTTGTCCAAACTGGGAAATCACATAGAAATGGATTAAAACTAACAACCCCACTTTAGAGGGGCCACACTTCTAAGTGGGTCTAAGTGGAGTCCTCTAGGACTAAGTCTTTACTTTTCCATGACCAAGAGATATGGAATAAGACACCAAATATAATGTAGTATTCTCCACATACAATGCAGTAGGATGAAACACAATAGGGCCACATAATTATGTGGAGGTTATACTTGTGCTATCTTATTGTGCGTGCATGTCCTATACAGTACATCTCTTGATTGGCAGGATCCTTTCAGGCCTCAGGTTAGGCTCTACCACAATACTGTTTTTCATCTATCCTTGCTGTAATGGCCCCTTTCTTCACTATGTGCCCTTTGTCTTCACCTCTAGTCAGGTGGCCTTGATGGACATTATGTATGGTCTTTAAATATTTAATCTTAAATGTTGGTCTTCTACATTTAACAAGGACAGTCCCCCAACAATTATCCAAGCTCCAAGTGTCGCCATTCTTTTCTATGCTATTCTATAGTGCAGTCTGTGGAACTACGATCGTAGCCCTGTGTTCACACATGTTCATGGACAGATGCAAACAGGCATTCCTGAGTGACGGCTCCATCCTCCCCTATTATCCAGGTTGTTAAGCATAGATATGAAAGGTCACACAACATACAGCTTTTTCTAACAGCCCTAATCAGTATGACAACCTTGTGATCCACACAGTAAAGTGCAAAAAAAACAAAAACTTTACAAACATCCCTAGACTGAGCTACCCACCATAGCAATTTCTGTCCTAATAGCTGATTTCAGATATGTGTTCTTCAGTCGAGCTATGCCCCATGCAGTGACTATGCAGTCATTAGCCTTGGAAACTTTGGCTTTAGCATGAAAGCTGCAATAGTTGTGGCCAATCAGTGTTAACTCCCCAGGGGGCTGCTGTATCCCTGCGAAAGGACTTGTATATTGGCCTGTGTGTTCGCTTGTTCTCAGCTGTTACAGCCAAATCAGAGACTGCCTACGACACATCTCATAATGACAGGCTTAGGTCTGTGAGGACACACAGGGAGGCAGGGAAGCGAGAGCAGCCAGTGTCCCTTACTGTCAAACATCTCATTACGCTGCTAATGTGGCTCACTCTCAATGGGAGAAAGTCACTAATGAGAATACACCAGCATCGGGAAGGGCGCCGATTTCTCTCCTCCGCACCACACACACATGCACACACGCACACACATCTATCTGCTTTGCCGTGTGAAGAAGTCATGGTCTTCTTTGGGGAGAAGTGTGTGCTGTACTAACAAACAAAATAATTAAACAACATGCTTTTCCTATTTTCATCTTGTATTCTAATATACAGAGGAACTAACACAAGTCTCCTATTTCAATTGAATGTGGAAGTGAGTAGAAATCTCAGAGAGATACAGACTGTAACCACTGTCAAAGAACATTTCTGCATCAGCCAGTATATACATACAACAGACCAGAGGGTTCTGATATGCATCCTCCTGCCAAATTATTCAGACCCCCTCTCTCAAAGCCCTCAACTCTAATCATCTACCCACACTGATATGACAGCCACTGCTGCCTCTTTACACATGGAACAGGAAAAGGGATTATTGCTGAGATTTTGCAGTCCTGGCTATGAATGAATGAGAGATCCTTCAAATGTAATGATGCTCTTAAAAGATTCATTAGCATGACTGTGTATTCAGGAGGGAAGAATTCTCCCCTTTTTAGCAAACTATAGACATAAAATGAGGACACACTGAAGGGGATACATTCATTTTTGGTGGGGTATTGAATGACAGAATCAATAAACCCTACGCTTAATGGTGTCAGTGTGGATAAATTATAATAGAACAACACAAAGGAGGATTGTTCTCCGATGACTATTTATTTCTCCATCCGCATTAAGAGAGACTGCATGTTATTGTTTAGTGTATGCAGAGGCAAAGCCACTCTTTGTCCGACGGAAACAGATCATTGTGTGTGCGGAGGACTGGGCAATGATTGCGGAAGCGATAAAATTAGATGGAGGGGGATGATACATCAACTACTGATGAGAATGGAAACACTGATGACCTTCACATTTCAGAGCACACAACTGTGCTAATGTGACATTGGGACAGATTCGTGTTGGCATACATTTAATGTACCTGTTGATTGTGTGTGTGAAATTCAAAACAGTACAACAAAATGATAAAGAATAGGAGGTATTAGTCCTGTAATGGAGTAATTATACCTTTGGTTATGATAAAGTAAGACAGTTTTAGCAATCTTATCTTTGAGACATAATTCTTAGAGTCAAGGAAAACTGTGTTATTTTGAAGGAACACTTAACAGGTGGCAACTTCTCATGCATACAAAGGCTTCAATAGATCTGGCCCAAACTATTTCTCTTATCAAGCTGTGTGTTTTACGCACACATTACATTCACATCGAACTGTACAGCACTGTGCTTCCTTGAGCATGACTGTCCTTGACCTCACATAAAAGCATTTGTGAGATGGCTTTTAATAATGACTGAAATTCTACTGTAGCTTATTGGTTTGGGTTTGTAAATATATTTCTACGGTAAATCCTGTAGAATGTCAACATATTTTTTAACACAACGCAGCCACTGCAATTATGCAATTAGTCAATCATTTCAAAGGTACAATAGGTCAAGGTAGATTTCATTCGGGCATTATGTGTGTGGAGCTGAATCATTTCAGCAGCAGTCTGAAAACAGACACGCTCTCAGAAGCGTTTAGTCCTCTAGCCGCCTCGTTGGCTGCCTCTCGGTCTCAGGTCAAGTTTTATCTGCTCCATTCTCTTGTTGTGGGGGAACAATGACTTCCTCCGCATATGCTTTGTGTGTGTGTGTGTGTGTGTGTGTGTGTGTTTCTTTGTGTCTGTGTTTCTCTAGGTATTGTGCAACCTTGAACACTTTCACCAAAAAGACAGTATTGGGATTCCAGTTTTTTCAGATGTGCAATAGATTTTAAACAATAATAATTCCTGAGAAAATAGTGTTTGATTTCAGATTCAAATGATCCTTTAGCAAATGTATCATCTCCCTACACACAGTATTCACAAAGCTGTAAAATAAAAGTTTGCTCATTATGTTTTTTGGTTTCACAAACTGTCATTATAGAGAGGGAGAGATTAAGTTTACGTTACGAAAATGAGTATGGCAGATCATTTAGTTACCTGATATATTGTATGTAGTGTTGAAAGGTTAGCTGCACACAATATGAATATTTTTACCGATCAATGCTTCAGCAGAGTCGTTTCTGGAGAAATGAATCTCTCTCTCTCTCTCTCTCTCTCACCCTCCCTCCCCTCTCTCGCTCTCTCTCTCTCTCTCGATTCAAAGTGAAATATAATTAGCCTCCTCCCACAGTGCAGCATGTGTCAGTGGAAGAGGACAGTGCTGTGAATCACTGATGACAAACATCTCTTCTCATGTTATTAACAGAGGTCACAATAATAGAGGAAAACACAATAGAAGTCAGAATCATTGTAGAACATCAAAAGCCTACGAAAGCCCATCATGATTGTTTAACTGAGAGCAGGTAAAACATTTAGCAAAACCAATAATATGTATCTAGGCATACCTATTATAGAAAATGCTGCCACAATTTAAGTAGAGAATTGTGGATAATCTTAGATGTAGATGTAGATCAAACAATGTCTTTCAAATCCAGAACATCTGTTTTGGGTCACTATGCTTGCCTTCTCATTTGTCACAAAAGAGGACTTAGCTGCTTAGCGGTATGTATAAAACCAATCCCAGGGGGCAGACCACCAACGCGTTCGGCCACCATGCTGTGTAAATAGATCAAAACAAAGGCACAAAGATCCCGCGGGAACGCTTTACATCTCTTCTTGATGTGCTGCTACCCTGCAGACAGCGAGCTATGCCCTGTTGGCCTCTTTCCACAAACATAACACAGTCACAATTACTGATTGTAACTGTTAACTTAATGGTTTTCCAGGACTAAAAAAGTTCTTAGGTCAGTCTGCTGCATGTTCTGGTACAGATTTCCATGAAACCATGTTATCTCCCTGACACAAAAGCCTATGAGAGAAAGAAATTGAGCTACCTCTTTATGAAAAGGCATACATTCATATGACAGTATTACATGGTGTTGAGAGTAGTATCACTAAATATCCCGAAAAAAAAAAGACAAGCGAGTTAACACCAAAGACAGCCTTTGGGACATTGAAAATTGAACATTTGCCACTTTTGGTCATGAACCAATGACATGTCTGGTGTAAAAATAAAAAGTGATATAGTGCCAGGATTAGCATTCCTCCCAAAAGCGGGGGTTGTGTTGGGTGAGAGAGGGGTGCATGGCCACTCCACTGTGCCCCTCAGAGCTGAAAGCACAGGGAGCCCGCTGGTAAGTGATGCTCCGGCTCATTTCAATAGGCACTTAGAGGCTCAGCCTCTCTTCCATATACTGTGAAAATGTATCTGTAGTGCTGCCCTGTGAGCGAGAGTGTGTCTGTGTATGTGTGTCCCCGTCAATGTCAAAAACCTACACTGCTGTATGCACTGACACACTCCTGCATAGTTTTAGTTAATTCTCAACATAAGCTACAGTCAATACATGATTACATATAAAACACACATTTCTCATGATTTAGGACAACATAGCGCCATGAAAAGTTTGAGCTATATGGCACCATGTAACATTCAATATTCATCCAATATTTCCAACAAAAAACCTAAACAATTCTATGGGGTTAGATAGATAGATAGATAGATAGAAACTTTATTTATCCCAGGGGGAAATTCAGGTAGTCATAAATGCTGGGTTAGTCATAAATGCTTAGCTAGTTACTAACCTTATTCTGCTCCAACCTTCCATCATTTACACATTTACCCTGTCTCTTTCTAGCATCAACCTGAGTCTATCTACCTCAACCAGCCCTGCCAACAATGCGCTGAGATGTCTCGTAAGCATAGAGACCCACACACGGCCATACAAGATCGTACAATCTTCAGCTCAACAAAACAGCTTGTGAATAATAGTTCTGATCATAGAGCTCTATTAAATGCTAAAAGATGGTCTATTTGTCTTTACAGACACCTTGTTGTGTGTAGCATTTGATGTGAACAGCTTCAGGAAACTCAGGAAGTAGCTCTTTGTGAACACGGTGAAGTGCTCAGTTATATATTACCTGCAGCTAGCACCTCTTTGAATCATCATCAACTCTCTTATCTGTGTACCAACTTAATGCACCACTCACTCGGTTTGCACTTCCAGTACAGGTATGCTTTCAATGTCACACACACAAAGAACAGCAGAGGGACAACAGAGAGAGAGAGTGAGAGAGTGATTGAGCGTGAGCACTTACTATGCAGAAAAGCACATTCCCTCCCTCCCTCCCTCCCTCCCAATACACACACACTCGAGTACACGCACACACTTTGCACAAACACACACACCTTGGACAGTTCTACATGGCAAGATGCAGTGAAGAAGGCCTGAAACTACTGTAGTTTGTCCTCCGTCTGAGCCGACATGGGTCCAATTAAAGCCTGTCTATGTGAACTCTGCTCCATCAAAACGTTGTTACCACTCCCTCGTCCCCTCCCACAGCCATGCATCTCCCTCCCTCTGTCCCCTCAGACAGCCCCGTGGTAGGCTCTTTTCTCCAGCAGGGCGGCTACGGCTGTGTGGAGGTCACGACTAATCCTCAGGGAGTTCTCACATTGTGTCTCTGCAACCAAGGGGTCAGACCCTTTGAAAAGACGGGGTTTAGTTAAACATCTATTAGCTGAACACAGCCCAGCCCCTAGAGGTATTCCTATTGGTTGCTCTGCTCAGGGGAGATTTTTTTTGTGGAAACTGTTTCTCCCACAGCTGTTCAGTGTTACATCATTAGTCATCTGCTCCATAGAAAGTGTTAGCCTACAAAGACGCTCTATGGGGCAGTATTTGGGAGGCGTCAGTGCATATTAGCAGAGAAGGTTGAAAAAAGGAATATCTATTTAATTACTGTGAAATGGGTGTGTTTTCCTATCTCTTTCACTACCACCGTGACAAAGGGCCAAACTGACATCTAAATGTGGAAACTGAAAGAGACAATAGGGAGGAGTGGTTCTCTAGTTGGCTCTCCTGTCAGCTGTTGACATTATACCACAAACATCCTTATGGTATTGTCAGCTCCATCCAAAACCTGATCTGGTCCTTTACTAGTGAAGAGCAATGATCACTGGCTGCTGTGTGTGTGTGTGGGGGGGGAGGTAAAAATATCATGCATGAGAGGGTGACCAAGTTGTGGGTAAGAGAGTCTGGTCTAGGGGGCTGACATCCTATGCTCAAACATGAAGAATATTCAGCAGGCACACACTTTAATGCAGTGACCATCTCCATAACATGAAGTCAAAGTCACAATTAAGTAATATCTACAGTACACACTCGTTACAATGTCATTTTGATCAAATAGAACATCTGAAATCAAATGTATTCTCTTGGGGTACAATCTACTAATATGCAACTGCTAGTTATTTTCAGAGCGGGGCTTAACGACCAGCTCAGGGAAGCCAGTGCGATTGTCCATTTCTCTGTCAAAGAGTAGATCCGTGGCCTCCCCAATGACCACCTCAGCCGTGGTGAACACCTCTAGGTCTCCCAGCACGTGCCCTCCGAC
The DNA here is from genome assembly GCF_951799395.1 of Argentina silus. Lineage (NCBI taxonomy): Eukaryota > Metazoa > Chordata > Actinopteri > Argentiniformes > Argentinidae > Argentina > Argentina silus. Next base: position 9,272,139 of record NC_139671.1, read on the forward strand.
GGTCTTCCCCTCTTTGTCAGCCAAGCAGATGTGGAGGTGAGCCTCTTTGTTCAGCGTGCCAACCAAGGACACGATCTCAAACCGCTCCTGGAGGTGAATCACCTGACAATGAAATGTGGAGAAACACTCTAGTAGTACACTTTCGAAGGAATGTAGTATCAACACTGGGAAAACTGCAGTGTTACACTGATAAAGTGCAATACAATATTATGTGCCTATTACAATGTGAAAATGTATGTGAGCTGTGTGTGTATCATTTGTCTAACAATGGCAATCATGAACTTGGCTACATAGAGGGTTAAAAGGCCCATTCTATCTTTTTGACCCCGTGCCAGACAACCTAATCCCACTCCCACTCCCACTCCCAACCCCATGAGTTATGTGGTGGCACTGCACTCATTGCCTTTTCATTTATAACAACTAGAGCAACATCACCAGAGGCATGGCTGCTGCCAACAGCTCTGCCCTGCCAAGTACCTCATTGGTATTCTCTGCAGTGGCGTTTGCCAGCCTGAGCGTCGCCTTGGTTACGCTGCCCACGCAGGTGATGATGAACGCTGCTTTGAGGCCTCCATCCTTCACAAATGCAAGCAGGGAGCCAAGCAGCTCCTGTCCTGGGCCAAAGCGCACCGCGTGCACCCTGAGGGCTGAGCCTGCAGATGCCTGGGCATGGACATCAGAGAGAGGGGGGAGTTGGGGTAGACACATGTAGATACATGTATAAAGCATCTGAAACACATACTGTATGACACGCATGTAGCTATGGAATAAATAAAAGATGAGAGAAGAGAGAAATGCCAAGAGAGATACAAGAGAGTTGAAGACAGAGAGAGGAATAGCATTTTCATTGTGTGCATTTTCATATGCATGAGGCAAACCACAAGAAGATGTTTTTTTTAATAATTTTTTTTATCACAATTTAAAAATATATATATATTTTCTTGTGTCACTTCAATGGTCTTCTTAATGCCTGTCTTTTACTGTGAGCGCTTCATCACTGAAAAGGCCTGTGGTAGGCCACCTGGAGGCTTGGCTTTTCAGCCCTGGGTCCTGGGCCACGGGCCAGCTGTAGCATTGTAAGCCCCTAACTTTATTCAATCCAACCCCTGCCACCACCGCTCCCCCTCTCCCCCTCTCCCTCTGGGACTAGTCTCTATTGGTCTAGGCCTGGCTTGAGCCATGATGTTCTGGGAGTCATTGAGCCCTTGAAGTCCATTAATCACAGTTCACATCCTGGGTAAAGAGGAACAGAGGGAGAGGAGAGGGGGAGAGGAGGTGGAGAAGGATCGAGGGGGGAACTGGAGAGGCACACTCGCTAGGATGGTGGTCCATTCATATCCTTAACAGGATCATTACGGTTAACTAAATACGAGTCTGACCCATAACCTGCAGTGAAGACATGTGGTCCCTTGCTATATGCAAATGAATTAACCATCACAGTACGCTCTTCAACGGGTGCCATATCCTAATATTTCAGTGTGTTCACTCTTTTTGTTAGCCTGCACGGAGTTTACAATGGCAAACCATACTTCTTTGATATTTCTCTAAAAAACGATTTAAAGTCCAGGTCAAGGTAAACAGTATTGCATGGCCACAAGCCAATGGGTAGTTAAAACAAGGACAGTTGCATCTTGTGAGGGAACCAGTTCTCAGAAGGAGTATGCGTGTGTGGTTAGACCACCTGGCAAGCAGCTCATTTCAATAAAGGAAAGGCAGGATTCTGTCTTTCTCTCTGCAAATCCTTCGTTGGAACCAGCTCCCACCCTGAACACTGTTTCATCCTTTCACCCAGCAGGAGATTCCAGAATTCAACCAGATGAGGATAAGGGGTAGAGTTTGGATGGATTAGTGATTGTAGAGAAACCTTCACACCATTGGTGAAGAGCGCATTAGTATGTTTTTATTATCTTCTTGTCAAATAATCATATCCCCATACATACAACACTATGCACTAGGGGAAGATTTAAATACATTAATTTACTCTTTTTGCTACCTATTCACAGAAAAAAACAAGGGATTTTTATTCAAACGACATGTATCCTAGCTAGCTCTGGACTTCCTTCCATCACAGAATCATCAGAGCAGCAGTGAGCAGAGAGGCCCTGATGACTGCACACTTTTAAAGCACATAATTATCACACCTCAGTGAAGTACCTCTCTGTCACTGTCTCCTGCTTATCTATCCCAAATCCCCTCTCATGTACAGCATCACAAATAAACCCTTGTATAATCTGTTGATCAAGACAGCTCAAATATTTAATTTGAACAATTGTTTGAGTGTCTGCAGTGCGCTTGCAAGGACGTTTTGAACAAACGATGAATGCCCATTTTCTCCCAGGGGAAAAATACCCGGAACGTTTCGACAAAAAGCTCAGATATGTGGGTTGATAAAGTTCAACTCGGAATATTGTTAGTGGAGGTATTATTCTGCATTGAACTCGTCCCCATGCTATTGTTGGGCGGAAGTGTCTGGGAACGAGATGAATCCTCCCTGGTCTAGATATTAGAAGGCCACGAGAGCATGACTGCCCACATTGTCGCCCTCACGCACGCTGGCATCGTTGAGTCTGCTAGTCCCGGTGTCCCAGTAAGAGATATTTACAAACACATCTGTTAACAATGAGAAGGTAACCATTTACACATTTGGCATGGTTTTGCACCGCCCTTGAGGAAGTTGGAATTAAGTTGCTCCGGGTTGTTGAGCGCCTGGAAGTACACTGCACGTTTATTCATCGAAATACCAAAGCCGATGTTGAACAAATGACATGTTATGTGCAAGCAATTAGTAACATTTGGTTACTAATTGTTGAACACCCTCTTGGTAAAAACAGTATGAATTGCAACTCACCATAGTAGGCTACACTGGGAAGAACGAGCTGCAGACGCGTCCTACACAATTCGCTGCCACATGCGTAAAAACACGTGGCACTCAACTCAAAACTGTCTTTCCTTTATTTCTACACAGTGCGTGAAACGTCGGTCAGAGAGAGAAATAATGTTTAACAGCTCTTGTACCAATATGCTCTTATTTATTGACTTGTACTGCCACCTGGTGTCAGACAGCAGTAGTGCCACTACTCTTTGTGTCCGGTCCATGCCAGGTGGTTTCCCTTCGTTTTAGCAAGAGGGCCTCCATTGACTCACCTCGCCATGTTCTGTGGATTATTCAGATGGGCATTGAGTATGGCAATGTGCTATTCCAACACAGGAAGAAAAAGCCCTATGTGAGCACATTGTTCACCTGACACTGCAGTGACCTTAGGCGATGCAGTGATTGTTTGCAGTGACCTGCACTATGACAACGGACATGTACCAAAGCTAACATGTACTATGTTGTAAGCTTGAATGAAATGATGATAAAAAAAAGTGGTTGTCAAAATGCTTATTGAGCTGAACGTTACAGGTTGAAGTCTGATGGTCCTTGAGGCTATATTGACTTTAGAATATCCGTGTTGACATTAGAGCTACAATCCGTTGCTGGCTTTTAGCCAAATAGCACAATGGACAATGCTAGAACTATATTTTTAAACCTGAGAAGAATTTAATATTTTAATGATTTTGGAGTATAATGAAATTAGCTAGGCCTATTTTAATTTATTCAAGAATATTTTGACAATAAGGCAATTAAAATACTGGTGTATTGCTATAGAAAAACATGCATTTCTATCTCAAAACTGTTGATGAGCTGGGTAGGCTATAGAGAGGTTGCCTATTCAAGCAAAGAGGTTCTGTCTCTTCATCCAAATTCTGTCACTCAGTATTACAGATATACTGTAAGTCTGGCAAAGTCTTGTCATTCAGTGACCTTCAGAATTAGAACAAACATCCTAATAGGCCTACTGCTATAGCAGTATAGAATCACAATTATATTTATACTATTTTTAGATGCTACAGCTGTATGTAATGATTTGATTTGACTTAGGTAGGATCATTCTCAGACACTGAATTTGACGATTATATCATGGTTTTAAGTTGTATAGGTCAGCTTGGCATCTGCAGATGATAAGACCGTTAAAGTGCTCCTTTATGCATGTTACGACCCTTCTGTCTAGGGTAAACTAATACCCTAACACGATACAGCGAGACTGCTGAATGTAGGTGCGTTGCAACACAAATGCTATGAACTAGGACTAAAATGAAAGAATATATATTGTCCAAACAAATCATCGCCACAAGGGAACAATGGGACTGTGAACAGTGCCAAAGAAAATCACTTATTAAAAGAAAGTTCTAGCTACCTAACCACACAAGATCTAATAAAAAAACACATGGGGGCACCCGTTCATAGCCTAATGTTTATAACAGAGATGCTGCTACGTGATGCAAAGTAAACCCATGGGGAGCTTACCTATCCCCTTGAAAACAAAAACACTATACCGTGTATAGTTTTAAACCATAACAAGAAACAGCTAAATATGCACGTGGCTTGGCTAATTCACTTTCAACAATAGACACCAGAGGACAGGAGGGGCTTTAAATAGACGGACGGACGGTTGATTGGTCCGGAACAGGTGCGCGAATGTTGACGGATGGGACTGATAGGTCAATCGTCGACGGACACCTGTATGAGAGTGAGATTGAGAGGAGGAGACATAAACGGCAACACAAAACACAGCATGACAGGAGAACCCACCCGCATACAGGACGAGGGACCTAACAATGCACAACCCGGTTGCATGCGCTCTTTCATGAAAATAACCTAATTTACACTAGATGGTGCTGTGGTAAAACAAATAATGATTTTGGTACCTGAAGTTTTACATCGAGCTGGAATATAAATAACAGGAAAAAAATAAACATAAAGGCTGTGATATATCAAAATGATTCTGAACAATTGTTGCAGAATGTTGCATCAGTAACTGGAGAGTGGCAGGCATTCTGTTATTAGTCAAGTAATGCTGGATACTGTATTTGAACACTTTCCAGATATTTTCCATTTCTTTCTTTCTGTGAGTCACACCAATAATGTTCTGTTTGAGACAACTTTTACCAACCAAACTACCTGCTTCTCAAACAAAGAAAGCAATGCACTGACACATTCATTCCCCTACTAATAGCTATGGTGAGTATTTGGCTGATGCCTCAAAGCACAGCCTTCAAACCATGGTAACAGGGCTCCAGAATCAGCAGAGAGTATACCCACGTCTGAAGTAACCCCCAAAATGTCTCATACATAAAACCCCTCCTCATCCTGGGTATTGTTGGACCATATTGTTTTTGGTGCCACTTGCTGAAGCTAGCCAACAGAGATTTGGCTCTGGTTCATGACTTGTTTGGCTGAGGGCCATGCCAAACAAGGCTTTTTGTGAGGGGATAATGCAACCCCCCCCTAAAAAAACCCCCAATGACAGGATTAAAATAAAATTGTAATACTAGATCCATTTTATAATTATTATCAAAGCTTGTTTACATACTGTAAACATTAGTTGCACACAAACCCATACATTGAAAGACCTGAAGTGCCTGCCAGAGTTTGATCGGGAAGTGCAGGATAGCTTTTCAGCACTTATTGTACCCATGATTATGAAATATTATGAAACTAAATTGTCATAAACTGAGGAAAGTATCTACTGTATGCAGGAGAGTCTATGTGATGTCTCTGTAAACCTATTCAGACAGGAGTCTAAAGGAAACACAAGGCACATATTAACCATCAGATCTCAGAATCCAAGGAATGCCAACTGGTTTTGTAATGAAAGACTAGCAACATGCAGATATAGGCCACAATCCTCCACTGATCTGCTCTGCTGCTATTATGTCTCTATTATACCCTTTTGATTGTATTGATGACTCACTACTAAGAAAGCTATTTTATGCATCATTTTGCCAAATTGTTTTTCTTTGGGTGAGTCATGTAATCTAAGAGTGGACTAGCGCTCATAGGAGTGGTTGACTGACAACTAATGACACAAGAAGTCTATCAAGCACACTCATTCCCTTCCATGGTCACTCCATCTCCCTATCCTGTAGTGGAATAAAGTCACTCAGTTAGATCAAATAGTGGATTTTTCCGCATGGCATAACATCAGGCTTCTGTTGAAAGGTTGCCATTTATTGCCGCATAACCATAAGCCATGAGAATGCTTTGTTTGGCATCACACTACTTACGATATGACTTGTATTGGCCAAAAATCAATACCTATATCCTGCATGATGGAAACATTTAAGGAAGCATTAACGCATATATCTGTGAATGTCAACATTTGGTCTGGACCACATTTTTTTGTCTCCAAATACAGCTCCCTCTGTGGGTAAGAATAGGATTAGTTCTCTCCTCCTAATTGCTGATAGACTTTTGTTGGAGAAAAGCCTCAACCAGCTGCCAACACAGAGAGGGAGGGGAGGGTCTGCCCACAGCTACAGTACCAACCTTGAAGACCAAGTTTGTACACTAAGCACACAAGTGAAATACTGTATGAAGCTGAATGGACAATTAAATACTGTAAATACTTACTTTTCAACCGTCACACAACACCCCTCTCTGCCACTACATCTTGCTTCTATTCACCAGTTTGCTGCTCTCTTCCTGCATCTATGTGCAATTACAGTAAAAATAGGTAGACATACATTAAGTGATTTCTGCTAAAGCTGCTGTTTATAAAGAGTACATGAAGAATTGATTGATTTTCCAGGTGGGGAACAGCCCAAAGCGACAAGTATTTACAGAGGAGAGCAATAAAATGGGCCACTGTTTAAACAGCCTGATTTGTGCAGACGGAAGGAGGCAGGGGCAGATGGACCTGGCACCTTGCTGTAGGGTGGAGCTCAGCACACAACAGTCTGGGATAAGAGCCGTGGTCAGTTGGTATCTTTATGACTCTCCTCACCAGGGATCATGATGAGGAAAGTTGTGACCAGTCGGTAATGTTGACATTGGCCCTTAGGCTCTTACATATAGTACAAAAATTAATTAATATTATTACATTTTTCATACAAATACCAGTTTTTAAGTAGCAGCTAACAATTTTACTATATATGATTCTGCAATTAAAAGTATCTCCTTTTCTTCTCTGTCCTACATAACCAATTAAGAGGTCATATGGAGTGTTCTTTCACTTCAAAGGACTGTGGGATCCTAATGCACCCAGGCCCATTCTTCTAGTCTCTTCAGACTTTGATGCAATGCAATTTAGAGTACTCTGTTTTCCCTTTGAGCGGTGAGTATCTATTTTTTGTACCACATAAATGTAATTCATGAGGCAGAATGTAATAAATAAAAGAGATCCATTTAATTTATTCTGAAGGGAATATGTTACCTAGTAAGATGACCTGATAAAAAATACCTTTAGTCTCCAATGCATGTAGACAACAGTCATTGAATATAATCAGTAAACATAACCGTACAGTACCAAAAAAAGACAGATCTATAAATCATAGATCTGTATTTTGCAGGGTATACATTTGATAGTCAGAATCAGGGAAAAGATACGCATGTAAAGACATAAATACCTGATAGATCACATGTACTGCATTACAGCATGTATTGTCCCACAGCAAGGCCTCAGAGGCAGCTGGGTAAAAACAGCCTGATAATTGAATGGAATGAAGTGATGTTACAGAGCAACTTTCTAAAAGAACACTCTGAGTAGAGTACATCCACTCTGAAGATAGCAGCTGCTCCCACCTCATTTACACCATCACATTGCAGTGTAGCTCTGCTCCATATAGACCAATAGGCTCCGAGAGCTGCTAATTACCATGGGCCATGGAGGTGCACCATTCCCTCTGTCCTGTGGTCTGGCTCTTATGTGCACCTGGTAACTCACTGTAGTGTTACTGGAGCACTGGAGCCTCTACAGTATCTGCTCATGTTCATGTTCATCTGGCATATTGTGATCTAATGTTGTGGTGTGATGTTGCTATTATTGTAGTGTATTATTGCATGTATCTATCAACTCCTGTGCTGCAGGCTTCTAAAAACATTATTCTCATACTCTTGCTTTTTCTTCAAACCTTTTCCCCTTGTTGCTTTTAGTCTGTCTTTCTAGCTTTCATCTGGGTTGCCTTCTAAGTGTGCCCTCCCACCCTCCCACACTCATACACTCTCTCTCTCTCTCTCTCTCGCTCTCTACACACAAATACGCAGACTAACCTGTGATCTTTGCGAGCCAATACTCTCTGGCAGATGGGTTTCTAAACCTGAGTTTGGCCTGCACTGTGGATACCACACTTACCAACAGATGCGCTATATCCATCCCTACAATGTTGTTTTAACGGTTTTCACCTTTCTGTTTTTATCTGTTTTGCTGCAGGTCCCATTCATCTAAAAAGGTACACATACTAAATGTCTCCTCCAGCCTACAGTAATAGGTCTGAGTGTGCTTGGGTACGTGCTTTGTGTGTGTGTGTGTGTGTGTGTGTGTGTGTGTGTGTGTGTGTGTGTGTGTGTGTGTGTGTGTGTGTGTGCGTGTGTGTGGGGGTACGTGTGTGTGGGTACGTGGGTACAAGCTCTGAGCCTTTCACACCCTTTGTCTGGAGCTGGAGGCCCACTGGGGCTTTCCAAGGTTCCTTTGCACTTCTTCCAAATGTCTAAAAAACAAAGCAACGCCAAAAGGGGTGTAATGGTTCACTGAAGTAAAAAGATAACACTTTACATCAAGGTACACGTCATCAAATGTTTATAAATATCTGTTAGAAACCGTTCGAACTCCACCCAAGGATATTGTACTGAATGATGAAAGACAAGAAAGGTTGTTCCTGATTTTCTTTTGTCAGTACTTCTTCCATGTGTTATTTTTCCACCTCATTATGAGCAGATTAAATTGGAGGCGTTGTGGCCCCTGGGAGGGTGAACAAGGCCATGCGCGGGTGATTATGCCAGGTGGAGGTGCTTATGTGTATTCCCACAGCAAGACTGATGCCTGCTTACTATCAGATTACAGCATCCATGGCAACATGTTTTTGGTTTCAAGCAAGAGGAAGTACCTGATAACGTAGGCCTATTGTACTTTCCATTTCAAATCATATGACTTTATACTGTAGGTGTTGTTCTTTAAAGCAGCATCAAAACTAGCAGTGTGTGTGTGTGTGTGTGTGTGTGTGTGTGTGTGTGTGTGTGTGTGTGTGTGTGTATGTGTGTGTGTGTGTGTGTGTGTGTGTGCGTGTGTGAACTAATTAGGCCCAGCAATTACCCCAAACTGTGGCTGCGTCTTCCCTCGGACGAGGGACAATAGGATGTCTGTCAGTGCCAATGTTGCCCATGCATGACAGATGCGTGTGGACACCCCAGACAATGGCACGGCTGGCCAAGTGGGTGCCCGAGTGCAGCAGGGCGGAGAGGCCCAGGCAAACGGCAGCTTGTGTCCGACACAGACGTGGAAGAGTGCTGCTGGCTGCCCAGGCACAGCTCCACAGCACCAGTGGGTCCTAGCAGCCCCCTGTAGATGCATCGCTAATGCTCCCATGCAGACCTGTCAAAACCTCAGCAGCACCAGGCCCAGCATGCTAATGGACGTCTGACTCTGGCTCCTCAACCACTCGTGATGAGGTCACATTTATACCAGGTTAGAGATCATGGATGTGTGGGAGGAAGAGTGTGACTATGGATGAGGATATCCCATTTCTATCAGTACACATTTTATTCAACAAATTCTTCTTTGTCAACAACAAAGAAATAATTAAATAGATGAGGGAGCATCTCTGCCAATATATGTTGAATTAATAGCACATAGCAGAAGGGAGATTTCATGCCAACTGCCTAAAGGCGTTTTTGAATGAAATCCAAAATAAGTTGAGATGCTGCCCAAGTCTTGATTAAACAGTCATCTCTCAGTTTTGTGGTACTGTATAGTTTATATGAAATGTGGAGAACATCTTTACTGCAGACTTTTAAATATATGATATGGTATTCTCCAGAGTGCATTTCTCTACTCTGGCACAGCCACTGATACTGATACTGATATTGCTTGTTGTGGGAGAATTTGCTCTGCTTTGTTCGACCTGCCAGGATCAGCAGCTTGTCAGAATGACGTGTATGAACATGCCACTGTTAACGGCAGCTGCTTTTGTCAGGTGCTAGATGAGAACTGAACTGTCTATTTTGTATGTGTGTGTGTGTGTGTGTGTGTGTATTTGTGTGTTTGTGTGTGTGTATGTGTGTGTGCCGCCTTTAATCAGAGGAATCCCCTGATGCATGGAGCTCATTATTCCCTTGTCTCCCCTCCCTCCCTCTGTGGCTGAACCTGGAGGATGCCAGGCCATGTCAGTGCCAGTAGAGCGGTGCCATCCCAGGGGAGATCCACTGAGGCCCGCTTCCTCTCTCCACTACCTTCCTCATCTGCTCAGTCCAGATCCCTAATGAAAAATCAGAGCTGTGCAAAACTGCTTTGTTCTCACTATGGCTTGCTGCATTGCTTTTTAAAAGCTCTCACTCACCACTTTTTTAATCAATGGGAAACTGAATGGTTGAAACTTTGTGAATTTCATGCCTTGTGAATTTCCACAAATTATGAATATTGTATTCTAACTTTGGATTTATTTCTTCAAATTGTTTTGTATTGAATCGGGTGTTCCAAAAATAAAATAAAAAATAATGTGTTGCATGTGAGAAGACCTGCTTCTACCACTTGTGTTATTAATCAGTATGTGTGTACAAGCACTGATATGTTACCCTCTGGTGGTTCACACATCAGATACTGCAGCCCTGAGACCTGTTGTTATCTGTAATATTTTCTTTTTATAAAATGGGTTTCCTGTATATATAATAATCCAAGGACAGCAGTATTAACCAATTATTTCTCCTTTTTTACACTAGAAAGAGGTACCAGACAAAGCTGTCCATTGAGCCCTCTTTTATTTGTTTTAGCCTTAGAACCATTAGCAGAGGCTATAAGACCACAACCAGATGTTGAAGGTATAATGGTTGGGATGAACAAAAGTAAACTGGCAATGTATGCGGACAACATGTTATTATTTGTTAAAAATCCCCAAACTTCTATAAAAATGCTACTTCAGCTTATGAATAGATATACACAATGTTCAGGGTTTCAAATACATTGGCAAAGTTACTCCAATCATTTATGAACTGCCAATTTGGTAACTATTGTTAAGTCCATGAAAGCAGACTTTGTGAGATGGTCTTCACTCTTTTTAACCTTCAGTGCAAGAATTGAAATCATAAAAATGACAGTGGCCCCAACAATCAATTACAAACCCTGAATTGCCCTCAGTAAATTAATGATGCCAAAACATAAAGGAGGTGTGGCACTTCTGGACATTAAAACCTACTATATATATTACAACAAACAATATATTGGTTTATCTCTCCAAAAGAACCACCTTCTTGTCTTGATATGGAATAGGAAATGTCATACCCCTTACCATTAAGACTGTTAGCATATGGACTTTTGCCTGAATACCTGAAAGACCATGCAACAATTGTGGTATCTTGGAATGCATTTAATATATGTGAAATTTAATTTATGTGAAAACAAATGTTATATTTCTTTATGTTCTTCCCTCAAAACAATCTGGAGCAACCGATATATACTTATTAACCATAGACCAGTTGTGTGGCAGGATAGGCCACTGTTGAGTGTTACTACTGTGACTGATTTGTATAAAGATGGTAAAATGATGGAACTGATTGAATTGCAAGAGATGACTGGCTCTTCTAATCTCTTAATGATAAATGAAATCATGCAGGCAGTGAAAACGGCAAAACACAAAGGTTGAATTGACCCAGGAGCTAAATTAACTGGAGAATTTTATCCATGACGTGAACTCAAAGGACCACTTGGCATCAAGGTGTTGTTTACAAACAAAAGGTCAATAGGTTTCCCTTCCTGAAAAATTGTGAAAGGAGTTGAAAGTAAATATGAATGTAAATGAATGGGCAAAGGTATGGAAACACTGCTTTAAGGTATGGAAACACTGCTTTAAGGTATGGAAACACTGCTTTAAGGCGTGTAAGGAGACCAAAACACAAATGGTTCAATACAACGTAATTAACAGAACATATTGATCTCCATACATTTTTTTAAGGCAGGCATGTCAAATTATAGCAAATGTGGAGGTGTAAATCTGATGATGCTGGGTTGGTTCATATATTAGTTAAGTGTCCTTGGATTGAAGTCTTTATTTTAAAGGGGCAACTGAAAATCAACAAACTCAACTTTATTATACTGGGACTCAATTTTCCAGAAAACATTCAGGATGTTTCAATGATCAGGATACTTGTATAGTACAAATAATTATTCTCAGACATTGGAAAGAGGAAGAGCCACCCTCAGTTGCTGAGTGGCTTCAAGTGTCTATGGATACTGTTAAATGTGAAAAAACGGTTTAAATGAGACACATGAAAACATATGGGCTACATTCAAAGCTACTGTATTAGGAAGATGGGATGTGGGCAATTGTCAATGTGTGCAGGTAATTGACTGTTTTGTATTAAACCTGTATTTTAGGCAAGGGAGATCCTGCTGAGATCAACGTCTCTTTTTCAGAGGACCCCTGCTTGTTGAGTGTCTATATTAATACACTATTAATGGACTTTAATGGACTATAATGGATGTTTTTCTTGGATAGACTATATTAATGGACTATATTAATGTACTTTATAATGTATCGGGGGGGGGGGGGTGCTATGAATGGGACACAACTATATATGCAAGGACTACATATCTTTTTATATGTTTGTATATTGTAGTGTAAATGTGGATGTGTGTGGGGTGCCCTTAATTACTGTAATAACCTCTTTTCACCAATGTGGCATGTTGTCGAATTCTAATTATGGCAGTACAAATCAGTGAATTGAGGGACAATATAATTACTCAATGGAGATTTATTTGCATCCTAATTAAGTAAGGGAGATGGATAATGGCCCCTTGCCAAAGTACAAGACGAAATTACCTAATAAGCAAAAGTGATTATGGTTGGGACTGACAGAGCTACAGTGAGTGGCAATGGTGGGTGCTGGTGTCTCGAGAGTTTAGCTCTATGGTGGACCACAGGGTAATCATTCTAGTCATCATATTCTCTGAACTTGAGGGGAGTGAGTGACTGCTTGGGACTGAGCTGCAAGTCTATGGATCAGTGGGGGCTTTTCTGTCTCCCCCACAACAGGCCCCTCAGCTCTCTGTTGTGTATGAGCGAGCTGCTTGTTTCATTTGTCTGTGATGGCCCCCGAGGCGGTAGTGTGATTGGAGTGTAGGCAGCTGTCGGTCACAGGAAGCCAAGTGATTTATCAGTGGGTAAGCGCCCAGTGAGCTCTGTCCTGGGCCTCTCCCCAGAGGGCTGGGCTGAGGGCCTCTGCACGCGGCTGTGTGCCGCTCGCCTGGAAGAGAGGCTCCTTAGGCCTTCTGTGCTCCGAGTAGATAAGCATGGCAATGCCGCCACTGTGGGACCCTCTGCCAGAATCCCCATCCGGGTGACTGGCTCCAAACAATCCCCCCTGTCTGGCTTCTTAAAGAGCAAGTGTTGGGAATGAATTAGCTCTCTGCCTGTTTCACTTAGCTCTGAGAGTAGAGTAACACTATAACTTTATACTCTAAAGCCTCCTAGAAAGCATAATGTGTCAATATGTAAAGTGGAAAATAACACATAGCTCATTACTCATCATGGCAGTTGTCAGTTCTGCAACCTCCAGTCTGTAGATAGCTGTGAATGAGTGGTGGTTGCTACATCTGTCCTGATGTCAGTGGGGATTAAGATGGTGTGACCTCTATTGTTGGGGGGTTCAGCTTCCATGGCTGTTGGAATCGATAGCCGTATGGGCCCTCACCACAGCCATCTCCTGGCACAAATCAATCCCCACAATCATCCCCAGCCCACAGTGGGAGTGCCTGGGGCTTTTAGCTGGAATTAGCTGGTGGAGAGGTGGAGGGGTGTAGACAGACACACACTCCTCAGCCGGAGAGACGTAATGTGTGCACTTCAGGGCTCTCTCGTAGTGCTGAAATGTTGTTCGTATTGATGCTGCAAGCACTCCTCCAGCAAGGCTTTCACCATCAAAGCCTGTGGCTATCGATGGGCTCAGTAAGTGAGATTGGTTGTAATAAAAGCCCTGCAGAGAGTGGGTTGTACCTTCTGGTTCTATGAGGCCCATTATGTCCCAATGTGCTTGAACCAACTCTACTGCAGGAGTATTGCACTGCCTTTAAGGTGGGGGTATGGTGGGGTAGAGGGGAGCTGGTGGGTAGTGCATAGGGATTTGCAGGATTTAACAATCTCATATATCTGTTCCAACTTCATTGAGTTACATAAGGACCCCCTACGGACTGTTAGGGAATAGAGTTACCAGTAGAGGGCGCTGTGGTAATCAGGGAGATGTGGTTAAGTAGGTGGGGGTAGGTGGGGGCAGTTGGGGGCCCACCCTTTGTTCTGATTGACTCTGACCCCAACAACAAACCCAGGACTGTGTCTAGAGATTGCTGCTTACTGCTCAAATATGGAACCTATTCATGGTTTTATATTTATCATAAAATAGTTTCAACGATAACATATCAAATGCAGAGTAGAAACAACTATGTTGAAATGCTACTTGGCATCATTGTACTGAAAGACAGGCTCATCTGTGGCTCAGCCAAGAAATCTGAGATGACTGAAAATGCCATTAGGCTGATCTTGCATGACCAAGTCCTTTTGCTCACCTTCTAATCTAATCCACCTCAAACCCATGTATGAGCCTCTAGTCCAGCAGCAGTCTGTGACCACTAGGACTGTGAGGAGATGGACACAGGAGGCTGGTGAGGCTCTGCAGGGCAGTTTTGAGACAACAGACTGGGAAGTTCTCTGTGAGTCACATGGGGAGGACATTGATGGTCTTTCACATTGCATCTTCGACTACATTATCTTCTGTGTGGAGAACACCGTACCTACTAGGAGGGTGCAGTGTTTTCCCAACAACAAGCCTTGGAGAGCCTTCAGGTCTGGTGACAAGGAAGAACTGAAGCAGGTGCAGAGGAAGCTCAAGAAGAAGCTGAAGGAGAGCAGGGACACCTACAGGCGGAAGATGGAGGACAGCCTGCAGAACAACAATACAAGAGAGGTGTGGAGCAGCGTGAGGAAGATCACTGGCTACAAGCAGGCTAATGACCCGCAAGTGGCTGGAGATCTTGACAGGGCCAACGATTTGAATCAGTTCTTCAACAGGTTTGACTCGGGGGCTCATTGTCTCCCTCCCCCAGCTCCACCAACCGTCCTCCTTCTCCTTCTCATCCCCCCAGCTCCTGATCAGCTACCGGACCAGCCCCCCTCCCGTCCCCCTGTCCTGTCTGGACCCATTCACACCTCTCACCTAACCCTTTGTCCCATCCAGTACCCTCTCCCTTCCCTCTCCATCTCTAGCCCCCCTCTGACTCTATTCACACCTCCCCTCCATTCTCCCTCCTCCTCCAGCCCCACCATTTCCTCACTTCACAACTCTTCAGCGACCCCCATCATTCTGCCCCCGACACCACTGCCACAGCCAACGACCCCCACACCATCACCAGGTGAAGAGAGAGCTGGGGAAACTCCGCACCAGGAAGGCTGTGGGCCCTGACGGTGTGAGCCCGAGGGTGCTCAAAGTCTGCACGGACCAGGTGTGTGGAGTACTCCAGTACCTCTTTAACCTGAGCCTCAGTCTGTAAAAGGTCCATCCAGGGAGAGGAGGTGGAGGTGGTCCAGAGCTACATGTACCTGGGGGTGCACCTGGACAATAAACTGGACTGGATTGGTAACACAGATGTCCTGTACAAGAGAGGCCAGAGCCGGCTTTATTTCCTGAGGAGGCTCAGGTCCTTTGGTATGTGTAGGACTCTGCTGAACAACGCAGTGCTGTATGCGGTGGTATGCTGGGGGGGCAGCATCAAGGAAGGTGACACCAAGAGGCTGAACAAGCTTATTAGGAAAGCTAGTTCTGTCCTCGGTGTCACCCTGGACACTGTGGAGGAGGTGTCCAATAGGAGGATGAGGACCAAACTCCTGACCATCATGGACAATCCCTCCCATCCCCTACATGACACTGTGGCAGAGCAGAGAAGCTCCTTTAGCAACAGACTACTACAACCACGTTGCACTAAGGAGCGCTATAGGAGATATTTTCTGCAAACTCCTCCTCCGGCTGGCTCGATCGGGGTGATCAGTCAGGCTGGGGGATGTTAAATCATACTGGACTGTTCCTACTGTATATAATGTTTCAGATGTTTCAGTCTATTTTATTCTATTATTCTATTGTCACTTTATTTTATTGTTTGGTTGTTTATGAGCTGCTATAATGCCTTAATTTCCCCTCGGGAATCAATAAAGTACCTATCTATCTATCTATCTATCTATCTATCTATCTATCTATCTATCGATCTATCTATCTATCTATGTCTCTATCTAATGCTGACAGAGCCACAATTCTGTGAACCCCAGAAGCCTCTCTACTAGATGATGATTGACATACCTGCAGTATCGCTAAGATTCAGAGTATAGTTATGGTATGGATTTTTGAGAGGGGGGTGGAACAAGGGGAAAAGATTGGGGGTTTGGTACCCCTCGTCTCCCTTGTTCCCTATCCCCCTTGCAGTCCCTGATTCTGCTTTCCCCACTGCATGGCTTAAACTAATCCCATTATCACTCAAGCGGCCTGACGCTGATGTGGCCTGCTAACTGACCAGCTGCTCCTGAGTCTGGCGTGGACAGATACTGTACTTCAGAGCCCATTGCCTGGGCCTCTGTGTGTTTGTGTGTGTGTGTGTGTGTGTGTGTGTGTGTGTGTGTGTGTGTGTGTGTGTGTGTGTGTATGTGTGTGTGTGTGTGTGTGTGTGTGTGTGTGTGTGTGTGTGTGTGTGTGTGTGTGTGTGTGTGTGTGTATGTGTGTGTGTACGTCTATCAGCCTGCCAGCCTATCAGCACTGGGGCTACAGTCTGCTAGGCCGGATGCCATGTGGTGTAGAACCTCATGCAAACTGCCAGAGTTCTGTAACACCCCACAATAATGCAGTCACTCAGAGCATCCCTAATCCACTCTCCTAAACAAAAGAATCTATTGACCAGTTCTCTGCCTAAAACAGCTTCTAAAGGCAGGTAGATGAGCTTGTAAGCACAGTCAAGGAAGCAGCAAGCAAGACGAAAAAAATGCCCTAAAAAAACCTTGAAACTAAATATATCTTCCTCGTTCCTTAGATCTAAGTGTTGCTTATGGGAAAACTCTATTCTTCCATTGAAATAATGCATATTATTGCACTCATTGAACACAATGATGTGCTCTCTAGAAAGCACCCGTCAATAATCTGTGATAAAAAACACAACATTAATTTGGAAAATAATGTCAAACTTTATGGAGCGTGTCTTTAGGACAAGACCCAGTAGGCTGCCCTTCTATAAAGCCTTGTTTTCCACTGAGTGCTTCAGTATGATCTCAGTAATACTGAAAAATGAAAAAATCTCCTGATGTGTCGGCCTCTTCTTACCCATAGCGACACACAATAGAATCCCATCTGTATGAGACTTCAGTGCAGAAGCGGTGGTGGTGGTGGTGGTGGACCAAACAGCTTCTCTCATCTATCAACCACAACAATACTGCCCTCTGTAAAGTGCTTGAGTGATGATGTCATCCATCCGCTGTGTTTATCTTCAACCAAGACTGATTAATAATTGATGGGTTTGCACATTATGCCACTTTACACAGTTCAAAGGCTGTGAATCTACATCCCTGGGTTGGTCTGGTCCCTCTGGTGCAGCTCCTCGCCCTTTTTGCATGAGCATGTTTGTTTTAAATGGAATTTGACATGGTCTCGCCTCACATCAGTGAGTAAAGATTAAAGTGTGAGCATCCTGTATGTCCCCTGTCCTCGTCTCTGTTCCTCTCTTCTCTTCTGTTATATCAGGAACCCGGCCTTTGGACTTTGATGTGTTTAATTATGCCTCTAAAGACAGGACACATGAATGAGAGGTCACTCACACTTGTGGGAGGGACAGAAGACCCTGTGAAAATATGAATTAAGGAGAAAAATAAAAGAAGCAAAAAGGAAAAGATGGCAAATCACTTCAATGCACTGCTTCTGTTTCTAGAAATATGTTATGTAAATGAATATGAGTTACATGCTTTCATTCTTCAAAACACCATATTGACTATATGAACTCATTTCCATCTCAATAACATTTCTTGATTTTATGAAAATGTCCCCACCTGTAACCATAAAAAAACAACAACTACAATGTAAAAATGCCAAGGCAACATGCCGTATGACAGGTTGCAAAACATGTGTCTTAAACGGTTTGCTGAAAAGAAAACAAGATGAATTAACTCGCTGTTTGTTTTTATTAGTCGTGTCATTTGTGGTTACAAATGACTATTGATTAGAATCTGGACAGGTCTGTCTATGATTATTTATGTATTGTCATTGTTATTCAAGCTATTTGCTCTAATAAAGGACTGGCAAGGGACAAACAAAAGCAACACATGGACATATTGGCAGCCCTCGCTACTCCCACTTGTTTTTATGCATCTTTCCACATTGTCAGTGTCCGGGCAGATATGTACAGAGCCTTGCCGTCTCATTTCAATTGGCCTCCATCTGTTTTGTGTGTCTATGAAAAGGTCTATTATGATCCTCTGCTCTCTGTGCAAATGGACTACTAAGCGGATAGGGCCCCCAAAACATCAGCCTCGGATTCCAAGAAGTCTGTCCCCTAGTTTAATTATCCAGCTCTGCCGAGGGATCTTGATTTTAACGAGTTTTAAAATGCATTGTCTCTGGAGCCATTAATAAGACCTAGTGTCTGCTGTGGGTGAACAGGCTTGGTGTGGGCAGATTGGGGTGGGACATGCTCTTTATTAACCCTAGAGTGACTAGCTAATGTGATTGAAGTGGAACCACCTGGCAGGGAGACTGTACAGTCAGCTGCCACTGAAGGCAGAATGGGGAGGACCAGGTGCTGGGCTCCGGCCTCCTAATTGTTGCCATGTAATAGCTCGCTTGACTGCACAGTACGGCTTGGGGCTAGGATTAAAAAAGCTGTTGCTTACACAGAAGTCCATTTTCTTTCTCTCCAATTCCCCTTGCCCCTCCCCTCTCACTCCCAGGGCCTATGAAAGAAAAAGGGAAGGAAAGGGGAGAATGAAAGAAGCCTGGAAGTGCTGTTTTTATTTAGCTTGAGGTGGTAATCTTAGGTGAACAGCCACTGTGGCGGGGGAAGATCTGTCTCCATCTGCTCTTGCACCACAAAGCTCTGGGGCTGCCTTAGTAATAGCCTTTTCCTTCTCAATCCCCATGCAGAAATCTTTTACAAGATCCTTGTTGAGTGCAAAAACTTATTATAAAAAATAGTGATAAACAGAGCCATTGCAGTAAACAAGGAAATAAACAATAAATAGATAGTCGTGATGATTCCAATAACACCTTTACTCTTAGAACAAAGCTAACCCAAGTAATAACTGTAAACAAACTGATATTTTAACTAATAAGTTATTAGTATATGTACCTTAAAGAGTATATCCCAAGAGAGCAGTACATGGTTGCACTCTCTGTGCATTTTTCTACACCACTTGTTGAGAATACAACAGTTAGAGAATTCTCTAACAACATAGAGCATATTGATCAGTGTGAACCATATATACACCATGTTTTACTATGCTGAGTATGCTCTTGAACTCTTTGTCAACTGTGCTTCGCTTGAGAGAGAATGAGAGAATGAGAGAGAATGAGAGAATGAGTGTCCAACAGTGTGCTGTGTGAGCTGAGAGGAGAGGGGAGTGAGCTGCTGTGTGTTGTGCTCTGGGAGCTGTCCTCAGCACCACAAAGGCAGACCGTCCTCCCTCATGTATCCAATGCTGTGGTAACAAGCCCACTGAGTCAGTCAGCTCTCTCCGAAGGCTGAGAGCAAGGCAATTAGAGAAGCACAGGTATCCTGGTATCTACCTCATTCCAAGAGAATGCTACTGCAATATAATTGTTATAAAACATTATATTATATTACAATCTGAAGAGCACACTAGAAAATTATATCTAGCTAATACTTAGCATTCAGATTGCAATGTGTTCATAAAAAATGTATAGGTGGCATTGCTTTCATTCATTTCAATGGTGTATCTTATTAATGGAATGGTCCAGTATGTAGGCACAATCACATTATGTCATTGTCTTGAGTTATAGAAAAATCGAAATAGCCCTATAGGGGCCTTGTGTAGTGCTGATCATTCACACTTTGACTGCTTGTCTTGGGTTATTATGAAGGACATGTCAGTTTATACCTAGAGCAGAGTAAGTCCTCAGCTTCCAGTGATGAGCATGTACCTGTGAACCATCTCAGAAAGCACTCTGTCCATTTGTCAGTTCTCAGGAGAACAAAGGCTTTGCACTAATGCAGTAGAGATCAAACCGCCGCTTTCTACTGAACACGGTGCCAAGACATGCAGGCTTTTAATATTAAACCAGCCCTGCATCGTCCCCAAGAGACATTTTCAAAGCCTAACGTGAAGTGAGTCATCCACCGCCTGTCTTCTAATAACTTTCCCCTTAATTCTGTCCCTTGCTTGGGCCGCTTGGTTAATTGTTCACCATTGTGTTTTACACATCTGAGCCCACGTCAGCAGTCAACAACTGAATGGAGGTTGAAAGGGAGGCTTTGTAAGTGAGGACAGGCTAATTTGAATACACAGCACAGCGGCCCTTTGATAGCCCCGCAAAGTGGGACAGTGCGCAGCCATCTGTGGCCCGTGCATCGCGCAACGCTGCAGACAAGCAGGTCCCATGTGACAGACAAGGTCCTCCGGGTTCTCCTCTCTTGTTGCTGTTTGTTGTTGTTATTTATTTACAGAACCAGTCAGATGAGATGAGTGAGGAGAGCGGTGTTGCCCTCTGCCAGGAGCAAGGGGCACATTGGCACTGCCTGGTATGGCCTTCAATCTAGCAGGGACCTGGGCAGACTAGCCTGGCCACCGGACGGCGGGTGCAGGGTGGGCCATCTGTGTGGCAGACGTGGCGGATTCCCCCTGGTTGTCTCTCTCTTAGTTAATGCCAAGTTGAGATGGCATCATATCCACAAGGCCTGCTATTGGGGACAGCAGGTCGGTCAAAAAACTCCTAAAGGTGCTTGATCTGTGTATCTATCGCCCTTAATGGGATCATGACTCCATGACAGTAGTACCACTCTACAACACTTTTCCTACATAATAAAGGATAGCAGCTCTCATATCATAAATTCGAAAGCAAAATCGAATCTATAACAGATAAAGATTGCAGATATGGTTTTGAATGACATACCATTAAATGGTTTAAGTTGGAAAGAGAGGATGCTGATGTAGAGTGTGAGAATGTCCCCAAGGCTTAATTACCCACCCTGTCACCACAGGTCCTCCCTGTGCTCATCAGCTAGATGACTGGTATAGCAGACAAACCTTTGTAGAACTTTTGTGTTGTTGTATTGCGCTAAACCTCCGGGGAGTGGTTACTCTCAGACACAGAGCCAGTGCCTACTCTCCCAGTAACTTAGAATCTAGAGACACCTTTCCCAGAGCTGAGATGTTGTTCTGTGCTGTTATTTGGTTAGTTATACAGCAGCGAGGTGCTTGTCAGACCCTCCTTTTTCCTGCTTGCTCGGCATGTGGTGTCTCATGGCCCCACCCAGGGAACAAGCTGTCTAATGAGACGCTTGGGCCTTGGCATGTGCAGACAGGGACAGTGTTGAACAGCCTAATCAAGTCTTTGGTTTAGCTTGGCTCATATCAGTACTATATGTCGTCTTAGCATACTGAAGCATACAGAGAGGAAATTATGATAATTTCTTTTCGTTTTGTGTATTCCTCATCTCATTTTCATCCTGGGTTAAATCCTATAATAAATGCATTTAATGTATTGCAATTATCCTTAAATATCAACACCAAGAACTGATTCAGCGCCGAAGTCAACACAGATCTTCAAAACTATTTTCAACTGTGATCAAGCCTCATCTCTGTTACAGTGCTGTCTTCATTTCCACAATCCAAAATGCATATGAAAATGTAATCAGCTCACTTATTTGGGTAATGGCGATGAAATTGGATTACGCCTCCTCTGTGCGCCCGGCTGTCTGAGAGGCGGCTGACGTAGGCTGTTGCTTTGCCTGTTGTCGCTTTTAGCACCTCGTTAGGACTTGGGAGCTGATGAGGTTAATTGGATGCTTTCAGCCTCCTTAATGACATTCAGAGGTTTTGCTCAGGAAGAGGGAGGTATGTGTGCTCTGCCTGGCTGTGTCGGTGTGCCGATAGCGACCGTTTCTGGCTCCTGCGATTGGCTGCACTTTTACAAGCCAATTATCCCTCTCGGTGAGGGTCGGCGTGACCATGGGCCTCTTGAGCGTGTTATGGGAAGGTCAATGCAATTGACGGGGGTTAATTAACCAACCGTAGCTCAAGAGGTGGTTGAGTGTGAGTAGCCTCTGTCTCCCCACCATCAGGGGAATTCTGTGATTTCACTCATTCAAGGACATGCTGTTCTCTCTGAAAGATATAGTCTCTTACAGCATGTTTGCCATTTTTGTCCATTTCAAAATGGCATTCTTTGAGTCTTCACCTAGATATGAGTAATCATCCTGGTTTGAAATGCATTCTGACAGAGGGCAGCATGTATTCTACTCATTGATTTCCACATTTTCATTGAGGTACTGTATGTGAAATTGTCAGGCAATTGTCTGGTCTAGACAGAATCCAGAAATTGACCAACATGAGCTTTGGGGAATATTAGGCTTTTTAAGCCAGGAATGAAATCTATAAGATGCTTCTGATCCTGATGCTGAGTCACCCTGTGTGAGCCTATATTAAAAATGGAGAATAAACCTCAGTGATTTTAACAACACCTGACCAGAAGGACAGGCTGTGCAGTCCGTTCCAAGCAACTCCATTAGGCAATTAAAAAGAGTTCTCCTACTGTGGGTTTAAGGGGGTTGAGCCGTCAGCAGCTCTTTAAAAAGCCTCAGCTGCCACTACCCAATCCTTTGACAACCTCTGTCAGTTTATGGAGATTCCAGACGACCCCCTCCCTCTGACCTTTATTGATTCTGGTCTACACCAAACAGCCGCAACCAAAGAGCCCAAACCCCTCTGGCTACAACACTGGGGTGCCGTAATGTTTCAATTACTGACCCCTCTCATTGTTTGGGCTTGACAGGAGAGGTCCATTTCTAATTGTCGAGTGTGCCTTTTAAGGTTTAGACCCCAAAGTAACATTTGAGGGGTAGGACATGATGTCATAGGGGAGGAACCTATGCTGATAATTCATGCAGGGTGATCTGAGACGGATATCTGAATTGAGACTGACCTTGAACAAGGCCTCCAAATCAGTTTGACCTCTGCTTTGCTTTTCATTTATTGGGGTGCTTGACTCCATGTCCATATGTAGCCATATCAGGGGAGCAGACTATGTTTGTATTGATCTGTCACAATAGGTTATTTCCTTCTTATGAACCCATTTATTTGGCCATAGACCAGTGCTTGATACTGAAATTAAATATGATAAGTTATGGAAGGGCAGCAGCCATTAGTATTTATCAACTTATTACATTGACAATTTGGTCATAGCTGAGGATATTGTGACAGAAATAGCATAAACAGTATTTGAGAACAAACATACAGTCATAGTATGTCATACTGTATGTGAAAGCTTGTCTCTGGGATCAATATTTGCCCAAGGGAGTGTGATAAACAGGTCTGCTAGGGTCCTCATCATTCCAAGTAACGGACAGAACCCTTGCCAAGGATTGTCCAATTTTCTATCAAAGTGAAAATGTTCACTTAATCCCTACATTTCCAATGACAAATCATCAACATCAAGCTGTTTCATTTCAGAAAAAGACTTTCATTGCAACAGTTTGCAATTGCCACTGAATATTTGGGTACCCAGAAAGTGGCTCACTGTTGTGATATGGCCCTGGTTGCCATGGCAGCTAAACCTGTAATGCTTTTTTGGTGTCCCAAATCATCCTGTGAAAATCCCAAAAGGTACAGAAAGATTATTACAAAAAAAGCCTCTCAGCATGTTACTTTGCATCTATGGTTCAGTATTAACACTTTCTGGCTCAATTCAGTCATCATCTTGTATATGTTACATTAGTATAAACATCATTGTTACTCAAAGTCCATTTTACTATGTGTACAATGTGTAAACTCCAGGGTACTGCTTTGTGTCGGACGGTGGACATGCACTGGGGGTGTGGGGGAGGGGGGTTCTCTGAACAGCAGGAGGCTATTGCTGGAGGTGGACGGTAAAAGGCCCTTCTCTAGTGGACCAGCTTGATCTGACAGACCGCGGGCCCCCTCTGTGCTGGTCCAGACTCCAGGCTCAGGTGCTCCTCCGCCTGGAGTTGTAGCGACCTCTTTCAATGATTCGTCATGCCTTGGGCTGGGCCTGCTGCGCCGGCACGTGCCAGCTTAGCAAGGCTGCGCCTGTTTGCCAGACGGCCACTCAGGCCTGACAGCCTGCTGCTGTCACCCAGGGGCTGAGGAGTCACAGGGCCCTGGCAACGGCCCGGCAGCACTGCCCCGCCCAAGACAAGAATAGGCAGGGCCCCGAAGGGCATGGAGGGTCCCCTCTGGAGAAGGAGGAGGAGGGCCTCTCTATTCTCCCCAGCAGCTCTGCAGGCTATTCATTAGCCCAAGTCATCAGGAGTTCAGACCTGAATGAGACAAGGACAAGTGGAGGGGCTCAAACACACACACACACACACACACACACACACACACACACACACACACACAGACACACACACACACACACACACACACACACACACACACACACACACAGACACACACACACACACACACACACACACACACACACACACACACACACACATTGCAGTAGCTATTAGAATCAGAGCTATGGAAGAGAGAGTGTTTAACAGTGCTCACTGGTGATTAATGACAAGCACTGTTGGAAAGGTCATGGCAACATTCACAGGTTACTGTGGTGTGGTGATTAACAAAGCAATCTGAATGTAAAACTGACATTGGGCAAGACACTGGCAGTGAGGAGAGGTATCTTTCATCCTGTGTGCAACCATACAGTACAATGTCTAAGGTAGTTTGAGCATACATCATAGCCTTATCTCACACACCATCTGATTAATTGACAAGCTCTTTCAGACCAGTCATTTTTAGAAATATTACCTTGCTCTCTCTCACATGCAGAGCGCTTGTTAGAGAGAGAGCAAGGTAAATGAAGAAAACATATGATTCTACTGACTTTAGCAAACTATTTAATCATGCAGAGAAATACAACTAACAATTTTTACAAAACATGCACCAAATTCTCAAGATGGAAAATCCCAAAGAATTCAATCATCAACCATGTACGAAAGATAAAAGATAAAATGCATAATACAAGTTTGTGGAGAATTGGAATTGACTCTTGGCTGAACTGGGTCTGGTGTCAGGCTGTGGCATGGGGTGCCCAGCTGGTCCCCTTGTGGTGTCCATCCCTGTCCCCCTGTCCGTCTGGTCCCATGCATAACATCATCACGTCCTCCATTGTCTTTGTTCTGCTTTGGTCCATTCCCCACTGATGTCATTGTTCTGACACTGTCACTCAGTTGCTAACATTCCCCATGTACACTCACATCATACAACCAAAAAAATTGACATCAAAGTCATGAAAGCTTCTGAATTTGTCTCAGAGTTATTGAATTTTCCAGATTCAATCAGCCACTAATAAAATCAGTCTTTGTGCCTGTGGGTGTTTTGTCTTATGATATGACACGTTTGTCTTTGTTAGTGTGTGTGTGTGCGCGTGTGTGTGTGTGCACGTGTGTGTGTGTGCCTGTGAGTGTGCATGTCAACGGATTCTGCACAGGCTCACAGAGGGCAGGCCAGACCAACAGACTGGCAGAAGCAGAGGGGAGCCAGATCCATTTGCATAATTATGCCCCTGCTTCCTGGAGAGGCGTGGAGAAATACTGCTCTAACCTCTATCGACCTTTCGTGAACTGGAATACTGAGCAGCCCAGGGACAGAGGGGGAGAGAGAGGCAAAGAAACACAGGGTACCAAAAACCTGTAGTATTCGCTTAGATTTTGTGTGTGTACTGTGTGTGTGCGTGCGTGTGTGTGTGTGTGTGTGTGTGTGTGTGTGTTTACCATATGTGTTGTCCACCTGTTCTTTGGATTTAATTTATGAGCCCTCACTCCAGGTAGGATTCCTTTGTAGGCAGGCTAGTGTCTGTGGGTCCTCATCAGGATGAAAAGACTGCATTGTGATAACCCAGGCGCTGGTTAGTCCAAGAATAAACATTTCTCTGCATTGATCCTAAATAGAGGATTTGTTTCACATCCAGGCATAAAGCAGAACATGGTTGCAACATAATCAGGCTCTAATGTGAGAGGCCTCTCTTGCCTCATTGGGAATTCATTCTGAACAGCTTGTTATTATCTTGGCCTCTGGATCTGTGAATAGATTTACAAGCATTAGGGCCGGGGCATTGTGTGGGTTAGGGTTGGAGGAGGTCTGGGGCTTTTGTGTGTGCTGGGGTTGGAATTAGCTGTCCCCCCACAAAAGCTGTCTGGTTGGAGAACAGAGAAATGTGTTGCAGGTTTTCAGAAATCACAAAATGTGCCAGCTTTATCCCACCATACTCTTGTCTAAACAAGCAAGCTGTTAACACATACAAACTCACACTGTATGTACATACTGTAGTGGGGAGAGGCTGAGGTTGATCGCCAGTGTTTGTACATTTTTATAGAGAGATCATGAGATACTCAAAAGGATGATATGGCTGAGAGGATACAGTATGAAGGAACTGAAAACATTTGAGTAAAATACTAAATAGTTGTATTTGATATAATTTGATATCAGCTGGCACATTGTTCATTGATATCATTTTTAAGGATGGTGTTACACGTTAATACCTCTAAGTAACGTTTCTTGAACAACTGTCAGTTTTGGTGGTGTCACAGCAATGGTCTGGAGGCGTCTCTTGTCATCAAGATTCCCCTCAACCCTAGTTTCTGGTTTGGAGTAATTAGTCGTTTCCCTTTCAAAGCGTTTCACATCAACAAAGTGATTAGAGCTTTGTTTGAGCCACGCTAATCACAGGGAGAGATGGGTATCAAAGCCACCTGTATCCTGTGCTGTAAAGAGGATCAGCAGCCATCTGCAGGAGCAGGCCCTGGTGATGTGTCAAGGATCTGTAGCTAGGGGACGGGAAGGGGCATGCATGAGCAAGGGCAGGGTGGGGGCAGAGCAGTGGAGTGGCATTAAACACAATGTGTTTAATACCATTCCTCATTCCATTCCATGCATTACAATAAGCCCGTCCTCCGATTTCTACCTCCACAAGCCTCCCCTGGGGCAGACGCTAGAGCGGTGGCCTGTAAGCTCTCACAACCCATACCCCTCATAACACGAGAGCAAGCATTAATACAGCAATGCCGTGGAGATATAATATGTAAACACAAAAACTAAGTTCCTACACTGTATACTCAGAGTGAGATGAAGTAGTACCACATTCGCATAGCTGCAGGCTGTTAACACTAATTACCAGTGGCAACACAAACAGCTCAGCTCTACGCATAATAGTGTTTCACTGTTTGTGTCTGTCTCTCCTTTCACTCCACTGTCCTGTCTTGTTGACTCTCCATGGTTCCCTGCCCCTGACACCAACACCTGCCATACTGGAAAATGCCTGGAGGTTTATTTGACTTGCCATGGGCTGCAGAGGGGAGCGAGTGAGAGCTTGTTTACTTTTCTCTTTTTTCATTGTCTCAGTGCGGTAAAGATAAGAGGAGGCACGTGCTGTGCAGCATTCTCCTGTGGACTGAAGCTGAAAGAGGGCCTGTTCACTTTTTCTTCAGTTTTTTTTTAGAAGGGAGAGATGGAGGGCAGACTGGATAAGCAGAAGGAGGGTGTGAAGAGAAAAGAGAGCAAAGGAAATTGGTGTGGGGGTGTAGCTGTCAAGCAAAGGGCAGGTGTAACTTCCACCATGTCTAGGCTTAACCCTTGGCTCAATTCAAATCTATCACTGTTTCAATGCATAGATAAAGCATATTGCTAGGTCTCAATCCAGAACATTGTACATGTGGTTGCATGAACATGGTTTAGAATAGACCATTCCTGTCTGTACTTGTTCTGACATTCACTGATCACAGATAGCTGTCAAAAGGTGTGTATAAAATGTACCCATACAAAGGAAAACACACACACACACACACACACACACACACACACACACACACACACACACACACACACACACACACACACACACACAAACACACACACACACACACACACACGTCTTATCATGTAACACTACTCCCCAGGTCTGGCTAATAGCATTAGATGGTGATGGATGTCTGATTAAATCAGGCAAATTGAATAATTCTGTGTTGCTTTCAAGTCAGATATGAAATCAACTCAAATGAGAAGACGAGGATGGTTTTAAACAGGAGCAGAGAGGGATAAAACTGCCCTGGGGTACTGACGGTGCCACCCCCAGCCACACAGACAACAGACACAGAACAATGTAGGTCTCAGCTCAGTGCCACTGAACCATTCCTGGTTAGAGTCAGTAGTACCAGGTAACATACTCCCAGCCAGGATAACACAGATTATCTCCCTCTACAACCCCTTTCAAAGGAGTTCACATTAGCTGTCATGTTTTAAAAGCACACTATTTTGAGAAGCTTACACTGTATGTACAGTATTCGCCAACACTGATTCTATCTCTCCCTCTCTTGCCTGTTTTCCCATTTGTTCTCTTCCTCTGTGGTGTACACTGAGAAGACTGAGGCAGCTCCATTATTGTGCAGCACTAATGTTTGTGTGAAAGGCTTTATCTGCAGCTCTTATCTTTGGCTCGCTCCCCAGCTGCCGTACACCTGTCAGGCCCTCCGGGAGGGGCTGGGGTGGAGGGGGTGGGGGGAGATGGGGGGCTGTTGGCTGGGCTCTGAAAGTGGGGTCTGGGGTTCCGAGAAAAGTGGTACTGATGGAATGTGTTTGAGATAGTAAGGAAATACTTTACGGTCACTTGAGGGGGTTTGTTAAATGCAGTTAAGGACACTTCCACTTCAATGTGTTTTTTTCACAGAATATCCTAAAATTCATACTCCTCAACTGAAGTTGACATTTTCATGAAAATCAAGTCTGATAACATCAAAGTGATGTTTTATGAAATATTTCCCCACTGGGAAATGAAAGGAGTAACTGTATCAGATGTTTTATCACTGAATTCAAAACTATTCATACCCATGGAAACCTAAGGGGTCAAGTCAGCACGTGTCCCAGATTTCATGGCCCCACAAATATGGCCCAATCAAGCAATCAAATGATGTGCTCTTTAAAATATCATGCACAAGCTGATGTTGGAGACAAGAGAATGTGATTATGATCAAAGGCACTCCAGGTGATTGACAGGTTGACAAGTCCTGTACCATGGGCAGATTTCCCCTGTGAGGGTGTGAGGGTGTGGCTGTCTACTACTCTATTCCTCCAGAGATTTAGTTGCCATGGCAAACCAGGTGCAGCTCAGGTGTGAACAGTCTTGTGAGCTGTATAGATGTGCTCAGGTATCGACACCGTAAACCTAGGAATACCTCTGTTATTATTCTTGCCAAGAAATGTTTACATTTGACGCAATTTCCCTTTTTGGCATCACAGTCAATTTCAGTGTTATTATATAATCATCTTTGTTGCACTGCTTTTGCCTGTACTCTGATTGATGCATTACAGCAACAAAGACGTGTGATGACATGAATGATCTATCTATGTGAAATCTATGTGACAGCTACAGTACAGAGCCAAGAATGAGAGGAAATCACACAAAAATCTCCCAATCTGTGTGCTTGGTGATTTGCTATGTGATTGGGATGCAGTGAGGAAGAGAGCACCCCCCCAGCCCCCACCCACCCCCCAGCCCCCACCCACCCCCCACCCCTCCATGTTCAGTTGTACCATCTCTGCTTCCTGTTGCTCTGCTCTATGCTGGGCCATGTGATCTTGTTAATGGAGGCTGCCTCTGGTGTGAGGATGATGGCCTGAGTTAGACAGTCAGTTGTGGGGAGAGCCTTTTAGGAGAGCAGCCAAAACAAACTCAGCCAAGTGTGTGACCACCTGCTGCACACCTGCACTCCCACACTGACTGGCCGAGACCTAGTCCACTGTGACCACCTGTATAGAGGCCATGTCAAATCACTGACAATAGAGAGTCACACCATGTGTCCCTGTAGCTGTCGGATCCTACACAAGCTCAGGTCATTGAATAGAATTTAGTTGTCTTTTTTTACGAGTGTGGAATTCCACTTTCCCTTTCATATGTTTGACATTGATCTAGACAGCAGGAATGACAGGGGGATGAAAAAGGTAGATTTAGACGCCAAGCTCCTGCTCAGAAATCCTTTTGACGTAGTCAATATCGCTTTATCAAAGTCAATTAAGTCAAAAGACTTGGATTTTTTTTTGCTTTGCTTTTATTTGGACAATATAGCAAATACTGCAGAAACATACCAACATAGTAAGAGCTAATAGTAACAAAACAATCAGAGCTAAAAGAATGATTGCATTTAAGAGCATTTGTATTTTATAAGCTCAAGTTCATTGATTGTATGCTACTTCACATAGGCCTACACATCATCCTCAGCATCTATGTAAACTTGATATAAATAAGACAAAATTTGGCTATGGCATGACAAATACAACAATGAGTCACAAATCAATCACACAAAACAATAATTTACATAAGATAATTTCAATAAATAAATAAATAAAAACAATCATGAGCGTTTTTACGTATATTGGTAACACAGAATGTAAAAATAACAATACAATATCTGGCCAATGATAAATAAGACATAAAAAACAATCATCATTCAACATTTCAATTAAGGCAGTTTTACAGCAGTATACAAGAACTCTAATCCAAGGCATTATTGGCTACACTAGGAAAACCTTTCAAATTGTATCATGTAGAGACAAAGCTAAAATTGAATGTTCACAGATTCACAAGCTATATTAAAGCTAATAAAGTGATAGATACATTTACAGCCTGTGAATTAAAAGGCATTTTATGACAACAGTACAGCTAGGATATCCCGTTCTTAGGTCTAGAAGCTAATGCAATAGCAGTTGTGCAGAGATCCTAGAAAAATAATTCAACAGTCTAATGCTTTACTTTCTTTCGATAAACTAAGATGAGTCTGAAAATATATAATTCAAGCTCCAAACAGGATTGAATGCAAGTGGTTGAAGGGTCACCTCGCTGGGTGATTCATTCACGCTCATGACGTAAAGGCACGATTTCGTCTTCAGTTTAGCAGGCTGGGCGCACAGGCATTTGAAGGAGGATCACTTGCCTGTTTTCTGAGGGATGACATTTGTTGATGTGCCGTGTAAGTCCCGGGGAACTGTAAAACATGGCAGGGCAATATTTGCATGGGTACACCTGTGAGGAGTGGAGGAGACGGATATGTCGCTCTTGGCTCACTCTGTTAGGGAAGTTCTCTCCACAGACAGGGCACAGATGGCACCCCGAGGAACTTAAATTCAGTGGCGCGTGGCTTTGAGTTTGGTCACATTGCTTTCCTTCGTTTTGGGACGATGGGTATGCATCGTGGTCCTCGCTGCTCGTAGTAGGGGAATTATGTTGTGATAAAATGTGCTTTCGCAGATAAACCTGGCGTTTAAACTTTTTGCCACAGTGATGACAATCATAGAGCCCATCCTCTGATCCCGACTCTGACAGACCGGGGCTGGGTGTGTCCCTGTCACTCGCCTCCTTCACTTCATCGGACGCACCCTTGTCAGGTGCGGGCATCTTCTCGTTCTCTGGCTTGGTGTTCTGCGCACCAGATATTGATGTAGAACTCTGCGGCTTCGGTTTATGCCAACGCCTGTGGGAGGCGAGGTTTGCCGGGCAGCTGAATACCTTATCACATTCAGGGCATCTATATTCAACTCTCACTATTCTCGAGCACTTGTGCTGAGCTAGTGCGAACGGGTCGACATATGCTTCTCTGCACAACTGACAGACAAACTCACCAAGGGGTTTGTCCCCTCCGGTCGATTGAGGTCTGGGTTTTTGGTCGACTGGTGCCTCTTTAATTCTGAGCCCCAGAACGGGTGATGTAGTGAATTCGTCTTCGAACTGCAGTTTCCTGATAGCTTTGGGTTTTTTGGGTGCAGGCTTGCTTTTACGCTCGGTGTCGTTTGAAGGCCTTTTGGTGCCGTTCCCGGTGACAGCGGACGGAATTGTATTGGTGGTCCCGGTCCGGTTGCTGTTACTGGTGCCGATTTTTAGGTCCACTGGGGCAAAAAGATTATCTAAAGTGGTTAGCGCTGCAGGTGTCGGGAACGATTCAGCAGAAACCGGTGAGCCGATATTAAAACGTCTCTCCAAATATGCCCTTTCATGTTCTTTGCTGACTGGTCGAGTGGGGCTGTACAGTGCTTGGTACACCGCCTCTGGATTCCCGAATTGAACAGGTTTAGCATCCTGTACGGGAGCTGCGGTGACTGCCTCGCAGAACGGTGAAGATGCGAGCGCGCGTCCTGGGCAGGATGCGGGAGTCGCCGGTGGTGCATCTCTTTGATTCTGCAAAGCTGGTATTTGTCCCAGTTCCTCTTCATCAGAGCGGACCCTGTAAGACACAGGATTTGTTTTCTTGTTCCTTTTCACCAAAAATCCCCTGGGCATCTTTGCGGCAGACTGAAAGAAGGCACTTTATGAGAACAGATGATTTTGAAATAAAAATCCAGTTTCAGATGATTACAAACACATCTTGATTTTCGACGTTCCCCTGCTATTGATCGTTCTCTTCCCGAGATGCTTTCACCACGAAATAGCTGCACTCTTTTTAAGGAGAAATGATGACATTGTTCTCGCCCCTTGTTGCCTCATCCCCAACCAATCAGATGGAACTAGATCCCTATGGATTTGCGAGTGGGTGTGGGAGGGTGGAGAGGGGCTTGGTTTCGGATGAAAATGTAGGAGGATTTGCTGATTGCTAAGCAGATGTACCTGAGGGTTTTATTATATTATGCACTCATGCTACCCCCCCCCCCCCCCCCCCCCCCCCCCCCCCCCCCCCCCCCCCCCCACACACACACACCACCACCACCACCACCCACCCACATACAGACACACTCCGTTGCCCCCTCGTCCCGACGAAGGCACACGCCGAGACCCTCCTTTTTTATGGTCTGATGAATTTGTAAAGAAATGCACACGTGCCTAGGCTTTGTGTGTCTCCTTTGGGGGGGCTCTGATCTGCCAAAAAGGAGACGTCCGTCAGTACTCACAACCATCAGAATCTAAAATTAAAATTGGGGAGGGGTGTCTGATCAACGGAAAATGACAATAAAGATGTGTCAAAAGAATTAACTATTACAAAAGTTGTCTGAGAGTAGACACTAGAAAGGCATTAAAGGCTTTAATAATGGAGGGAAATATAGGCTAATTCAATTCCAAAAACATTGAGTAAAGCAAGTCGCAAAATTGTTTATTAGTATATTGATTACAACCAACTTGTAATTGAGTCGGCAAACATTAAAACACAACATTGGAAAAGATACACACAAAACATTTAAGTAAATAAAATATTTCAAAGGCATCCATGTGTTCGATACGACAGTTAAACTCACGGACATATGAATCAGTCATTTTACGCATACATAATTAATCAAATAGGGTTCCCTATTTTGCATTACAATGGTCGCGCTTGTGCAAGCTGTATCCCGCTTGTGATTGAAAAGGAAATTGCACGGTAGAATGGGCCCCAAAAGCAATCTGGCCAAGAGATACTGTCGGCGCGTGCTGTGCGTAATCAGTGTGCTTTGGACAAAGCAGACCATCTCAAAATGGGCCAAACCATGATTATCTCTTCGTTAAAACAGTCAAACCCAATTCCTTCAGGTCAAATCATATCCCCTCTCTTATACACCAACCACCATGGCTAGGAATAAAAAGACTTGTCTAGTTTTGCTAATGCCTCAAGATTTAATTCCATTGCGCTGTTATAAACCGCATGTTAAGCGATTATGTGCGTCTGAAGGCTGTGGACAATTTTCAACCATAACATGTTTGTGTGGTTGTTCGAAATGCCTAGAGACCTCTCCGGTGAATTCATGTTTTTTGATGGAGGCTGTTTGGTCACCTTTGGTCACATTTCGTAGACTATACTGACGATGACTAACTTAGAACCACATTTGGCAAATGTATTATTTTTCAGTCTAGTTAGGCTTACTGTTAACTACAGTAACCATGGCAGGCCTACGGACAAGTTTTAAAGATATCCCAATAATCTTTTGGGCTGATTCCTGATACTTATTAGCAATATTTACTTTTTAGGCCTATCCTATACAGAAAGTCAGAAACATTCTTCTACAAATTAGATGTAGGCCTACATCAAATTTAATTAGACAAATTATGAGTAAATAGTATATATTCCATTGCATGAAGCCAAAAGCATAATTTAGTCCCTAAATCGTATTAATAATCGATTACGCCCTTCCAGCCATGGGGTTTTATTGACGTAAGTTCTGCTGTCCGCAGGAGTAAAGGGTACGCAAAGGTGCGCTACAATTAAGCTCGAAGGCAGCCTATACTAGTTGTGCTTATTGTGGTCCGCATTAGCATGTAGCTGTGAGGTTAAATTGCAATGGTAGTACCGACTCGATACTGTAATGAAATTAAGCCGCACACAAAAATGCACAACCGCACACAAAAACGTAATGATTTGATTTGCTAAATACAAAAAAGTAATGAGAAAATGATTCAGATGGGTTTCGGAAATACATATCTTACATATTAACCTCCTGCAATCATTTCAAATGGTTTGCATTACATTGACTAACAAGTCTGCAGTAAACATGTTGTCCCCCACGAATGATGTAAGTACGAATATATATGACTTCTCGGAAACGTAGTTTATCATGAGGAGACGCATATTATGTCCACAATGTCGTGACTGTAGCTCAAAGGGGGCAGGAGATATGCTTGCTTAAAGTTTGGTGGGGGACAACATTTCTAAGTAGCAAAAAATCTAATGGGCGAAGCATATAGATCCTTATGACAAACGTGTTGCTCATTAGGGGCTGCAAATATGCGCCACATTTCCTGACGATAGTTCAAATCGGACAGGAGATTTGCTTGGTCAAAGTTTGGAATTTCAGTTTTTTACTAAAGCACCCCCCTTGGGACAATCCGCGTAATTCTGTAAATGCCGGATCTCTATGGAAAGACGCATCATTCTCCCAAGTATCGGCAAAATTGTCCAAGTGGTGGTGGATATATCGCGTGTGACATACGAACATACGAAGGGACGGAGACAGATACACAGTCCCCTCAACAATTATTCAATACTCAGGGGACGAGACGACTCATTGGATGTCATTGAGCCATGTCATATACGGATTCGTACATTCTCATTTCCTTCATTAGGGTTTCTCGTACGGTACCGTTTATCTCACAACGCATGAACGAACACGTTTATGCGCGTGTGTGACTATTTGTTCAATGGCGTGTGCTGAGCAAAAAGAGGTAAGCCAATATATTTGCGCCTCATTAGCATACAGCTGTAGAAAATAGTCCCCCTCCTCACGCTCACAAAATCCACTTTCATCAAGGCCTATATGTCTTATCGGTCATGCTGCCTGCCAAGCCCTTTGCAGTCACAGTTAGCCTACCAGTAGCCTTAATTTAATCGGGAATTTGACAAAGAAATTCAGTTTACATGTTGTTAATACGTGAGATAGCTAAAACTTTACAATAATTTCTTGTCACTTTTGTTTTGTCTGCTATCTTAAGTCAGTTAACTTTACTGTTCTTGAATGCAAAAAATAAATGTCTGCACAAATATTAATCTAACACATGATAGTTAAAAGTAAAATCAATGGATGGAATATATCAAACCATATGCTATTTTAAGTTCACTAAATTTAATGACAATTCAGGACAGCTAAGTCATCTCTATATATATATTTTTAATGTTAAAACAAATCAGAAATTGAACATTGCTGTAAGAGAAAGGTAACATGAAGACGCCATCACAGTAGTCCAGGCTGGGCATACATGGTCAGGTGGTATCTGTTGTACCTCAGGTAATTGAGAGTGCTTGTCTTCAGGGAAGCCAACCCCCCACTCTCCTCAAACACCCTTTTGAGGAACAGCGTTGGATTTTCAGAAATGTCCAGCTTCTCATCCACCATCCTCTGAATGAGTTCTGGAATGGACACTGAATCATTTTTGTCCTTGAGAAAAAGAGAAAGGCTGAGTTTCAAAAAGGAAAACGAAGGAAAACAAAAGCAATAAAAAACAATAAAATTAATGGACAAGATTCAATGTATCTTGTAAAAGCATAAATAAAGCAATCATACCTGCACTTTTGTTGAATCCATGATCTGGCGTATTTCCTGCTCAAAGTCTGAAAAACGATCGTGATATAATGCCAGACACCACTTCTCCCTAAAGTAGCTGCAAAAGACATACATGAAATTAACACACACACACACACACACACACACACACACACACACACACACACACACACACAGACAAACAGACAAACACCCACGCACAACTCAGCCCGTTTGTCTAATAACGCCCAACAACAGCATGGTCAATCAATTATTTTAACGGTTCATGATGTTCAGTCAGCTTCAATAATGACATTGAGAGTGGCCTCATTCAGTGCCATGACAAGGCCCAGTGAAGAATCCAGATTTAATAAGTGTTAGAGAGCCTTATGACCTCTGCAGGGTGGCTAAGCCATTGTCTCCCCACAGACCAGAAAAGCAGATTGGGGACCTGCATAAACAGATTAGACTCAGGGACAATGGCTGCTATATCTTTGGGTCGCTTGTGTTGAAACATCAGTAATGAGGTCACCCACACATAGATATCAAACTGCTACCAGGAAATATTGCCAAGAAATATATCTCAAGGAAGACCTCTAAAAGAGCTGCCAAATTGATATGTGGATTTAACTCCTGGTTTCCTAAAATGAAAACAATCCTTATTTGCCTCGTGATCCTTTCTTTAAACGTTTGAAATATAATTGTATCTTTTGTTATCTGGAAGTCCCTTTTGACTCTTTTCTCTTCCCGTATGGTGCTGAAAATGTCCCTACCTGTAGAGGTCATGAACCAGGCCTTCGTCGTAGCGGGAGCACAGCCTGTTCAGCAGCCGCTCATGTTTGCCATAGAGACACAGGTAGTTGGACACTGGGAAGGGCTTCAGTGACAGACAGGTGATGGTCTCTACCATGTCATACTGGTTCAGATGCAGGTGGAAATAGTTCCCAGTCTCTATTCGGCCAGTCAAAATCTGTCTTCCCTGGAAAACACAGATAATAATAGTTAATAGTTAATAATAGTAATATTCATATCACATCTTATGAATAAACCATATTGTTTTCATATCTTATTAGTGGTCTCTAACAATACAGTAATTGAGAGAAAATCAATAGATCTTCTTAACCTCCAAAATGTACAGTTTAAATTGAGTCAAAGAGGAACATTTATTATTGACTAAATAAACATTGCAATGCATCAGGCATTCGCCAGTGCATTTGGAGGAAGGCAATAGTAGGAACTTGTTAGACACCTACTTGTGGAACTGCCGATGGCCCTGTTATAGCAGTATGGATGGCTGGTTTGGTTACATGGAGATAACTGTATCCTCCTGGCAGTCTCCCACCTTTATAACAAGAAGGAAATTAAAATAGATAGAGGGATCAACAGAACTGTATGCATTTACTGAGGTCAAAAAACAATGTACATATATCATGTCGTATATATACTGGACTGATTTTGAATGAACAGTGAAATAAAATGCCTGGGC
The DNA here is from genome assembly GCF_951799395.1 of Argentina silus. Lineage (NCBI taxonomy): Eukaryota > Metazoa > Chordata > Actinopteri > Argentiniformes > Argentinidae > Argentina > Argentina silus. The sequence goes on from NC_139671.1 coordinate 9,309,850, forward strand.
GTATAACAAACCACTCGGAACATTTCAAGGATATTTATTTTGTCATAATAGGACATAGATACTGTAAGTGGTTGTATTGTTCATGTACCGTGTGACACAACCTTGTTTACCATGTGAAATACACAATCGGGCATTGTGGGCAAGTCCATTATTGTTTGATTCTCTAGCGTGAGTGCCTCAGAGATTCTATAACCATGGCACTACACAATGTTACGTAAAACTACTCGCTGTGGTAAATTATCCTGAACAGACCATCCATCCCATCTCAATACATGAGATGGGATGGATAAGCAATGCACCAAAATGTGGTTCTGAATAAATCAGAAAAACAGTGTGGTATAATCATAGACCAGATTATAACACACATGGATGAACCTTGTTGCTCAGGCTATTTTGGAGTTGGTCACAGACCTTGAATCTTGGCCTGAGTGTACATGGGGATGAGGCGGTCCACGTCAGCTGGGGGGTTGATGGTGGGCTCCAGCGTGGGGTCGAAGAAGGGCAGCAGCACAGCGGCCAGCTCCTGGCCCACCTCCCTGGAGTTGAAGTTGGAGTGGGACCACTGGTCGGCATGGTAGCGCCGGGCAAACTTGGTGAGAGGCCCAGCGGCACGGATGGTGGAGTCGTTGGTGTGAAAGGTAGTGTCTATGACCAGCCGGCCGTCATACACCAGACAGGCATCATTGATGGTCTTAAAAGCATCATAATCCACCCCTTTGGAGGACAGGTTCATAAAAACCTACAGGGAGAAATCAAGTTTTACTACAGTTTTATGTTGAGACAGTGACTGACCATTTTGCTATGGACAAAAGCAGATTGAAAATACCAAAAAAATGTTTTTCCCATTATTAACCAAATGTATTTATTCTTATATGAGGTTATGATATACCACTAGGACTCCACATTTTTGGTCACTTTCAATATGGACTTACAGAGCACTCTAGTCGGAGGGGCTGACTATCTGTGGTGAAGGAGACTGTAGTGAGAGGCTCAGGGTTTTGTCCATCATTCATCTGGGCCAGTAAGCAGGTGTGGTAGACATGGACCTCACTCTTCTCCAAGGTCTTTTTCACAGCCTTCTCCACTGTAGGGTCGCTGAAGCAGGAGCTGGGGCCCTCCATGGACTGTTGGACCAGGTGGATGCGAGAGCCATGGACACCCAGGCATAACAGAGTCTCCACGCAGGTGTAAACATCTATGCTGTTGCCATAGACTATGGCATTACCTGTGCCACGGTAAAGAGGATAACAACACCCAACAATCACTAATCAAAAAACTAAACATATTAACAGCAAGCTTGATGCAATTCACCATTACAAGAGGAGGATTAGCAGATTTTTTTACAGCCCTGCAGAATGTCTCATATGTTATGTGGCAGGGAAGGGTCACTTGGCAACAGGGCGCAAGGTAACTACACAAAGAGGTTATCTTCTCTTGTCTGTGAAGAACTGTGGGAGGGATGAGAGGCTGTTCAACTGACCTTCAAATTCTTAGAAATCAGCCTCTCTCAGCTGATACCTTAATACAAAGGCAACAATGCTAATAATAATGATAGGTATCTAAGGATCTTAATTCAGTTAAGCCTAAATTAATCTAGCATTTGATGCACAGTATTAAAAGTGCTCTCGCTCTCCACAAGCACTCCTGACCTTTGGCTAATTATCTCAAATAGGAGGGACATCAATCCAATGCGATCCAGGTGAATAGGGAGACAAGGCCTGCAAAAAGGCTATGAAATGGCTTTTTGCAAACAGAGATGAATAAATTATCAAATTGCATAGTATATTACTGTCCCCCCGCTTCAAATTTCCTAAATTAAAGTTATGATATATTGATCATTGGTCTCAAATATTGAGATGCAAAATGTACAGCACACACATAGGATAAATACTGTCATATTTTCTAAATATACTTCCGATGATTGGATGATAGAACTGTAAGCATAAAATTTGTCCATTTGTAGAAGCAGGAACAGTTCACTGAAGCATGCCACTTGACAGGGCTTTGCATTGGCTCTGTCCATGGTGCTGAAATGCTTATGTGGACAGCTACAGCCCTGCTACTACAAACACTGCTATGTATGCTTGTATGCTTGCTTTACATGTTTGTTCTGTTTTTACAGTTTATATCATTGTCATTCCTGCCTTCCATAGATTTGGTCAGAACTCATATATTGCATAAGGGGCAAGTAAAGTAAAGGTTCTACTTAACTATTAATTATTTTTGTTACATTGAGGCTGTCTACTTTAGATGGAGTAATTTGCATCCACTAATGATTTATTTCATAATGAACTGATCCCTTAATTAGTCAATATAATAGACGTAATCTGAGTCACTGTACATCTCCTTTTCTTTCAGAGAAAGAGACTACTTCTGCTAATTGACATCAGTCTGTTAATCAGCAGAAAATCGTGTCTCTGAGAAAATGATATGGTCCTGTAAATGGATGGCGGAGGCAGTCCTGGTTCAGAGAGATCAAAGATGTCCCTCAGACTAATGAGACCGTAATTATTCACACTGGCAGCTGTGTATACATTCTGTTGAATAATGACACACAGGTGGAGATGAATGAACGTGGCCTGTGCATACCCTCCAGCTTCACAAAGTTGTTCAGCAGCCAGTGGTATGCTGCCACACAGTCGTGGTGGTCATTGAGGGTGAATAGGTTGGATGGAACAGGTCCGGTGTATCTACGTCTGGGCTGGACTGGGAGCTCGCCGTTTGCAGTAAGAAAGCTTATATCCACACCAGATGGACAAGGAACCTACAGCATAAACAGCATCGTAGCATTATACAAGTACAATGCCAAGAAACATTGACACAGTGTTATGGCATAGCAATACTTCTGATGTTTGTTCCTCTAACCTGATACTGCTGGCCTGTGCAGAGGATGAGGTGGTCATAAGGCACCTTCCTGGACCCACACACCAGCACGTGCTTGGCTGCTCTGTCGATGCCCGTCATCTTGCCTGTCACCACGTTGATCCAAGAGCGCAGAGACAGCTGGGCATGGTCCTTGTCACTGTAGCCATGGCTGAGTGGGCAGTGGAGTAAAGTTAGTCAGCTAGTCACACTCAACAACAGATGTCCATTCTATAGCACTGTATGTTGAAGCTTTCATGGAGTCCATTGAAAGATATCTTGGATAGGTCTATACAGTATGGTTGGGGATCAGACCATTTGCAGTGTTTGGTTGGACATCCACACAAAGGACACAATGATTCGGTCCGATTGGGTCCACTGACATTCATTGTGACAGTCAACAGTGTATGCCTGATTGAATGCGAGTCTCACCTTGTAGACAGAAATCTCATATTTTCGTTGTTATAGTAGTCTGGGAAGCCATGTGTTGAGATCAGGGTCATGTTGTTGAACCTCAGATGAGGGCTGGAGAGAGAATGGAACAAGTTGTTTACTATGAGGATTATAGGCCCTCAGCCACGAATGTTCGTCATAGAACAGCATCTGGATGTCAGTCTGAGAATGCATAGAACAGCATCAGGATGTCAGTCTGAGAATATATAGAACAGCAACAGGAGAAGGAGTCAGCCATTTCCACATAATGAGTGCTCTATATAGCATACACGGCATGAGTGATGACAAATGGATTTCTGAGAAATGATTAACACATACCTCAACATAAATACTACCGTGTTCTTAAACTAATGCTCAAAAGCAGTGTTCCACCAATGATTATCACTCAGTGTTCCAACGTCCTGTTCCATGTAGTCAAGAAAATCAAGTCGCATTAATCATCAGTTCCAGGAAGGATACACAACAATCTGTCAGTAATTAGCAGAAGCGGTGTGTTTTTATTCTCTGGGAGCTGAGGGGGCAGATGAATGCACTAACCTTTAATTCCCTATAGCATTTAATCTACATTGGTATACATTCAAATAGTGTATTCTCAAGGCCTCATAGCCCTTCCTTTGTCTCCGGCCTGTAGTGTCCCACTTTTGCATTTACTCCTAGTGTAAAAGGTCTCTTGTGATGTAAATGTCCTCTCTGTCAGTGCCAAAAGGGCATTATCTCTGTCAGTGATACACCAGAGAAAGCCTCAGTGTGTAGTGAAAAAGACAAGCTGTACACAGAGCAAGGCCATGTAATGTCAAGCTTGAGATCGCCTGCAGGTCCACCAATAATAATAATGATAATAAAAATAATCATATATATATATATAATATAATGTATTTTGTATAGCACTTTTTCCAGTACTCAACGACTCTTTACATCCATGTGGCATTTATGAGGAAAAGTAATTGATTTTGGGTAATGAATGCACTGAATATAAGTGTGCACTTGAAAAATACCTTACCAACCAATTGAAATATAGTAGTGATAGTCAAATAGTGAAATAAACTAAAATAATAAAAAAAAAGAGCAAAAAAAAGAATTATGACAGACTTACTCACTATTTGTAAATGTATAGAATAAATAGCCTTGAGTTCAACTACGGTATACTCAATCAAACTTCCCTTGTTAATCTGAGCCAGAAGGTGGGTTTAAGTCACAGCACATTAAGGGTCTGGACGTGACCAAATTACCAGCTCCTGGATTTCTGCTGTTATCAGGCAGTGACAGACGGCCATTGTGACCCTGCTCCCTGACCAAGTAGAGCCGGCGAGCCACCCCATGTGTCTTTATCTGTCTGCCCTGCTCCACGTTCTGACCCTGTCCCATTGAGTAATGGAGTGGGGGTGGCCTAGGCCTCAATGAGTAGATGGAAAGCTGGAGGCCAGCCGTTTGGGTTGGGCTGATAAGGGGGCCCAGCAGGCCCAAGCTGACCCATCACTCACCCGACCACTGCAGTGCTCGCCTTAGCATTAGTTTAGTGGACACTAACTGCCTCATTAGTCAACTCATTAGTGACAGCAAACACAGATCACTGCAGAAGATCCCTGACAGGAGAACAGTGGAGTGGCTAATTAAAGGGCCAGCGTGGCCCTCCTGAATGCCAGCCCCAGGCAGCTGTGTGCCCGCCGCGCCGCCCCTGCCTGCCAACCCCCCACCCTGAGTTATGCACACTCCACTCTTTCACTTCCACACACAATGACCTGGTTGCCTGGCAGTTATCGACTCGCTGCGAATCAGCAGGGCTAAATTCCTTATTGTTTGGTGGAACAGTTAATCTCAGAGCAAGGATGAATACAAACATGTAACGCCCCCACTTTGTGCCAAAAGCTCTGGTGACATTTCCAGGAATATAAGGGACCAATGATGGAAAAATCGAAAGTTCTTAAAGTGAATGCTATTGACATACATACAGTACGCATTTGACCAGTATTCTGTACCCAACATTGTATGCAGACATTTTTCCCAGACGTGTGCTTCAACACCTCATTCATCTACGTCATCATCAAGAAGACCTTGCTGAATCAAGTGGGTAACAGCAGTATTGGGCAAACACACACTGAATCCCTCCAGGACTGGGAGTGAAGAACACTAATTAGGACTATGCAAAAAAACAACAATACCAAAAGTGGTGACGGTGGTATTTCTTTGAACGCAACCATAAAAGATCAGCCTCCATAACAGTAATCTGATTATAGAGATGGCCTTGTTAGGAAGTTGGGATCATGGTGAAGCTAGAGAGGGGATTGTGTTGCTTTCACACATGTTGCTTTGGGTATGCACCCTACTCATATTTCTGGTAATCACTGCTGCTAGAGCTGCACAATCTGTTCCTCTAATGCCTTCAGGTCACTCCCACTAATTACAATCATCTCTAGAGTACATCTCATTTAACATGCTATGAGTTTTTTTTTTTTTATTCTAATAAAATTATGAAACTCAACACTTACCAGAAAGCAAGCACCTGCAGCAAAGCTAAGCCAGTGTCAGATGCCCCCACGACAACTATCCTGGCATTGATGGTGACTTTTGGTTCCATGGTAAGTTTTCTGTTTATGTGGTTGAGTGCATAAGGTACCTTATGGGAAAAGAGAGGGATAGTGGCAGTCAGACTCAACTGTTTGATAACTTGAGAGGATTAAGGCACAGCCTTTTAAGGTTCATTTCACACAATGTACTGGATGCCATTCTGTCATTTCAGTAATTTAATAAATAGATGGCAAATATAATTACTGAATTCCTAAAAGCTGTAAATAATGTTCGCCTAATTTTTCCACTTCAGTTTCTTTGAATAACAATGGCCTAAAGCACTGAAATGGGAATTTCTCTGAGCACTTAACTGTCTAAAAGAGAGCACCAGCTTTCAGCCGAAATCCTAATATTCTTTCAGCAGTGTTCATAAGAAACATATAAACATTTGTAAATGTTAGATGGTTCCACCAGAGGCATTAAGTGAAACACGGTGAGTGCTAGTCCTCCTACCTGAATACTCACATTTATAAGCATTGGCCCTATTGAAAAGACATTTCCAAATGTCGAAATATTAAACTCAAGGTGAAAAATTGGAATGAATACAGGGAACATTGTGTTATGGACAAAATGTTCCAACTCCCAAAAGCTGCCATGGATCACTAATAATCTCACAGTGATCTACGTGTGCTAATTGGGCCTTGAGCATTCATAATTAGGTAAATTGGTTCCACAATACAACTTGTTGGATGGAAAATGGCAGCAAGTAACAAGAATGGAAAACCTAGGGGTGGAATTAACTTCGCTTAATATCTATCATTTCTTGTCGGGCCTGCTCTGTTCTAGAAAATAAATACAGAACCACGTAAAATAGGTAATAACTTGGAATTCATAAGACAAATAAAACAATAAAACTGTATCTTTCAGCTATTCCAATGAGTCAACATAATTGACCCAAGCTACTCACATCTTTACTTTGCTTTGTAAATCCCCCAAATAATCACATCTAATACACTAGATAAGATAGATTTTTCATCTGCTGGTAGGTAGCGTGGAGCAGGTGCAGCTGTCCTCATCCTAGTGGAGGTGCCTAACCTTTCTCCAACATAATGGCCCAGTGCTGTGACCATGGTGCTGTGTAATATGATCCCATATTGACAGAGAGGGAACAGGTGCTTTAAATCTGATTAATACATCTGTGCTGGACCCCAGGCATACAAAGCTGTGAGGCACACTCTTATCTACAGAGCAGCCTGGAAATGGTGGTTGCTGTGTTACTAAATGGAGGTCTTAAATCGCATGGGCTGAAGCGGTGTATGCAGGTGTATCTGCTAATGCACTGAGAGTGGGGATTGCCACGCATGTGACACATATGGGAAAGCATACTGCACTGAGGGGTTGAATCAATAACACTGAAAAGCACACCAACATGTTGCATAACTGTGCTTGCACACTGTGCTGACAGCTCAGAATATGCCGTGCATGTTAGATAATGAATACAGGATAATGAGGACAATGAAGACAGACCAATGTAAAAAGGAATGTGCAGTGATTGGTGACAGTAAAAACAAGAACGTAGGACCTAACTCATGAGTTGTGCTTTAGTACAACATTGAATTTGCCACATTTGCAGTGTATCCTCTGAGCAAACGTAGGGGGGTTGATTAAGCAGGTACAGGTATGTCCAGGTCTAGGTCTAACTCCAAATGGCTTTCTTTCCTATTTGCTTTATTGCCTTACAAATGAAAATAATGAATGGATAGGTTACCAGTACTGCCAGATCAGTGATCATCATAGTGGAAAGGAGAGAAAGCTCGTTGGGGAGATGAAGCTATTGGGACACTATATAGCTATTGATGGATAAGTGGTGTATGCTGCTTTACTTATTAAACAGCAGTGGCAAACGTGCCAAACCATCTATCAGAGGAACCATCTGCTCCCCTAGTCTACATAAAATAAACTCTTTAAAAAATACCATAAGGTGTGGACAGACTGGAAAGAATACTGAGAAAAATACTGTACAGTACCACAAAAAAACAACAACCTATTCTGTGCAATATTCAGCGCATATGTTGAAGCACAGTCAAATGTCGTCCGTACAGGCAGTGCATTACACTTGATTGAATAATTCAAACGCAACAGTTGCATTAAATAACTTTTCAATTTCATTCATCAGAATCTCTTTTAACTGCTCCTATCCACAATTCCGTAGCTCTGAGTTAAAAACACTTCTCTGTGTATCATTTTTAAAAGGGAGCCCATCAATTTTAAAGCAGTGCCCTCTTGTGGGCAAATTAATTACTCACATCATGGATGCTTTGTCTGCTCTCTCTCTCCCTACTCTCTGCTCACTCTCATATTATCTCTCTCCCTCTCTCATTCTTTAAACTGTAAACTTTCATATTTGCTCATCTGCATTCCCTGGCATGTTAAACCCACTTCACCAGCTGCTGCTGTGCCCACCTGGTCCTTGGTGATCTGCTTGGATGGGGCATTGATGCTCAGCTCCTCCAGAGGGTAAACAATCTGGCGCCGCGGGCGCAAAGGGACCATGCAGTTCAGGACAGAGGTCAAGTAGTGGGCGCAGGAGTTCTGAGTGGAGAGGACGAGGGCACAGTGTCAGGTGAACCCAGCGACCCCACACCCGATTCTGAGGCTACACTATACCATTGATACAGGGGAGGCAACAAACAGATGCCAGGGTGATAATTAGATCTGATGAAGAGGTTGGCTTACACGATTACACCATTAATGTGCATTTCCATTCAACAGAAACACCTCTATCATGGCTGTCAAAGCACATTCTTCATCTACTCCCCAAATGCTGCTGATTCTCTCTTCTTGTTAGTTTTTCCATTATTCTATTTACACCTCATCATCTCCCAATCTGGTGCATGTTTGCAAAAGGTAATTAGCAGAGGAAGTGGAGGCCTCTACACAGTGAGGAAATGTCTTATTACAGTCCAGAGAGGTGGAGCTGCCAATCCTAGCAGCACCTGCTGCCCTGACCCCAGGGAGGGATGGTGAGGAGTGAGCAGGCACTGAGGAACATCGCACTAATGAATATCGGTAACTGAGCACACAGTGGAATGGGCACAGTAAAAAGTCAATACAGCCTTGATGGTTGTCTGGCCGATCCTCTCACCTTCTGGCTGTGGTAGGAGGGGTAGATGGGGTAGTAAAGGCAGGATTTGTGAGCCTGTCGTAGCGCCTCCTTGAGGAAGTGTTTGGCATAGTGCTGGAAGATGGGGTTGAGGGCAAAGTGACACAACTGGCCGTGCTCCTCGTAGCGGTGATGGCTGAAGTAGATGAAATCCTCAATGTTGTAATTGGCTCGAATGTAATCTATATTCTGAGAGAGAGAGATTTAGTACAATACTGTATGTCAGCAACATATCCATTTAGTCTGTCTAGTGTTAAAGACAAGAACATGGAATTATTACCTCCTCGTTTCGAATGATTATGATCCCCACTACTTGGTTCTGCACTTGGGCCACAAAAGCCTGCACGGGTGTTCCATCCTGGAAGACAGAGAGTGAGAAAGAGAGACAGGGAGAGATGAACTATGACAGCCCATTGGGTGTAGAGAGCATCCTCAAAGACCTGGCAGATCAGCCCAGCTTGAGCACTACACACATGAAAATCCTTCCATTTTCATTTCAATAGTAATTATCTGTTTTGGATCTCTGTCAAAGCCATGTCTGACAGCTGGGGTGTCAATCATGTCTGAAAATGTGGTTTACTAAACTGGCAGTAGCTTGATTTGACTCTGACTAACCGGGTCTCGGCGGGCCTGGTAAAATACGTCCAGGTCCTCCAGCAGAGACTCATGGAGGCTGAGCCTCTTCACCATGGTACAGACAGCAGGCCTATCTGCAGACACTGCCATCCTCACGTCAAACATCCTGAGGACACAACACCATGCTTGACATTCTACAAGCAATTTCTATTTCATACAACTTGGGAATTTCCCCAACAAAACATGTTTATTTCTTTAATTCTCCACTAAATACGAGTCTGATCTTTGTGAGATAAATATTGAGATGTACGCATTGTACTAAAACTACACTACACAGGACTACACACTTGAGCAGGCCAGAGCGGTGGAAGATGTAGAGCTCCTGGGGCAGGCTGCTGGTGTGGTGTGGTACCACTCTGAGGAAGCTCTGGAGGAGGGGAAACTCAGGGGCCAGCTTTGGCACAGAGATGATGCAGTAATCCCGTTCCTGTAGAGAACAATGCGATTGGCTTCATCACATTATTTCAGTTTCAAAGAACATCCACAATAAGGAGGTATTGTAACATTTTTCTTTTTTTTTTCTTCTTTTAAATATTACTCAAAGTCTATGGCGATACTGTACTTACAGGGAAAAGTTTGAATATATTAGGCAGAAAGTCCACCGATCTGTGGAAGGAGATGAATGAGGGAAGTTTAGCGAAAATGTGTCTTTGCCAAAAGCCAGAATCTGAGCCAATATGAGAGATCACAGCAGCAGAACAACTGGCCAACCAATCTGCTCATTTCAGTACAATGCCCATTGGTCTCAACTTTCTCTCCTTCAAGTTGCTGTCACTTTAAGCACCACACTCATTAATTACATGCTCATTCTCTGTGGGGAGTGACTGGATTCCATATTCTATAACAGCTGGGGAGCAAGGCGACAGAAAGAGGCACCCAGCAGGAGTCAACTAACAATCAGTCTCTTTGCTTTTCACAGCACATGACTGATATACACTGGAAGTCTGCCATGAAAATTAAGAGTATTTATGAAGTACAGAATGCAATAATAAAATTGGTTCATCTTTGATTAATGTGAATATATTCTGTCCTTTTTCTAAACGCCTAAGCCCAGAATAATTACATGGCCGTTGAAATTATGGTTGTGACCTTCTTCTGAACTTACCTCATTTCAAATTTCTTGTCAATGACAAATAACTGAATACAAAAGGCATTTGATATGTCTGAGCAGACTCTTGTTTCTTGCGTCTCATCTAAATCCTTGTACTCTGCAGCACAATCCTGGGCTTCCTCTGGCTGAAATGAAAGTAACAATATTTCACCCATGAGAGAGACAAAGAAGAGCACATGAAAGTCAAGAAAGTGCCAACAAATGTTTATGGTTTACCTCTGATACTTCACTAGGTATTTCTGTGATGTCTTCACTTGTCCCCAAGTCCTCAGTTTGTTCAACATCTTGTGATACCTTACAACACATGTAATCAAAACCAATACATTAGATGTGTATGACAATCGCATATCTGTCATATAGTGTTGGTGATTTTAATTTTGCACACATCCATCCTACTTGGCCATACTGTACCAGTTCAGTGGGACTCTGTGGGCTGATGGCGTGGGTTTCCCCCTCTACCTCTGGGTCAGGACCCAGCTCAGGCAGGTCCTCTGGGCTAGGTTTATAGAGACCGCAGAATGGCCCGAGCTCAAAGCACTCGTTGAGTAGCTTCAAATTGATGTCACTGCTCACACTGATAAAACCAATAGCAGTTCCCTCATTCTGCATAGACAACACAAAAGCACATACACGGTCAATATAGTGTGATTATAGTGTGATTATAGGCTGTATAAATACTTTTAAAATATTTGTGCCACTTTAAAAGTTGACCAATTAGGCCTATTTTGTGCAAAACAAAAACAGACATACAGTACAACATTGGGCAACAGCTTTAATTTGAGGTGTGGAACATAAAATACGGTTGGTTATCAAATGTAAACCACAGGCTGTTCAAATTAAAGTGAACAATAATGTGTGGAATAATTGATGATGTTCTTAAGAGAAAGAAGCCTGAATGGTATAATCCTCTAGGGCAATGTTTTGCTGTTTTGTTCTCTGAATGGTGAACACATTCAGACAAAACCCCCAAAATGCTACAGATGTCTGGACACAATATGTTCAGTGAGAGCATGTCTTGGCAGAATATCAACTCTCATCTACCATATGTTGCCATGAACACATGTCAGCTTGAGTTGCAGGGAGGGGAGGAAAGATCTGTCATCTTTTAAGTCCTGGGGGAATGCACCCCAGCAGGATTCCTGTGAACCAGGCGAAAGCATCTGCAGCCCCGTTATTACATTTTAAATGGCCTTACTGCTCTGTACAAAGGATCCAAAATGACTGATGCCAAATGATAAAAACGAACAGAAACAACTTCAGAAAGAACAAAATTTGTATTTTTCTAACCTTAGGAATGCACTTAAAAATAAATGTATAACTCATGACAACAAATAAATAATAGTAAACAAAACTAACCTCACAAACAGCTGCATGGTTTCCCTCATCCTGAGCCTCTATGAGCTCAGCAAGGAAATAAGGTCCATAGGAGCCCGTTAGTACCTTGGTCTGCTCTGCAAATATGTGTGTGAGGTCGTCATGATCTTCCACCCTGTAACAACAGCCTGACGAATGATTTTCTGATTGTCATCACGATGGCAACCCACGCATCATAAGTCAATCCTTCCGCCAAAATAAGAGCCCTTATGAACAAATTCAATTAAAAACCTAAATCTGAGAGTAAATGTATTGGTAGGTGTGTATACACTAGATACAGAATGTAGATATGCTGTAGGTTAAGTGATTGTGAGGACCTGGCTCTGCGGACATGCAGCCTTGGGCAATAGCTGTGTCTGTGGCACACGAATGCTGAGCACTGGCGCCCCAGATCCTTGAGGCTCTTCATAGGCTCAAAGATCTCCACCAGTGCAGGCTCTAAAACATACAGTAGGCAATGCTGTGAATGATGATTAACTGACACTTTTACTTTTTGAAATCAATAATATCCAATATTCAAAGGAATTACTGTATGTACAACTTCTCACCTGGGCAACTACTGTTTGGGGTGACCAAGCAGATGTATTGCAGCTCTGTGATGGCATTGAAGACAGTTCTGTAATAGGACATGTAGGCGTTTATCTATTTGCACAATCGATCACCCTGTCAAGAACTAACAATGCATACAAAATCAAATCACAAGAATCTAATTTCTGGGATTTGAAATTTGATGGAATGGCTGTGGAATTAAGTTAGAATTGGAATTGGTCTATGTGGTATAAGAATTCTGGTATCAGTCTTTTCCACAAACAAGATTATTACCCAGGTTAATTATGCTATATTATGAGAAGAACATGTTATCTTTTTTTATCAAGTTATGACAGGCTTGCTATATGATTATGACCTGTTACATAACCCCAGTTGGTACTGATTACTCTGCTACCCTGTTCTGTGCTGACTGTGTATTAGCCCAGGTTATACATTGAGAACAACTTTTTACCTTACAATCTCTTTAGCACTCGCAATAGAGAAGATTGGTTGTGCCACAAAGAACTGCAGGAAGAGTGTGTTCAGAGGCTGTCGTAAAAGGAAAATACAGTTAAATCACTGATGCTGTAGAGAGGATTTAGAGTTATGTCTTTTAGTATATCTTAATTTGTGATAGCAAATCTCGTGATACAAACTGTGCATTTTTCAGTGCTGAAATGGTCATGCAGCAATGGTTCCCAACAAGCTTGATCCACAAGGTCTCCAATGGGGTGGTCAAAAAAGGCAGCATGAGCCAGGATCTCATTCTTTGCATTGGTCAGGGTCACTGCCAGATTGGCCTTCTCTCTGAAAACATCATCAGTACACACTGTGAGGCTAGAATTGATTGTAATGTGTAATGTTATTGGTTGGTTCATGCATAATTATGCATTCTTATATGAGACATTATTCAACTAATGTACAGCCAAAGTCTGTCATATCCATCCATGAGTTAAATATGCTGCATGCTTTGCAGTTGGCACACATGGATAAATCAACCACTCAAAAATAAAGCTGGATTTGACTTAATGAACACTTACAGTAAATAAATGACATTTACTCTTCCAAATACTGCCACTGTGACAGGACTGATGAGCTTAGTGATCTCTTGAGCATCCGCTGACTCTGTTCTCCTCACAGTCACAGTTTCAACTTTGCCCCCTGAAGAAGTTATAGTCCTCATCTTTTTCTGATTTTGAAGATGGGAAAAGGTTCTTGAAAACACAAGGTAGAAAACACAAGGTAGATCACTGGATGGTCAATTACAAGAAATCTGGCTAGCAAAACACAACAAGACTACAGTATATGAGACATTTTCATTTTACAGTTGTCATAACATAATAGTCACATATGTCCATAATCTTACAGTATGTGCATAGCTAACCACCTGACAAATCGAATAGCTAAATAGCTAGCTAACCAGTTAAACTCACTCACCTAGTGTTGCTGGCAAGTGCTTTTCAATCTACCACATGCATTATTGTGGATTTGCTACAAACCAAGGTGCCCACAACATGCATAATTATTTACAAATAAAGTTGTAGCTAAATGTAAAAGCTTGACAAATGTTCAACTAAAAGTAGGAACCTATTTTGCTAGCTTCAACTGATGAGTATGTGTAACCATAGAAACAGAAGCCGATGGGGTAAAAGGTTGCAGTTCATAGGTTGCGCGCAAAGCATACTGGGTACTGTCATGGCGGAGCACACTTCGCCGTAGAAATACACACAACTTTTATCCTAGTTCATTGTGTGTTATTGATACAGCCATTTACTTTTGTTTCTCATTGGCCGTACATTTTAAGCCAGAAATATGGCATCTACAGCGGCAGGTAAACAGAGGATACCGAAAGTGGCGAAGGTAATAAAACATTGCAAAATAGATAGCGAATTTAGCAGCTAATCTTAGCTATGCAACGCTAGCCTACCGTACTAGCCCGCTCCAATCTGACGTTACCTAGCTATTGGGTACTAGCTTCCCGCTATTTTACTACACAATCCACTGTCGACCTGTTATTTTGCTAATTCAAATTAGGTAGTGGGTCGACAATGCTCTTCAAATTACGTAATGCAATTGATAATATCAGCAGCAGATGTGTTCACAAGAAATGTACAAACTAGCAGCATGGTCAGTCAATCAATTATTTTTTATTAACATGAACTGTCAACTGTGTTTGATGTGTGCAGGTGAAAAACAAAGCTCCAGCAGAGGTGCAAATCACTGCTGAACAGCTGCTCAGGGAGGCGAAGGAGAGGGAGCTCGAGCTTCTGCCACCTCCGCCGAAACAGAAGATCACAGATGAGGAGGAGCTGAACGATTACAAGTTGAAGAAGCGGAAGGTAAGGACTAGTTACCTTAAGGAATAGTTTATATTTTTCTCCTAAGTGATGAATCACAAGTCATGTATTTTTGCCACCTGTACAATCATGTGCACTGGACTCCTTTTCACAGGGATTTGAAGACAATATTAGAAAGAATCGCACAGTTATTAGCAACTGGATAAAGTACGCACAATGGGAGGAGAGCCTGAAGGAAATCCAAAGGTAATGCTTAATTTCTGGTTTGTGAAGCTTTTAGTAAAGATGTAGCTGTGCCTTTGGAACCTGAAGTGAATTGTATTGCTGACAGTTGGATGGGGATTCTTCCAACCTAAATATTTCCCTCTCTTGTTTTAGGGCTCGCTCTATTTACGAGCGCGCTCTGGATGTAGACCATCGGAACATTGCTCTTTGGCTGAAGTATGCCGAGATGGAGATGAAAAACCGACAGGTGAACCATGCCCGCAACATCTGGGACAGAGCCATCACCATCCTGCCTCGTGTCAACCAGTTTTGGTACTGAACAACAGACCTCTCTTAAACTGATTATACTCTTGTGCTGTAAATGAAGCTTGCGTTCAAAAAGTGACTAGGTATTCACTATCATTTTATTCAGTTCAATAATGATTCAGTAATGATCATGGCAGTCTTCTGTCCATAACTAATACGTAGATTTGTTCTCATCTCTTGTTTGTTGATGCTGTTGTTTGTTTCTCACCATTTTAGGTACAAGTACAGTTACATGGAGGAGATGCTGGGCAATATTGCTGGATGCAGGCAGGTGTTTGAGCGCTGGACAGAATGGGAGCCAGAGGAGCAAGCCTGGCACTCTTACATCAACTTTGAGCTGCGCTATAAGGAGGTCGACAAGGCCCGT
The DNA here is from genome assembly GCF_951799395.1 of Argentina silus. Taxonomy (NCBI): domain Eukaryota; kingdom Metazoa; phylum Chordata; class Actinopteri; order Argentiniformes; family Argentinidae; genus Argentina; species Argentina silus. The sequence continues at coordinate 9,325,677 of NC_139671.1, forward strand.
TCCATCTATGAGCGATATATCCTTTTTGTCTTGACCCAGTTGTGTTTTTGGTGGCTGCTCAGTCAAAAAATGTTCTTGTAATGCATTCATTTCATGAAAGAAGAATCTGACACAATGTGATGGTATTGATGGACTAATGTTATCATGCAGCCTTCACTGGCTCTTTTAAATGCCTTAACTCCTGTGCACTTGTGATTGTCCATCCTGATGTGAAGAACTGGATCAAGTATGCCCGTTTTGAAGAGAAGCATGGCTACATCGCACATGGCAGAAAGGTGTTTGAGAGATCAGTGGAGTTCTTTGGAGAAGTGCACATCGATGAGACCCTTTTTGTGGCCTTTGCCAGATTTGAGGAGAAACAAAAAGAGGTAGATTTCATTCGTCATACCTTGATATCCTTCACATGAACTTCCTCTGACCAGCTAACCTTGGTCGACAGAACACGAATGACAGAATTTCCTTTCCTTTCTCTTAGTTCGAGCGGGTTCGAGTCATCTACAAATATGCTCTGGACAGAATCCCCAAGCAGCAAGCTCAGGAGCTCTTTAAGAACTACACTGTGTTTGAGAAGAAGTATGGAGACAGGAGGGGGATTGAGGATGTCATCGTCAGCAAGAGGAGATTCCAGTATGAGGAGGAAGTCAAGGTATAACAAGTGACTCATGAAGAGTATTGTTTTCCAGTCTTCCATCCATCCCCAGGACTTAAAACATTGGATTTTGTCTTTTTTCTGTGCAGGCAAACCCACACAATTATGATGCATGGTTTGATTACCTACGCCTGGTGGAGAGTGACGCTGATCCTGACACTGCTAGAGATGTGTATGAGAGAGCCATCGCCAACATCCCCCCCATTCAGGAAAAGAGGCATTGGAGGCGATATATTTACCTGTGGATAAACTATGCTTTGTATGAAGAACTGGAGGTCAAGGTAGGCCTGCTCCTGTGTGTTCATATGTTGGCTGTAATCTGTACATTGCTAGGTCATCTGATGATTGTGACGGGTTAAATTTTCTCTTATGCAGGATCCTGAAAGAACGAGACAGGTATACCAGGCATGTCTTGAGCTCATCCCTCACAAAAAGGTATTAGCAGGCAAAATGAAACAAACCAAAACATTATGACAAAAAAACAAAAAACACTTGTAGTAATTCTTTATAAATGGTCATACTCATGATTTGTTATCCTTCCTCTTCCAGTTCACATTTGCCAAGATGTGGCTACTCTACGGCCAGTTTGAAATCCGTCAGAAGAACCTTCAGGCTGCCAGACGAGGCCTGGTAAGCCGTCTCTTCTTCCTAATCACTGAAGTTGGTTCATGGTATTCTGGGATACTTGATATGTTTACCCTTTTTTTTGGTCTTCTCCCTCTTATCAGGGCACAGGCATAGGTAAATGTCCGAAGAACAAATTGTTCAAAGGCTACATCGAGCTGGAGCTGCAGCTACGAGAGTTTGACAGATGCAGGAAGCTCTATGAGAAGTACCTGGAGTTTGCCCCAGAGAACTGCACCACCTGGATCAAATTCTCCGAGCTGGAGACCATCCTGGGAGACACAGAGAGGGCCCGTGCCATCTTTGAGCTCGCCATTGGACAGCCACGGCTGGACATGCCAGAGGTCAGGCTCCTTAACGCTATCCTATTTAAAACATTTGAATCAAACTTATAATAATAATCATAGATAAAACATAAGTGCTCCAGATGTGACTCATTGTTTCATGTTACATTTCCAGGTGTTGTGGAAGTCCTACATTGACTTCGAGATTGAGCAGGAAGAGTACGACAACACAAGAGGCCTTTACATGAGACTGCTGCAGCGCACACAACATGTCAAAGTGAGTAGTCTAACCTCAAAACCACCGTCTTAATACTACAAGTACAATTGCACAACTGCCTGGATAACAGTCCCAATTGCTTACCAAGTGAGCAAATGGTATTTCATCTTACAATTTAGCAATATGTCTCTGTGTCCTGCAGGTATGGATCAGCTATGCCCAGTTTGAGCTGTCCATTGATGGCTCAGATAGGCTAGAGAGGTGTAGGCAGATCTTTGAGGAGGCAAACAAGGGTCTGCGCAGCTGTGAGGAGAAGGAAGAGCGGCTGATGCTGCTGGAGTCCTGGAAGGAGTTTGAGAAGGAGTTTGGCTCCGACAGCACCAGGGAGAGGGTGAGCAAACTGCTGCCCGAGAAGGTGAAGAAGAGGAGGAAGCTCACAGCCGAGGATGGGGTAAGCATTGGGCTTTGGGTAATGTCTGTGTTGAGATGGGTGAGGGTAATCTACCCCTTTTTTGTATTTTCTTGTCACTATGATTTGTACTGTGATTCTGATAGTCATCATCTCTTCATTACCCTCTACTTTTTATGTCATAAAAATCAGTCGGATGCAGGGTGGGAGGAGTACTACGATTATATCTTCCCCGAGGATGCAGCCAACCAGCCCAACCTCAAGCTGCTTGCTATGGCCAAAATGTGGAAGAGGCAGCAACAGCAGGATGATGACGAGGATGAAGAAGAAGAAGAGGAGGAGGAGGAGGAGGATGAAGAGGAAGAAGAAGAGGAAAAAGAAGAAAAAGAAGAAAGAGTGGTGCAGAGGGGTAGAGAGTCTAGAGAGACAGATATGGCGGCAGACTCAGCATCACCAGAAAAAGCTAAAAGCAATGAACCTGTTCCTGAAAAAGACCCCAAGGAGAGCAGAAATGATGACGATGACAGCAGCAGTAGTGGTAGTAGTAGCAGCAGTAGTGATAGTGACAGTGATGAAGATGCTGGTGAGAAACAGCCCAAGAAGAGCCAGGATGATTCAGAGAAAGATTGAATTTAGCATGCCTGGAATACATTATCACTCATAATGAACAGGGACAACTTTGGGGCCTCCTTATTGTGTAAATTTCTATTACTTTTTTACAAAATAAAAAAAAACTTTGTTTCATGAACTTTGTTCATGTGCATTCTGATATCCTGTCCTTGTTTTATTTGTTACAATGTACTCATTGTAAATACACCACTTGCCAAACATGTTTAGATCTTATGTTTTTGTCTTTTTTATTGGAACAGCTCTCAATCACTATTGCAATAGTGTTAACTGGGCAGCAAACATTATATACATGAGTACTCTCAATACTGTCATTGAGAAGATTTTTCAAGGATTTGTACTCCTTTGAAGATTTTTAAGTCTGTATTTTTACTTTTACTTGAGTATGTGTTGAATAAAGTATTATACTTCTCAAAAAAATGTTTTATCATCCATTACAGAGTACAGTGATATCCATATCAGAATCATACCGGCATATGCTGTTTTTATCAAAGAAAATAGTGGTGGTGCCAAAACTGCTCTCAGTGAACCCAATCATATTCAATTGTGAGCAATTGGTCGGTCTAAGATGTAATTTCGATGATGATGAAATGCAGTAATTAAGGTTAATGTTTCATTTGAAAGGAACAACTTTTGGGTATCATAGTATACATTTCTATTGTGTTTTTTTTTCTTTTTCTACAAAATAAAAAACCTGATCTTTGTTTATGTGTTCTTATCTCATGTCCTTGTTTTAATTGTTAAATATACATACACCACTTGCAATACAATTAAAATCTCATGTTTCGACTATTGCAATATGCAAGACAGCAAACATTATACACCTGAATGGGTCAAGTAATTAGATAGCATTTATTGAATTGGATACAATTGTAATATAATTGGATACAAACCTAATTATTTTTGCATTTCATTTAGCATTTTTCACTTTCACACCTACAGTAACAGTGACTCTCTGACTCATTGGCATGAAAATAAAACCATCCGGGTTCCATGAGGCTTATTTAATTAGATCTGTAAATACTATGTACAATGAAATTCTACACATCACACAGCAAATATAAAACAGTCCCTGGCAATCAAATATTTCACACTTAATTTTCAATGCAGATTGTGGGGACAAACAAATAGATTTGTTTGACCATGAAGAGGCATCAAGTGTCAGAGCGCCACAGTCTTTTGTTATTCTATATCTTCTGGTCTGACAGGATGTGGTAGAGGAATAATTGACTTCTTCTCTGTGTCTCTGGAACAAGCTTTCCTCATATCTGTAGAGAGAAAGAGGAAATTACTTTTTGCACATATTGATCACCTGTTTGTTCCTTTCAATAATGTGTCCATTTGAAGAAGTTAAGCTCACCATAGGCATCTTCATCAGGTTCTCCATTACTAGCAGAGTAGTACTCTATCACTGTCCTGTAAACACTGTAGCCCAGCTGTTTGTACATGTTGACTGCCACTTGATTGGAGACTCGTACAAAGAGATCAACGAAGAACCCACCCTTCCTGAAGAAGAACAAGACATGACATAGAATAGAAGGTAAACAAGTAGCTAATATGATGTTCTTAACAGAGGACATCAGAAGCCACACATACCTTTCTGAGATCTCCTCTAGCATTTCCATGAGTTTTGCTGCCAGTCCAAGCCGCCTGAATTCTGGGGCCACAGAGAGAGCCGTCACATGTCCATGCCACTCTTCTCGGGCCACTGATCCCTCTGCCTTTCCCATGACTGCAAGGAAATACGAAATGCCATTTAGATGGAGGCTTTTAAGGCTGAATGTCCAATTAGAAAATGTTCACTGGGTTTATTTCACTTTCTAGCAATCTTTTTCTTTTCTAAAAAAAAAAGCTTATTTTTATGTTTATTTACTGCTGTACTGCGGCCCCCCCCCAAAAACCTATAAAAAAAAAAGAGCTTGAAGTCATCATAGTGTGTGCCATGTGGGTAGGCATTGTAGATGTACTTACTGTAACCCATCAACTCCCCGCCTGGAGCTTCTGCAACAATGAAGTACTCAGGCCAGTGGGCAAGGTACTGTAAGTAAAATGGGATTCCATACTGTAAAGGATGGTTAAGGAAAGCTTGTCACTACATTTGGTTTGTGCCACATGATCTTAATAAATAAATGTGTCATGGAATTAGATCTGGGTCATCAGGCGAATAATGAGCATCTTGAAGGATACAGTCTCTGTCAATGGATCCAGGTTGCTGTGAAGAGAGAAACAAAGATTGACAATGTTACGCTGTAACTTGCAACACCTACTACTACAGCTTTAAAAGTCATTGTGTAAACATAGGGAAACCAATGGTAGCACTCTCTTTAGCCATCTTTACACTGAGAAGTTGTGGCGGATCAGCAGTGTAACGATGGCTTTAGAGAGAAGAATTAGCTGCGAGTTGTTCCCGATGTACCCGAGGTACAAAGCCATAACTCTGGTAAATCAGAGAGCTGTAAACCTGACAGGTGAGAGCACTGCTGGACACTTCTGCTAGCTATATAGCTAGCTCACCATTTTAGCTGAGCAAGGACTTTAAGTGAGCTCGCAGACATTGACTATTGTCTCTATAACAACCTAACAAGCAGATGTAAATAACCCATTCAGTCTGGTCGGTGAAATGTATATTAACTCACATATTGTTGAATTTAAACAAGTCATCGCACGTGAAAGCTCGCAATGTTGTCATTTTCGCTATGGAAGGACCTGCTTTGACCTTTCAACTGTAGCGTCAACGAAAGCATGAAGCCCTCTACCGTTGAGGAGGGGAATTTCATTGAACCTTCACTGCACCTGCTGTTACACTGATAAATAGCAGGCTAATCTTGCAGGACTGTACACCAATGACCGCACATTGTCATGAATTTTACTAGAGTTACTCAGAGTTTTCTGAGTATTCGCATGGGGCATATCTCATAAACGCTATATATGGTAAGTGGAGAAAAATGCAATTATGTACAGCAAAATAGATGGCTTATGAATGGTTCTTGGTAGTGTAGGGGAGAAAGGAAAGGAAATAAAAACTACCAAGACTAATCTTAACGTAAATTAGAAATGAAAACCACACATCAAATTGAACACAATTTAACAAAATGCACGAGGGCAAGGAGCGTTTTGGAGTTTCCCTTGATATTGGATGGTGAAGAAGGAGATGTGTTCTGTTCCCTGGGGACAGTATGCAGTAGGTGGAGTTACTTTAGAACAGGTATGAATACTGTTACTGAAAATCCTTGATTCCACTGATCAGCTAAACACATGGTGTGTGGTTCATACAAATGGAGCGGTCTCAAGTGTTTAGTTTTCTTGGATTATATGTTGTATTCAGTGGAGCCCAGAACACCCCAAGGTAGGCCTATGGGACAAATAGTGCCTCAAAACTGTTTCAGACAAATGTTGTAAATGTTGTAATATTCTTTTTGATAAATAATGCCCCTCTCAGTTGTATGTGTTAAGACAGCAAATTAAGTACAATATTTAATGCAGGCTATTTTATCTTCCTTGTCTGTAATGTATCTCTTTTGCATAATTATGTTCACGCGCAGTCTGACTGTCATTGTAGATGGTTTTAAAACCACACTATAATTTCATTCTCTTTTTCTCTCTCTCAGCCCCATCCCCAACCCCTCTTATCTGGTTTCAGCTCCACGGGAGCTACGGCCTGGCATCCCTACCACAATATCAGTCACTATCCTCACTGAGTCACTTGTCACAGTCATTGCTGAGATTTTCCATGGCAACAGAAGCATAGTCTCAAATACAATCACAATACAAGGAGGTAAGCTCTAACCTCTTGTTCTATCTCATTATAAGAAATGATTGATAAATGTTTTATGTGACTTTAAACATACAGTACCAAGTAGCAACCATTTTTGTATCATAAAGATTTGTCTGAACATCATCACCACATGCCTCAAATAACAATAAACTGAAATGTCAAATTGCTTTTTTATAGGTTCTACTGACCTGCTGGTTCTTCCACCTGTAAGTGTTTTTACACTGATACTATGAGAAAAAATAATTCAAAAGTGTAATCAGGGGCCACAGGCATTGTGATTGCATTATGATCTAATACAGTCATATCATCATCTATACATAATATGCATGGAGACACAAACCAGACAGTTACTGTCAATCTAGTATCAGTGATGACATTGGTATTTTGATGCTAGCATGTTAATTGGGTATATATACTGTAAGCCTTTATCTTTTAAAGCAGAGAGACTCATATAGTCAGTTACAGAGTATAGAGTATTTGGCTCTTATCTGAGTTTTGGTATTCAAGTCTGAGGTCATCTTGTTTATGGAGAGGGGATAAGATGGTGACATCTTTTCACCGGAGAAGGCCTAGGTCATGTGAATCTTTTGTTGCAAATGTAGGATTGTGAAGAAAAAAAATCTCAAACAGCCGCAAACATGACAAAGTAAGTCACATTGGAGGTATCACAATACACCATTGTGTCTCCGTAACCTAGATTAGAGTGTCTGGAGAACTCACTTTGAATCCTGTGTAATGCTGCTCTTTCCCCTCTATGCAGATCCCTGAAAGTGAGTTAAGCTACTGGCACCCATACATGCTGGTGGTCAATGGCTCCTCGGGGGACAATGTGGTGTTCACCAATTCAACGTATCTGCTCTTCAATCCCAAAAACTCATGTACATTCATTCAGACAGACAAGCCCAACTATAGGCCTGGGCAGATGGTAAAAATCCGGGCAGTGTCTATTCACCCAGATGGCAAGCCATATGAGAGACAGATAGATATTATCATTAAGGTGGGTGTGTTAACATACAGTACCAAATAGGCTATTGTTTGAACATTCAGTGTGGTAGCAGAGTTGATGAATGGAACTTGAATATGAAACTGATTTGATAATTATAATTTCCTTATGCTGTGAGCCAGGATCCAAAAGCAAACATGATCCGACAGTGGCTGTCTCTGGACAGTGTTCTGGGTGTCATATCCAAAGAGTTTCAGTTGTCTGACAATCCACCTCTTGGCATGTGGACCATTGAGACCTCTATCAATGTAAGTCTGCTTGAATTCAAAATGCTCTCACCAATACACTGCTGCTCAAAAACTATCACCTGCATCATATTTTATGTACATCTTAACAATGAAGTTGAAATAGCTGGTGATATAATTCTCCAAAAATTCCAAGTACGCTTTCAAGATGAGGTAGGCCATATTTCATTGAGACAATGCTCTATTTCATTTTAAAAGCATTGTTCACACTAGGCCATGGGGCTTGACACTTTCTCTGTAATGTTTAATCATTTGCAGGAATATCCACAATAAATCAGTGTTATCCAAAACATGTGTCACTAAGCCTTCTGCGGAGCTTATGTAAAGGAAGTCTGATGGTATATTGTCAACAATAGGAAGTACTAATTAGACTCACACTGTCCAGCAATTATTGTGAGTTCTACTGTAGGAGGGACTGAAAGAAGCAAACCACAGCTCGTTTTAGAGTGCTGAAATGTGGTCACCCCTCACAATATCTCTTTGTCTTGCAGGAAGTTGTGACTAAAAAGAAATTCAACGTGGCTCATCATGGTAAGGATGCTTTTTCAAATCATCTAAGTTTAGTTGAGACTGGTCCCTTTGCCATGAGTTCTCATTCCTCCATGTATGGTTGATGACAAAGGCAGATGACCCGCAAGGGAATGCTCACTCTCCTGTCATAGACCAGCTTGTTTCTCATTCTCATTTGCAGCAGGACTAGCCTGCATTGTATACTCTCACTCACAAAAGAAAGAGGATGATCCACTTGTCTTTATCAAGCATTTACCTAAATGACGATGTACATTGCTTGAAAACACATACAGAGTTAACTACACTATGTACTTGCTGGGTGTAAGTTGTCATATGCCCCCAATGTTTACCTGCATAGACTATTCAAATCAATGTCTTGTCTTTTTGGTTATAGTGCTTCCCAAATTTGAGGTGCAGATATATGCACCCACTGTCATTCATCAAGAAGATAGTCTCTGGGGGAAAGCCACCGCAAAGTGAGTCAATACTTTATCTCTTGATTTGTGCAGAGGAGCGATGATGATACAGATACAGTACACAATGGTTTTACATTGATGATGTGCAACATTTTTCTCTAGCAGAATTTTGAGTACATGAGTTTTGATATCTTATAGATACATGTACGGGAAGCCTGTGCAAGGATACATGAATATAACCTATGTGCATCATTTTCATGGCATTTACGTGAGCTACAATGATGGCAAAGTGGTAAGCTTGTTTCTCCTAAACACCCTAGGTTAACAGTTTACATGTGAAGATCATTGTGATTGCATTTGGTTCCTATATACAGTATAATGTTGAAAGATATTTGGTCAATGACAAAATAACAAAGTTATTATGCAAATTGTGTGATCTGCAATGTCTGTCTCATATAATACATGTTTAATGCAGATTGACGGCACCGCGGATTTCATGATTGAGGTGCCTGGCTACCAGGACATGGAGAAACGCGCCGCAGACGACTACAACTTTGAATATTATGGCAATGATGAGTATTTAAACATCATGGTTTATGTCACAGACTTCCTGACAGGTAAAACTAGTTATGTGAAACCATGGGACTAATACTGTGCACTTTGTTTATTACTGATCACAAATGATCATGTTATTTAATATTCCATGTATTTAGTATTCCGTTATTATTGTATCATTTCTAAGATCTAACATATAGAAAGTACTGTTACTGACCTTTTAATATATTGTTTATTGATATTCAAAGGACACACTTATCACAGCACAATGAAGGTGTCTGTGGTGAAGTCCAGATACAACCTTTCCTTTTCTGGACATCCCATACGAATAAAGCCATCTTTAAACTTCACAGCTCAGGTATGGGAAATTAGACTCTGTTGTTCAGGTGAGGGGAAAAGGCACTTGAGTTTTGATAGTCAAGCTTTGATAAAGTAGGCCAAGTAAATGTTTCAGGTGTTGTGTTACAACTGCTCTCTGCATTGTGATCAATGATACAATAGTAGGCCATATCACTGTTTCACACTATACCTCATGACCCTGTCATGGAATTGAGGAGTTGCTTTCATAGTATACCAAGTGTTTGGAAGTGCAGATGACCGTGCCCCATTGCTCCATTGCTCAAATTCTCAAATCAAAAGGCAATAGTACAGTAGTAACTATCTCTGCAGTATCAGTTTTGTTTACATGTTCAGCTCTTATATTTCTTGTTCTTGCAGCTGAAATTATCCACATACAATGGGCTGCCCCTGACTCCAGAGGATCAGAGAAAGACTGTGACAATATCAATAACGCAGCACAGATATCATCCGTGGACCTGGAAATTTGATTTGTCAGAGCCCCGTGAGCCTGACCTCAACTCCTCCATCGTCCCCAGAGGGGTAGACAAGATAGGAGTCCAGGAGCTGGTTTTACCTGTGTCAGCAGACGGAGTAATACCCATTAACGTACACCCCTCAGGCGAGGTGGGAACACTCACTATAGATGTAAGTGACGGTTGAACTGGTGTTATCAACACAGGCAACTCTGCAGCTCTCTTTATTTACACATTACAGGGCCATCCCGACCCATACTGTGCTGGCTTGGATATTTTCCTTTCACATTGTCCACTGTTTCAGCATCTATGGTGTATGCACAACCAAGCCAGCCCAGTACAGCTCAGTTTGGCCAGGCTCAGCTCAATTCAGCTCTGTAGTGTGAAATAGGGTTTAGTGACCTACAGTATCCGTAAGATACAGCAGAACATGGTAAAGATAACACCTGTCTGTAATATCTCATATCAAATGTTTAGGCTTCGTTTGAGGACGGCTACAACATGCTACAGCTCTATTCCAGTTACTCGTCACCCAGTAAAGCCTACCTCCAGATCCACAAGCCCAGTTTGTCTCCACAGGTAAATACAGGAATGATGGGTATTGTCCCAGGTGAGTGGGATGTTTTAGGTGTGAGCTTCAAGCATAATCAGCTTAAATGGACTATTTAGCAGTTGGCCTTGCCTGTAACACATTGTGAGATTGATCAAATGTTTTGGCAGTTTATAATGCATTGGGGTATAGGATATTTGAGTTAGTCCATGTTTGTAATCATATTTCATAGCAAGTACCTAACCTTGATTTTCTTCAGATTGGTTTCCCACTCCAGATGACAGTCCAGAGCAATTTTCCATTACCAGACTTTCACTACCTTGTAAGTACCATAGCATAGTATTTGTCTGTCAGAGAATGCAACCCCCTTAAGTTTCTAAATTGAATCTCAAAGAATAGCATTGAGTACACTGCTTTCTCCTTGTCCTTTTGTCCAGGTGATGTCCAGGGGCCAGGTGGTGTCTGCTGGGAAGACAAGCTCTGCTTCCCTCACTCTGACCCCAGAGGAGTCCTGGGCTCCCCGGGCCTGCATCGTAGTGTACTGTGTGCATATGGATGGAGAGATCATCAATGATGTCCTGCAGGTTCCCATCACCCAAGCCTTAAAGAACAAGGTTGTTCTCAAGTTATATTTCAATGAATTTTCATTCAGGAAATTACCCTGTCTCTAAGTCGAATCATTAGAAAATCATTACATGTGTCTGTTCACTTCAGTGGTCAACTTAGAAGTATGTATAGTCATTAACTGGATTGATTTAGAAATCCTGTGTTGAGCCTTGGTGGTGTGACCTATGGACTATGTGTGGCAGGTGTCTCTGAGCTGGAGTAAGGGAACGGTGAGGCCGGCTGATGAGGTGACCCTGAAGGTGTCTGTCTCTGAGCCCGGGTCACTGGTGGGGATCCTAGTGGTGGACAAGGCCACACGCAGGCCTGAGGCTCACAATGACCTCACCAAAGACATGGTGAGGAAGACCAACCCAAACACTCTGGGAAAATAGTAAAAGTGACTGCCACATACAGTAAATCAGTAACATCAGGAGGGTGACCTTAAGCAGAGATATACTGTATCTCTTGTTTTCAAAGAGATGTTGTTCTGTTATATCTGTCTTATCTTTTAACCACTGTGAGATTCTTTGATCCATAGACGTGATAGCAGTGACGACCGTCTAGTCCTTCGTCAGTTTGTGATTCTCCATTGCTTTGCATTGTCTGACTATCAATATACACCACACATATTTGTCATGATATAATACATCTATGAAACCCAATCTGTTGCCCCCACCCAAGTATCGGTCCAGTGTAAAGGGAGGCACTATGAACTGTCTCCTCTGAACCTGGCAAACAGGTTTTAACAATACACGCTCTTTTGTCTTGAGTAGTTTTGTTTGGCTTTGTAGGTTGTAACAGTAGTTGGCTTTGGGAATGGTGGTGTTCTGTTCTCAGGTGCTGGAGGAGATGGCAGAGTACAGCATGAACAAGGCAGACCTTTCCCCCAGGATCAGAATGGGAGATCCATACTCCATCTTTACGGTAGCTGTGACCCTGAGAGCCATATAAGATGTTTTGAACTATCACACTTAATGTATATCACTTTTCTATTTAGAAAGTAAAAAATAGATTTTTAATTTTGTTTTATTTTCTTCATATACTTTTTTCCTGTTTTTTCCCCCTGATATCTAGACATGTGACCTCATGGTGTTGACCGACGCCAAGTTGGAGAGGATGGAGGAACAAATGATACCTGAATTCCGTAGGTTTTAAGATGCAGCTCAAATGTAACCCCCCAGTGAGCCTGTTGTGATTCTAGCATGCATTTGGCCAGACTCACTAACACTTGTATGCCCAACAGCAGGGGAGGGACACCATATGTGGTTCATGAACCAACAGCCTCTGGAGCGCACAGACTTCCCTGAGACCTGGCTGTGGCTGGACATCAACACAGGGTGATGGCATGTCCCATGATACAGACACACATCTGGTGGTGGGGGGAAACAGAGACACATGAATGTGCATATCATTTCAATGTATCCATATTAATTAAACTAACTTTTACTAATCACTGGCCTATCTTTGTTTACCTTAGTGGTTCTACCACAGCTGAGTTACCCCTGACTGTGCCAGACAGCATCACATCCTGGGTAGCCACTGCATTTGTCATGTCTGAGCACCTGGGCCTGGGTGTCATTGAGATTCCTGCAGAGGTACTGTATTGCATCACATCGTCGGTGCCCTATGGTTCAGTGTTCATTCTCAAATAAACTTACTCTGAGTGTGTTTTCAGCTCACAGTGTTCCAGGAATTCTTCATGTCTCTGAATCTTCCTGCTTACATCATCCGAGGAGAGCTGCTAGTTGTGGAGGTCACTCTCTTCAACTACCTCATGTGGGACCTGGAGGTGAGCTCCTCTGTCTGTTCTGTGATCCATACAGCTCAGATAGCCAGTGGTTTACAACTTTCTATGTTGATAATGCAATATCCACTATAGCGTACGCAAATTATTTGCTTTTAAGAAGTTGGAGCACTAGAATGATTTAGTTTGGCATCAGGGAGTGTATTAACTTTCATTATAATGACCACCCAACACCTCTAGATGACCATGACAAAGGCATCAAAGCATTGTGCTCATTAATCCAACAGTGACCTACTGTATCCTAGCACTTCCACTGTGGTTTGTCTTCATTCTCATATGTAATATTGCTATGAGACAATGATTACCTGTCATGTTATTTGTTATTATCATGGGGTAAGTAACAGTCCCTTTTGTCTCTTCACAAATTCTGTTGCTTTTGAAATCCATGTAAAGTGATCTGGATCAGTTCCCTCCACGCTCTGTCTCATTCTCTCTGTCAGGTCATGGTGATTGTTGCAGAGAGTGAGTGGTTTGAGTTTGTCTTCCCGGACAATGAGGAGATCTCTATGGCGAGTACACGCCAGGTGTCTGTGGGGAGTCAGAGCGGAACCTCTGTCCTCTTTCCCATCAGGGCGATGGCCCTGGGAGAGATCCCCATCTCTGTCAAAGCCATCTCATCTGTGGCTTCTGACACTGTCCACAGGATGGTGCTGGTCAAGGTAGAGACAATACATTGTGCTTTACTTTACACTTTCTGGTCAGAGTAAGCAATTCTGCCCCATCAAACACTATCACATCCGTGTTAGTCATTGTTCCTATTACTTATTTTTACCATTTTGACTGAAACATATAAATCTTGATTTCGTTAACTCTTAAAAGGAGTTTTTGCTGTCCTGCCCAGGTCATATTTCCCATGAATTCCCATGTTTGCGTGCATTCATTTTTCATCGTTGTTGTTTTTGTAGCCTGAAGGAGTTGAGCAGTCATTTTCAAAGACCCTGTTTCTGGAGCTACCGCTGTCAGAGGACGGGCTTTCCAGAAACGTAACGTTCACCTTCCCTGCAGATGTGGTAGCAGGCAGTGAGAGAGCTCAAGTGACTGCAATTGGTATGTAAACACATCCAGCTTGGCTTCCCCCGCTAGAGTCACAAGCTGAGGACAAAACTACATTCCTAGAATCCTATTGAGCTCTTTCCCATCAGTGTTTTATATTATGTGCATTTGATCCCATCATTTCACATTATCTGCATTTGATCAATAAGGTGCATTTGCTTTTCCCCCATTGGCTAGAGATGAACAATCATGGGAAACACTAACACAGAATGACAAGCAAGCCTTCAGTCATCAATTTCATTGGAAAATGGAAAATAACGACATGTTTGGCAAATGTTCTTTGTCTTTTTATGGTCAGCAGCTGTATGATTGTTTTCTTACCCTTTTAAGAATCGGAGCATAAAGTGTACTGCATCTGTCACGCTAGTCAACCTAGCAGGCTACTTTGTCTGTGTTTGTTGTCCTCCATGGTAAACATGCCTGTTGTTTAAGTGGCAGCTCTTGTAAATATTAAATGAAGACCATGTCTGTTTGGCTGTCTGTCTCACCATGTGTGCTCCTTTGGTTTTGGAGTGCTACATGTGTGGGTGTCCTGTGGGGATAGACAGATATGTCATACAGTATGGCAGTCTTTCTCTCAGGTCTCTCTCTTCTGATTGTTTTTGTTTTTCTTCAAAGGTGATATCCTTGGTCCATCCATCAATGGCCTGGAGTCTCTCATTCAGATGCCCTATGGTTGTGGGGAGCAGAACATGATCCACTTTGCGCCCAGCATTTATGTCATGCGCTATCTTAAAGAAACTGGACAAACCGACACTTTGACTAAAGCCACATCTTACATGATGAAAGGTGCATTGCTTATTCATAGCACCCTCTAGTTCACGAAGCTTGAATTCTCAGATGTAATTTAGCAAAATCTGTAACCCTTTGGTCTTTTGCCCATGCAGGTTATGAGCGGGAACTGTCCTACCAGAGAGATGATGGTTCCTTCAGTGCTTTTGGAGATTATGACCATTCTGGAAGCACTTGGTGAGTAACTGTCATTCTACTCTGGTCTGAGTGTTGCTTGTGGTACTGTGTGTGTTTGTTATTTTCATGTAAGAGTCCATGACCCTGTATTCATCATGTTTCCTCTCTGCAGGCTCTCTGCCTTCGTGCTGCGGTGCTTCCTTCAGGCCAGGTCCTTCATCTCCATAGACGAGAATGTGCTCTCCAGTACAGCAGCCTGGTTGGGGGCCCAGCTGGGGCCTGACGGGGCCTTTGTGGAGCCCGGTCGGGTCATCCACACTGAGCTCCAAGGAGGGCTGGACGGCCCTGTATCTCTCACAGCCTACGTCCTCATGGCTCTGCTGGAGGACGACGCCTACAAGGTGGGAGTCATGGAGCGATGTGGAGTTTGGCCATTCATTCTCAAGTCTGTTAAATCTCTTTCGATGATGTTCTTCTTTGTTTTCGGTTCAGAACAAGTATGCCAGCCAGGTGTCCAGAGGCCTGGTGTATCTAGAGACCAGACTGGCTTTGGGGATCTCCAGTAACTACAGCCTATGTCTGGTGACCTATGCTCTGGCTCTGGCCAACAGCGATAGTGCAGACGGGGCGCTAACAGAGCTGATGAGACGAGCAGAGATGAGTGGTAATAACATAGGGAATGGGAGCCTCTCCTCTATACTGTATCTACAGGCTTCATAAGAGGACTCAAACAAGTGGCAGAATGCAGAACATCTGTTGGAGGACAATATGTTAGTTAGATCAAGATCAACTAAATTGTTGTTTGTTTAATCTTGGATATACAGTATGTTGTTGTGCAGACAACAACCCTATATTTATCTTTCAGTTTTACCTCGCTTTACCTCTACTGCGTTTCGCTTAGTAACTTCCCTTTGTGTGCAGATGGCGTTCCGACCTGGAGTTCCCCAGGCGCAGGGCTGTCTGATTCCTGGCAGCCACGCTCAGCAGACATAGAGATGGCTGCATACCTGCTGCTCGCACTGCACAAGCTGGCTAAAGTGGTCCAGGGCTTTGCCCTCATGAAGTGGCTCAGCCAGCAGAGGAACCACCTGGGAGGATATGGGTCCACACAGGTATGGGTCTGTCTCTGAAAACAGATCAGTTGCCGTAGTCTCCAGGGCCCAGTATTTCAAAACGTTTAATCTGGATCAGAATGATTGTTGTTGCTATCCAGGATCTGGATCATTGTTGTTGCTAACCAGGATCATGCATTCGACCTCTCTGGATCATTGTTGTTGCTAAGCAGGATCATGCATTAGACCTCTCCTGAATAGGAACAATGGAACATTCACTACCAAAACGTTATGGAGAACATAACGTTTGGGGAGTGAAAATGTCATAAAGCTCTAGGCTTTAACATAAATCCAACTCTGGATAGTCTTAAGTTAAAAAAATATCAGGGGCCCAAAGACTTACAAGAGGGGCTCAGTGTAGATAGGGTTTGGGATCAGCAGGCTCCTGTGGGCTGGCACACAGCCCCTGGAGCTGGAGCAAGAGAGAGGGTGGTAATGATCAGGCAGAAGGGACAGCTGCTTTGTCTGTGTCATGACGGAAGGGAACAAGACTGTGGCTGGCTGGGCATGTGCAGATGAAAGCAAAATTATTCTGAACAGCCTTCTCTGAGACGCACACGCACGCACGCATGCACGCACGCACGCACGCACGCACGCACGCACGCACACTTTTTAAAGTCAAAAATAGATTTCGCTTCATTCTGTGGGAATTGCCTTCATCTAAAGTGTGTTCTCTCCTCAGGACACAGTGATAGCTTTGCAGGCCTTGTCTGAGTATGCAGTTTACAGTGGGTCTCGCAGCATTGACCTCAGTATTAGAGTCCACACAGCACCCTCAACAAGAGTGGCCAGCTTCCACATCAACCAGGTCAACTATCTGCTATACCAGAGCCAAGAGGTAAACTGAATCGATAGTCAAATACTGTCTATATCAAAGCTCTACAAACCAATGAAGAACAAAGCACTGGAGTGATTCTCTTGACACCATCTCAGAGATGTTGTAACTGACTTTGTTGTTGTTTCCATTTCAGATTGACACCCAGAGAGAGTTAAGCCTACAGGTGTCTGCAGAGGGGAGAGGATTCGCTCTGTTTCAGGTACCATTGAAGTATATGAAGTATGTCAAATGAGTTTTCCGATGTGAGTAACCCCACAATGCTGAGCAATGTTGCTCTCTCAACATTGAATGGCAGTGATAGACTACATGACATCACAAATTACACTGTCCCTGTTGGTGGGCTATCAAAGAATTCATATGAGTGCCTGACATATCAGCTGGAGTTCCCTCTTAGAGGCTGCACATTAAAAACAAAAGTTCAACAGCTGTTAGTTATCCCCCTGCGTCATACCGCTGACCAACCTTAATCAAAAGAATCAAACCACAACTGTAAATGTCCTCTTCGCATTTTTATTTAAGTACACCTTTTATAGTATGAATATGTCCCTTGGAGTTTATGGTGGAGGCTCCTGCTGGTAACGGTTGATTGGCCTGTATTCTATACAGTAATGTTCACATCTTGAGTTGTTTTAATGCTCTTAAATGGGCTGAAACAAATCAGCCTGCAGTCATTTTGAAAATAAACAACTTTCTTTCAGTTAAACAGTGGAAATTAAGTTGCATGTAAATTGTTTTTCTCCTTTATTTGTCTCTCTCTCTCTCTCTCTCTCTCTCTCTCTCTCTCTCTCTCAGATGAACGTGTTTTACAATGTGGACAGCAGAGGGTTGTCACGGAGAAGAAGAGATACTACTGCACAGGAGGCTTTTGACTTATTCATAAAGTTTGATGACCAAGACAGTAACAATGCCCTTCTCTACATTTGCACCAGGTAAAAGGTCTGGTCTAATCCATGTTTAAATTCTCAATAATCTTTGTCTCTGTCTTTCAAGAACCTGCTGTCAAATAAGACAGGTATAAAGTATAAGAAAGGCAATACAGTGATTAGAAATTTCAGCAAATTTATTAAAATGGAAATACAGAAATACCTCATGTACATAAGTATTCATATCCTTTGTACTCTTAAAATTAGCTAAAATGCAGAAATATCATCAACAAATCACTCAATAAGTTGAATTGAGTCCATCTTAATGCAAGCATAATAGTTCATGTAATTTTGGAATTAATATCTTTGTTTTTATGGGATCTCTGATTTGCATAGGAATCAATAACACACCGTGTAGATTAGGATGTCACTACCAACTCAGCAAATTTTATAATTTTCTCTTGATCCTGACAAACTCCCCAGTCCCTGGCAGTGACAAACATACCCATAACTTGATGCAGATACCACTATTCTTCACACGAGAGATGTTGCGGAAACTGCATTGCATGGGCTGGATTTGCACCAAACTTAATGCTTTGTAGTAAAACCAAATAAACACATTTCCAGCCACTTTCTTTTCTGTATTCTGAATTCACTGTTGCAAACACAATTATGGATATTATTTTCCACTAAGGGATTCTTTTTGGCCACTTGGTTATAGACCAATTTTGTAGAGTGAATGAGATGATGTTGTTCCATCGACTGTGCTTTTTCCTCTCCACCATTTAACTTTGTAGAAGTCTCCCAGGCCTCCGGGTCGCATTCCTCAGAAGTTTTGTTCCTCTTCATTTGCTCAGTTTGTAATGACAACCTGATCCACACAGTGTGTAATTGATTCCTATGCAAATCAGAGACCTTACAAAAACAAAGATATTAATTCCAAAATGACATGAACTATTATCCTTGCATTAAGATCGACTCAATTCAACTTATTGAGTGATTTGTTGATGACATTTTTGCATTTTAGCTAATTTTAAGAGTGTCATAGCAAAGGATCTGAATACTTATGTACATGAGGTATTTCTGTATTTCATTTTTAATAAATTTACTGACATTTCTAAAAACCAGTTTTTGCTTTGTCATTCAGGGGTATCGTGTGTGGATTGATGGCAAATTCTTTTAATTTAATCCATTTTAAATTGTGAATAACACAACAAAATGTGGAAAAAGTGAAAGGGTCTAAATACTTCCCGAAGGCACTGTAGTTGTATTCCCTCAATATTTTATATTATATTTTTAATTGATGTTGGCTATACAGTAATGCTACTATACTGTTTTGTAGTCTGGTGGAGGGCCAGGGAATTAATCACACAGGTATGGCCATACTGGAGGTGGGCATGCTCAGTGGCTTCAGCTTGGCCCAGGATGGGATCCAGACCACTGATGTGATACGGAGGGTGGAGACGCCCCCGGGGAAAGTCATTATTTACCTGGACTCTGTAAGCTTTACTATATACAGTACAGTACAGTACATACTCATCTGACCCCCCCCTGTGTAGTGTGTCTGCAGGTTCATGTAACATAAGACCCGGAAATACCTTGTGGTCTCTCATTCAGACAAAGGTGGAGAGGAGTCACATCCTAGCACTAGATTGTCTTGAAACTCATAACTCAAACATTGTTAGGTATGGGGACATTACTGTGCTTATGAGTAAACGTGTTGGGTGACATCAGTGTATGACATCAATTTCACAGTTCAACAGGCCCCACCTCTCATTTGACTCACATGTTAACTCCTTTCAGGTGACTACACAAAAGACATGTGTGACCATCCCCTTGACCATGGAATACAAAGTAGGCAATGTCCAGAGTACAACTGTTGTCATCTACGACTACTATGAGCCCCGTAAGCCATCAGCTTAGTTTCAACACATTTATCATCATCATCATAGTCATCATTTTTTCTCTCTGAGACATGTCTTTGCCTGTAACTTGTAACCGTTCTTATTTCCTTTTCAGGGAGGAGGACAGTGAGGACATACATGTCCTATTGGAGGCAAAACCTCCAGATATTCTGTGGGGATGACTTCAACCAATGTCGGCTGCAGGATGCTTATATGTCTAGTAGTCTGCCACTCACCCACCATCGCCACCATGTGGCCAGTCTTGCATGTGCGCTCTTTGTCTTCCTGGCCTGCAGCTTGTAAAGGAGATTTGTATTGACTTGTTGTGCCATTTGGTTGTGTAATAATGTAAGTGGAAACTGTAACATTAAAGAATAGGTAGGCGTGGTGTGGGTTACTGAACTGGAGATTTCGATCAATGATTTATTCAATCTGGCTCTGCATTATGTTTTGTCTAAGACGTTTGACAGTCATGCACTGGAATGTTTGTAAATAATGTTTTTTAGAATTTGGCTTGAGTGAAATGTGATAAGAGGAGAAGAGAAGAGACCTTTTGCATTGTTGGAATATGTGTCTTGGGATATGTTTGAATGGAATGTTGCTCAACAATAAATTCCAAGGGCATTATAGGTACAGTAGACTATGTATATAAAACTGATTTGCTGCTTTTATGTTGTCTCTGCTCATCATCAATTACGTAATTAATGAAAAATACAACAGGATGCTTTGATGTAGTGTTCAAGTGCACAATGCAATGTAACATATGTTGACTAAAGAGAATACTGTACACAAACATCCCCAATGGTAACAGAATTCTTGATTTCTTTTGTCAAAATAGTTTTACGTAACCTTTTTGCAGACTTAAGAGAAGTTAAGAGCGCTATTGCATTCATGTGGTTGGCGGCAGCACAGTAGAAGACATAGTTCACAACCCTCTGGCCTCATGGCCTTTTGAAGTAAATGACAGACAGAATGTGAAGAGGCAGTAAATAATCAATGGGAGATTTACTCTCCGGGCTCTTAACTTGACTCCTTGAATGAATCACTTTAATGTCCAGGATGTTTTAATTCAGCGTGATAAATGGGTTTCACTGGGTTGCAGCTCATCAGGCTGTAGCCTGTGTTAAGAGAGCATCCAACAGCAAGCAGCAGCATGAGCGGCACTTTTAAGAGTCCCCATAAATCTGGGCACTTTAAGCAGGTATGCTCTTTTGGTCCTGTGGTGGAACTGTGGCAAATCTGTGTTACAATCAAAGTGATTGAGACATAAAAAAAGTAAAGGAGAGAGTCATCATAACTTCAAAGCTTCGATTATGAAGTTTAAAGGCTTGAACTTTTCTACAACTCTGATGTCAAGTACCTCTCTGAGAGGAGAGCTTACAGACAGTCAGTTTACACTGAAAATGTTTGCCCCATATGTTGGGCAAAGATGAGCTACCATGGACATTCCTGAATCCTTTCTCCATTATTGTGCATACATACCAGACATTTTATGTGTAAATGAATCGTCAACTTACAGTGTAGTGCACTGTTCCCTCTAAGACTTGCTGAGGCTCTCCTAGCCTGTGGTAGGACACTGAGGAAAGATAGGTTAGAACTATTGTTTTCTTTCATTCACAACTGCAATGCATCCATCCCATGCCACCTTTATGTGACACAGAGACATACACCAAGAGTTATTTCAATGATAATTCTAAACACACCACAACAAGACGAGAGAAAAATTGACCTTGACTCCTGGTCAAAGAACCAACAGGACCCATGTCCTCACAGTCTGCTGCCATATACCCTGACTGTTTAAGTACATTACGTTACTGTAAAGTCATTTGGACTGTAATGTTTTGCATCCTTTGTAAGACTCTCAGCTCCTTTGAGGTTTTGTTTGGTCGATACCCTCTGATCCTTGGCATACTGTTTCACACTGCTGCTTTTATCCTTTGGCATCCCTTCTGACAGCTTGAGAGGGGAGTCTCTTCTTCTATAACAAAATAATACTACTCTGTTGGAACTCTCTAGCGTAGCCTGGTAAATATGCGATCATTTTGTTCTTCAACACTGAATTTTTCAGATACCACCTTATCACTGATTTCACATGAGCCCAATCAATTCATTTAAATCAGTCACATATCTTTCTTATCTATGGTTCTGTAGCTGTTGACAATTCCTGTTGATCATCACATCCATTTGCCTCAATCCAAAAGGATGTTGATACAGATGTTTATGGATCAGCGGTCCTTCTCCCAGGGGTGGTCCTGGTTTTGCATACCTGAGGCCTTGCAGTCCTGGGTCTGAATGGATCCTGGGTTCTGTTCAGCAGCAGATTAGGAGTGGCTGTACACTGTGGCTCTCCTCTGGGTCCAACATGCACTTCCTTCCCCTCAGACAGTCTCATCAGGATAATTACATAATTATTATATAATTACAGCGGTAATCTGTCTGCATGTGGTCATCTAATGTTAACACACAACTTGGACTAATAACCAGTGATGGATCATGCTCATGAGCAATGCCTTATGAGATTACTCAGTCAACCGGGGAGATCCGAGCGAACAAACCAGGAAGCAGAGAAGTCAGGGATATTCAACACAGCTGTGTGAAACACAGAGGTAAGTTCTGCACTTGTGGCCAGATGGTTCTGACTAAAGCATGCAGCACTTGGACTTCTTAGGTGTACTACACTGGGTTCCCCACATTTACACTACCATGTGTACCAAGTACAGTATGGAATTCTTCAGTGATAGTCCACATCCATGTCAGCTATAAGGATTTGTCTTCATAGATCTGTTTGTGATCTGGATGTGCTACTGTCACTCTATGCAACAAGATGTACAGTATGAAAGAGCATGGGGTTTCAAGGAGACAGACCACCGGTCCAAAATCAAAGGCACCACATTGAATAAACATGTTGCTCACTCGGCAATAAAAGTGTGTATACAGATCTTGTCAGAATGTAAACACGACCACAGAGGCAAAATATTTCTTCAGCCGAGCGTCTGACTCCAAGCAAACACGTCCCCTCGATACATCATTAGTCATTCTAAATAGGCCAGAGCCGTGTGTACATTCACCCAACACATGCACCACAGACCACATCAGTCATTCCCATGAACATCAAACAACGTAGAAATGTCAAAAGTCTCAGCATATTTCATAAAAGAAAAGAGTGTCTCTTAGACGAGAGAGATGAGTAATTACAATCGCTGCAACAACCTGGCTCCAATTATCTGACGTGATCCAATTCCACTAATTAGTTGGTCATTATTAGATCTAACACAATATTTCACTTGGTCAACAAAGGACCGGTTTTCTCAATCACCAGGTAGCATCACAGCAAGTCTAATTTATAATGTAGTTAACATGATCTAAGTTGATTGAGAGAGCAGTTGGAATCAACATCATTTTATAAAAGGGGCTCTCAAGAACCAGTGATTGGGAAATATTGGTCTAACTTGTTCACATTAGCAGGAGAGACGGATGGGGGAGCCAAGATGCACAACACTTCCTCCCCTGGGGTCAAGGGGAAATGAGTCATACCCCAACCTCAGATTTAATTCATACATTGTGGATCTCAGCAGAGTTTGTCTGTATGGTTTAGGCTGACCATTACAGCCAATCTCTTCTACCACTAGATGGCAAGCTTGCTCAAGCCAAGTTTGAGAGAAAAAATAAGTAATGAGGACTTTCCATGACAAAAAGGTAACAACAGGAAACTTTTTATAGATGCTTTCACATCGCCTGTGTAAGTCAAACTGTGTGAGAAGAGAGGCTATCGGACTGCCACTGTTAATCTAAGACAGATGGACCTGGTTCGCTGCCAGAGACACACAGACCACATGCACAAAATTAATGAGGAAAATATGGAATCAGTGTATCACACACCACACAGACACCACTGCCTCTTTCACCAACTCCACTGCCAAGTCATTTTAGGTTGAGTATTCCCATATAATGTTTTTGTCATATCTAGAGTGCAGAGTAGGATGGGGAGAAGTATGGATGAAGAGTATACTCTTGTCACTGCTCCAGATTGGCTGGATACTATTTTCACACAAGAAATGAAAAAGTGAAGTCATTAGAATTAGGATGGGACATGTTTCATGGAATGAAGACAATATATATATATATGTCAGCTCTCTTTAAAAGGGATGCTTCTCTTTGCCCTAGTTTAAAGGAATCACTGCTCCAGAAACACGAGTGCAAAGCGTGACTACAGCATAAGTGGCTCTAGTATGAATGTAGCATTCATTTAGCTGACAAGGATAATGCAGGTAATTAAAGGAAATAAGGGCGTTTGAGATATAAAGGATTACATGTGAAAATACACTAAGGGTGTTTCTGGTATCCCCGGAGATGAGGGTAAGTCAGTTGCTAACGCAGACAGTGAGAGCATTACAAAAGCGCAGCAGCCCCACCACAGAGAGCCGTCCTGGAGGTGATGCATACCATTCATTAGTGTTGGGCTCTCCTCAGGGGCTCCGGACATAGAACTCAATCCATAACCTCAGGGGCCTCAAGGGGCTGTTTACTCTCAGGATACTATTACAGCACTGAGCCATTGTGGCCCCACAGCACACCCCCGCCTCTGGACTCTGATGTCATCTCAAAGGGTAGGTCAGAGAAAGGAAAACTGAAATGGATCATTAGAATAGTGTTATTAAACTGTCCAGTCCAGGAGCTGTTGTGATGGAATGTTCCACCACTGAGCCCCATGCTTATCTACTACACTCTGGGCAGCTATGGAGGGACCCCTGATCAGAGTATCTGATTACATCATAGTTTTCTGAGGTGATGGTCTTAACTGTGTTGTGTCTCCCAATTGTTTTCCTCTGTAATGACAAAGAATCAAGCTGGGGCAGCTCCTTAATTGCGACAAGCATGTGTGGTCATGGATGTAATCATTTATTGCATGCGTTTGTGCTGTTTACTTTTATGAAATCAGGGTGGGAAACATCACAGTGATAAATCATGAAACCTTTCCATATTTCCCTGTCTAAACATTCCAAATGGAACATGTTTCCAAGAACATTTGAAAAATGAAAAGAACACTTCAAAGATCTGATTAGTACATATTGTTGCGTAAACAATTTACTAAGATTTAGCCCAAGGTACATTTGGATTCAGTGAGTAGTCGTATCTGGTTTCAGATACTCAACACACAAGCCCAGGTCAAAATCAATGTCACACTCAAATCACTTCACTAGAGGCACAAGGCTTTTAATGGCATCCCACAATGAGGAAAGACTTCAGAAACACACACTTTTGAAATGGTTTCCATGAGGATGCAGATGACGTAAACAAATAAACGTGCAGAGCTTACCAAGAATTGGATATTCTCTGAAATGGCAACGTTTAACACAGAAACCAAAATCCAATGATATTTGGATTGGATGGGATAGAACTATAATTGATGTTGAATTGCGAGTATTACCTTGGAACTATGGTGGGCTATAATATCCATTTGAGCCAAGTCCTCCTTTTCATCACAAAGGTTGCCCTCTTATCACAAAAGACAACACTACAATGCTTCTGTTGCTATGGGTCTGAAATTCAGATAACATTTCTGTTAAATGATTTTACACAAGGTCCCACTGTTGTGTGTTGTCTTACAACAGATCACAAGCAAAACACTGTTATCATAACACACACACACACACACACACACACACACACACACACACACACACACACACACACACACACACACACACACACACACACACATACACACACACACATGCACACGCGCACATGCACACACGCACACTCACACACACACACACACACACACACACACACACACACACACACACACACACACACACACACACACACACACACACACACACACACACACACAATTATCCCTCCCTACTGGAATATTTCTGATTTGGCCAGGATTCCTAGTGATGTCATCATCACCATATCTTGGAATAGCCTGTGGGGAGAGAGTTCATTTGTTTCTGACAAACAACCAAACATGACCTGACTTCGGCTCGCCACGATGATGCATCCATCTGGCAGGACCTGCTCATCTCATCATGGGGAGTCATGGAAAGTCCTCTGGTTCTCTTCCCACCCAGGGTTTTATTCAAACAAGCTTACTCATAATTCAGTCTAGAGTTTCTTCAAAGGGTATTACTCAGGCCAAGCACGCCAACACAGCTACTACCTTTACTACTGGGAGTCTGACAAAGCACCAAGAGACAACCCCATGTGGTGACATAGAAGACAACATGATGGTCGTTATCCATGCCATTTCATAGAGTTCAGCATTGAACGAAAGATTTTTTTGTCAAAATGGTAGATGAATGTTAGAATTAAATCAGTGATTAAAGCTTATTGATAATATGAGGCTGTCAGTGTTGTAGGTCTGGAATTAACTCATGATTTATGAATGGAACAGAAGTATAGAGAGTACAGACCTTCTTTAACAGAGTCAATCTTCCAGCTCCTGTGGAAAAAATTTATCTGTCTCCACCAAAAGGGCAAAGGGGCAGGCCTCAGATGCCTGTAGTCCTCCCCTTGCACACACGCCAAAGAAATGACCGATTGGCAGTCACCACAGGCAGTTTGTCGTAAGTCGTCCTCCAAACATGCTCGGAAGAGAGGCCAGTTTATGGTCCCTGGGAGTGTGACTGTTTCTCAGTAGGTGTTTCCGGATATGTCTTTGCTGCTGGGAAAAGTGCCGTGTCATGGAAGACTGAGGTCAGAGGAGGAATTTGGGGAGTAGGTTAGTCTTCTTGTAGGGCCTCAGAGAGGTGGTGTTGGGGTGAGACTTGAAATGTTTGACGCATTTTTGTGTCCACACTCTCTGTTGAATACTACTACTGTAGCGCGGTCACTGTCCTGTACATTTCCATTTCCATTTGGCAAAATATAACAGAAACTATAGGTTAAAGCCAGGTTAGAGGCCTTATTTAAGGAAAATATTAAATGTCTTAGCTAACTGTCAACTTCCTTGATGTTGCCAAGCAGAGGAAGCTGCTGTGAAGCCTTTCCTTCAGCCAGGCTCTCTTATTAGTGGAAGAGCTTTCATTTATTTTGCCCAAGCCCAGCGTGAGTTTACTAGAACAAATTTAGACAGCTGCCATACGTTCTCCTTACCACAGTCACCAATTGAGCTAAATGAGAAACAGGCAACAGCATTAATCTTCAGTGGCACGTGTTTCCACCGTCCATACAAACAGTGTGAAAATAAATGGGCTAACGTGTGGAAAAAGTTAAGGTTACAGTCGTGCCTGATTCCCTATGTGTGACAACCATTCTACATATTCTCTGAAGAACCAGTCTCTTTGTGGTGGAATGTGTGCATCAAATGAATACATTATTTTCAACAATCTATAAAACAATAACAGCAACACATTGACCATTGGGGTTCTCATCAATCATTTTGAATGACTGTAGAGCTGGATTAGGTCCCTCCACAGAGTCTAATGTTAAGGCTACAGTTATGTGTGAGACTATTACATTCACAGAAGCAGCATTTTCCACTGTTGCCTAGAAGTATCAGTGTTGCTCTGAGGGCTTAGTGCCCAAGCCAGTAGAGAAGTAGCCCATTGAGGCGAATTTTCCAGATGCCTCCATTACTGGGAGTGGGAATCAGCATTACCACAGCCCAGGGGTCATATTCTCTGGCTCAACAGACCTGTGGACCGCCTCTGAGTCTACATGGTAATGTAACTATTAACTATCAAAGAGGTGGACCTGATCCACTAGACTGGATAACAACCTATGAAGATCACCATACCCTTTGATGCTGCTGCTAAACAGCCACTAGGAAAGCTTTTCATTCATTCATTTCATCACTTGTTTTAGGTCCATACAGTCAAGAGCTCAACTTCTTGATCACTCCCTATGTTCACGTTTTAGTGAGTTATATTAGACATTATCATGATTAGACAAGTCCACAGAGTTTATTAATGTCATTGAAAAATTCAGATCATTCACTATTAATTGAGCTCTTTATCATCTACTGTAATTGCATCAATTTGACAGTTAGCTACTGTGTTTTTGCCCTCAAGTCTGGGCAGAAAGCATTTGAACAATATAAGCTTGATTGCTGAAAAATCACGATGAACATGGGGCCTTCCACAATGTGGAACCAATCACATTGTCATACATTTTCCCAGTGGCTGGCTCAAACTGTTTGGCAGATATTCAACTTTAAAGAGGGAAAAATAGAATAAAAATGTAAGTGAGGGAGACAAGCTAATATGAGGCCCTTGATATGTGGAGCATACATCAACCCCCCTGTCTACAATGAGGCTCTGGTCAACCACATTCAGTGGTCAAGCATGTGGTGTGTTATGTACCAACCATGTGCATTCTTGCACTGCTCGATACATGGATTATGTAACCTGAAAAGGGGAATCAAGTTCATCCTTAACAGGGACGAAGAGATAGGATAAATGAAAAGCACAGTCCTTACAGTTGATCTTTCAGCCAGCAGTAACTGATAAATCTAACAGTTGACATGAATCTGATAGAGAAGGTAGAACTCCAGATTCCACATCAGCAGAAAGGTTACCTTGGTATTTTCAGCACTTCTTCACAATGCTGAACCCTTTCAAGTGAGATTTATGTATGTATTTTACTGAAGCCTTTACATAAGTCAAGCTGTAGGCTACTGTATGTATGTCAGCCTTGGCCTTATGACGATTATTTTTGAATATTTGAGAACAATGTTTTCCCAAATATAATTTACCAACTGCACAGTTGCTAGCTGTAGGGCTAAACTTTAACTGCTTGATATGTAAACAGCATTAGAGAGAATTTGAACACGATTGCCCCATCTCATTGAATTTGCAAAAGACAAATGTAGCTCAACAAATCCAGATAAGTTCCATGTTTAGATACAGACAAGGGGTAAGCTTTCCTCACAGCAAACTTTGTGGTATCCAAAAATAAACACTGGTATATTACATATCAATGGAAAAAAACAAGTCTGTGGGCAGAGGAATAGCTTGGTACCCACTGCCCAGACATCGAGGCGAGATCTTTCCTAAGCTTGCGTTCACCCATGCATGTATCTGTGAGAGATGAACTGTGATGCCTCACATGTACAGTATTTATGTGTGGAGGTATGATTTGTGACTACTAAGTTTCTCTCTATCTGATGCCCACTTGAACATGGGCTTGCGTGAGGAATCCTCATAGACAGAATGATGGACATGCTTTTTTTCCAGGGAGATTTGCATCTGATTCCCCTCTGTGAGGTGCCACATACCATGGGTTGCCAGATTCTGCAGAATTATGTGTTCTGTGGAATTTCCGTTTGATGGCTCACTTCGAACATCTGAGCTCCACATGAATCGAGTTGTCTGGTGAGACGGGCTCTCAGAACCAATTCATACCCATGATCTGTCTACCAACACCAGAGGGGTGGTACAATCAAGCTCTGTTATGAGTTCCTATGTGTTTAAACAATCACACATGCTAAATGAGCTGCGTGATACATCTGTTGGTGTAAATAGAACACAGAAGTTCCTGTGATGACACCAAATGCTATGCTCTCTTGAGGAAATAAACTAATCTTGATACATTAAATATCTCATATGTTATATTACTATTACTGCTGACTGAAGTAGTTGCAACACTAGGATAGATTACAAAACAATAGGTTCAAAGTAAACACTGGTCCTGAGGACTTTTCTCACTGTGACAAATACTGGTAGATAAATCAGTTTTGCTTAATTTATTAAATTAATTGTTAGTATGGATTTACAAATCATAGCTTTTGCCACACACAGTAGATGATACATTTCTCAGACATTGATGCAATGACAGTTTAGTCCAAACCATTAGAACTCAGATATCTTATTTTCAAGGCTTGAATGCAGCCTTAAGTAATGTCTGACCTTGCCTTTGATGTACTATATCATCACCCATCTTCCCCCACACTTTCCTCTGGCTGCAATGCTCTGTGATAGTTTTGTGGTGATGAATGACACTGTGCTTGATCCCCTGTACTTGTGCTCAGACACAAACCCTGTTATTTTCTGTTAAGTCCTCTGATGTTCTGACCCAGCTTTGGTGGTTTTACAGCTAATCCATCCAGCTCTGGGACAGCTTGGAAGGCAATGGCACGGAGGTCAACTGAAAGAAATGGTGGACAGATGCACCTATAGATAATTGGTTTAAAACCAAAACCAAAAAGAATGAAAATCA
Organism: Argentina silus; assembly: GCF_951799395.1. Taxonomy (NCBI): domain Eukaryota; kingdom Metazoa; phylum Chordata; class Actinopteri; order Argentiniformes; family Argentinidae; genus Argentina; species Argentina silus. Next base: position 9,355,609 of record NC_139671.1, read on the forward strand.
GAGGTTTCCGTGGGCCTTTGAGTATGTGTTTTGTGTAACCCTGGCCCTGCTAGCTATCCCTCATGTCTCCTGTCAGCAATAGCATGCAGTGCCACTGATCAGGGAGAGGGCTAAGAGTAGCTAATTGGTGTCTTTCAACAGCAAAGTGGAACAGTATGAGTAATCATTGTAAACATAACTCAGACATCAGCAGGTAGATATTGGCCTAAAACATCTGAGTGGTTTTGAGACCTGGGCTGGGTCATAGCTAGTCTTCACATGCACTGTGCACACTGAATAGAACGTTACAAAAGAAGGTACTGTATCAATACAGAATTTTCTGACAAGTCACACCTTTCTGGAGATTCCACAACAAATACTTTATGCCTTTGGCTCTGAGTAAGGGTTTTGGTTAGAGTGAGACATCCCCAGACTGTGCAAGTTGTGTGTGTGTGTGTGTGTGTGTGTGTGTGTGTGTGTGTGTGTGTGTGTGTGTGTGTGTGTGTGTGTGTGTGTGTGTGTGTGTGTGTGTGTGAGAGAGAGAGAGAGAGAGAGAGAGAGAGAGAGATGTGTCTGCAGAAATACACATTTGTTTATGAAGCAATTGTTCTACTTACTTTGATCATCATCATGCACTTTGATCATCATCAGGCAAACAGCCCACATATTAAGTTTTACGGGAAGTCTGATTGAGTTAAATGATTTGAGCGCACATCTTAGCGGGCCCACATAGATGACCTCATATATCTGGCATGGTTGGGAGATAGCGTAGCTATTTCATTAAACACTCATTTACACAGCCCTAAAAATGTCCCAGCAGCTGGTAATTTAATACAAATAGTTCATCTTAACATACGCTTCTGTTTAAGTGTCATACTTGTCCCTTTAGATCAAGACCATTACATGTCTTGATGTCATGTAACGCTTCGTAAATTACTTGAACATTGACTTATTACAGAAGCTTTGAAAAATAATCTGCCATGAGGTAATATCTCATGAATGAATGTGACTGATATGGCCATTCTGAGAAGTCGTTAAAATCTTTTGTCTGGAAGAACTTCAAATGATTCACTAAAAATATTTTTTTTTATGATCATTTTTTGTGGCATAGATTGTATTAATGCAAAAACAATTAGTTGTGCTACTCCCATGACCCCAACAGTGTATCCAAAAAACTGCCAAAATCATGCCACACTCTGGACTGGATAGGTTTATTTTAGGAGTAAAATGCAACCATTACATTCGTGAAGTTGGATAGTCATGGAATACAATTATCAGCTTATTACTTGTAATGGAAGCATACAATACAGTATATCTTCCTTTCCTACAACATTAGTCTTTCAGTCAACTCCTGTACCTCTACTATATAATACTGTAAATGAATAAAGGTAAATGTGTGTAGACATATCAATTACATGCAAATTAGTGAAAAGTGAACCACAAAGATGCTACCACAATCATCTGGTTGTGACAGGCAGACAAACATGCATGTTCACACAATCTCTCCACTAGGCATTAGGCTCTTTTTCACCCCAGAGCCTTGTACTCTTTATGCCAAGTTTATTAATGGCTACATGTACATTGGGGTTTTCCAACTGCCCAAGGGTTTGGGAATACTTTCCAAACCAGCGACGTAAACATTGCCCAATTCTATTTTCCACTAATTAAAAACCCACACATATCAATTTCAGTGTCGTCTCAAATCTACTCATGATACTGTCTAGTCTACACACAAGCTCCAGTTCACTCGAGGACGTTGGATTGCAAACAATAGCAAGCATGACCTCTTGTTTGATACTGTTGGTGAATGTGTCCTTTGGGGTTGACATTTTACTACCTGGCCCACTCTCGCTGAGCAGGAGGATCAAATTTAATGCTATGACAAGATTAATCTCTTTAACACATTTCCTCGCTTGTACAGTGGCTTCGGAAAGTATTCAGACCTCTTCACTTTTTCCACATTTTGTTGTGTTATAGACTCAATGTATTTTTTTGCCATCATTCCACACACAATATCCCATAATGACAATGCGAAAAACACGTTTTTATAAATTTTTGCAATTAAAATTTAAATACAGAAATACCTAATTTACATAAGGATTCAGACCCTTTGCTATGACACTCTTAAAATTAGCTAAAATGCAAAAATGTCTTCAACAAGTTGAATTGAGTCCATCTGAGTGCAAGGATAATAGTGTAATTGATTCCTATGCAAATCAGAGACCCTATAAAAACAAAGATATTAATTTAATTTAATTTAAATTATATTAACTATTATCCTTGCATTAAGATGGACTCAATTCAACGTATTGAGTGACTTGTTGATGACATTTTTGAATTTGAGCTAAATTTAAGAGCGTCATAGCAAAGGGTCTTTTAATACATTTGCAAACATTTCTAAAAACGTGTTTTTGCTTTGTCATTATGGAGTATTGTGGGTGGATTGATGACAAAACAATTCATTTAATCCATTTTAAATTGTGTCTATAACACAACAAAATGTGGAAAAAATGAAAGGGTCTGAATACTTTCCGAAGCCACTGTATAGTTTCTTCACTTAATCTCGGAGGATTCTGGATCACAAAGCGTGTAGTACAAAGTACAAAGTATCCCACAAGTCTAGAGTATGATGGTGATCCCAGGAAAATATAGCACCTGGCTGAATCTAGACTGTGATCATTAGCCTAGTTGCACTAGCAGTTTCAGCCTTTTTCCTCCAAGGTAAACCATTACACAATGTGTCCCAGATGTCTGTAAGAACTTCAGGCACTCGTATATTGTGTAATCTCATTGTTGTCATTGTGTATATTAAGGCAGATTGATAGTGCCATAGCCCCCTTCTCACAGGATGGAGAACACTGCACAGTGAGAGTAGATAAAGCTTTCGCCACAGTCTCGTCAGAGATACAAACGAGGAGAGGAGTGCCTATGACCACTCTTTCTCAATCACTTTCCCAAAACCTGGCTGAGATTTATCCCCACCGCAATACTCCCATTGAGAATGCCACAGTAACGCATTTCCAGACAATGACTGCTGCTTTATTGTTATAATAGTAAAGGCTATGTGTAGAGTGCTGGACGAATGAAAAGAAATGCAGAACATGTGAAACCAAACACCTTAATGCAATAGAGCTGGAGCATGGTTGTCAGCCATGGGCTCCTATGCCTATCTCCTCTGACGAATAGGCTTTCAGACCTGTCAGCAAGGCAACTGTAGAATAAATTTATTTTGTGCGCATGGCTGCATTGCAGCTACAGTAACAACCCTTGAGAAGCTTTTGAATGGTGGGTCATGGGGTCATGAAAGAGAGGAGGAGAGTGAGTGTAAAGTTAGGGTTAGGTTTGTGTCATGTGTCCCTGCTCAGATTGAGGGCTATGTCAGGTCTATACAGTACCTGAGGAATTCTTGCCCTGCGGTCTCACATATTACAGAAAGTGAAAAGATTGAGAGGGGAAGGAATGTTCATTTCAGATAAACAGTTTTTTTCATGTTGAAATGAAAGAGGACAGCATCATGAATGTGTCATCTGAGTAAGAAGAAGAGAAGATTTAAATACGCTGTCACTTCTGATGCACATTTACATTTAGTCTAGTAAGTAACAAGACTAGTAGAATCTTGAGTTTCCATGCCATTACATAGGCTGTTGATTGACCTCATCATGAATGTATGTACAGTAAAGGTAATTTAATAGATTCAATATTTAAATACAGCCACATTGAACAATTGTATAAAAAGCTATTATAACTAAGTGTATACAGCTGGAGGTCCAATGGCCTATCTATGATATCTATATAGATTGCATTTAGCTCTATTTCATTGTGACTGTTTTCCAAGCTCTGCTCTGCAGTCTCATCAGGAAGTCCATAACTCTGGGGCTTGGGGTCAAAACAGAGGAGACTGCTTGGAAGAATTTAATGGCACCAGTCATGACCGGCACACAGATGTTCAATTTATCAAACTACAAAAAAATTGCAATTGTGAAAGACCCAAGTATTTTATAAGGCAAAATGTGAGTGTTGTACTAGTGATGGAAACATATTCACAATTAATGGGGTAAATAAGGACATTACTTGCAAGTATTAAAAAAAAGCATATTGTTTATTGCAAGCTTATTGTTAGCATACTAGTGGGAGCACTGGCTAACCTGTGCAGAATGCTGTCTGATTCAGCTACGTGGCAGAACACACAGAGGAGGACCAGGGCTGGTGTGTAAATCTAGAGGAATGTGGAATATGCTGGGAAGTATAAAAGCAGTGGTGACGAGACTGAAACATGGTCCCCTTTGGATGAACTTGCAGATGATGGCGTCATTAGGCACAGTCAAGAGAACGGCAAGAGAGAGTGACATGTGTAGAGTTGATGGCTTTATTTGTACCTTGATGTCTCAACATGTTGTCATGTTCGAATGGTCAGAGGGATTGCCTGGTTCGAGGCATTGTTTGTCAGTCAGAGAAACTCTTCTCACACAAGTAGATTAGGGGCCAAAAACAAAGACAGTTTGTTTATCAGTCATGAAATATATTAGATTTCTTCCACTTCAACTACACTGTGTGTTGGACAATGTGTATACTGGATTTTCTAAGTCTCAGCAATGTGGCAAAGCATCAGGAGCAGCTCATGAACCAAATGGTGTATATTATTACTGGACTTGCTGAATTGTGAGGGCCAGGGAGCTAAAATAAATGACTCTGCTACTGTTTTGAAAATATCTCTTTTTTTTAACCCAATTTTCCATTTGGACCACAATGTCAATCTTGTCAGTTTGTCATAAGTCTGGCAATATTTTCCACAGGATTTCATTGCATTTTGGATTATTTGCTGCTGATTTAGTATGGCAAAAGACTTATCAGGGACCCAGGAGAGTATAAGGGAGTGAAGGTCAAGAGCTATTATATAAATGTTTCTGCTGTAATCACAATGTAATTGGTTATTACACTGTTAGAGTTACAGAGGTACACAAGTGAAGATAGAAGAAGAACCATATGGGCAGTTATCATTTTTGCCTTAGTCTTCAGCAGCAACATGCACAAATCATGTAGTAGAGTGCAGTGTGTCTCACATGCTTTATGAAGTTGAAGGTTCACGGCAGAGGGGGCAGGCTGATTGAGATGTGGCTCTGTCAATCTAGTGGCCCCCAGAGCTGCCACTAGGCGTCAGTATAGCTCTCTACCGGGAGCCCCCTTCTTGCTGTGATTGCGGTGTGATAGAACTGCAACATATTACTTTTACACATGATATCATTTCAAGGCTTTTTTCTTTCAGTCCTACTTCCCAGACCCACTCCCATGGTTCCACGATGAAGAACATTTTGACATGCACGCAGACGAGAGGAGGATATTTTTCCACTACCGCATTTCACCTCAGGGCAACCGTGTCTGGAAACACAATATCTCCAAAGAGGTCATCTGTCGGAACGAGCAACATCTGTCGGAACGAGCTCAACACTGCTGAAGTGCCAGTGATCTCTGTCTGGAGAGCACCTATTCTGCTAAAAACAGGCATTAAGCACATTTACTAAAGTAACGTCAGAATTAACTCAGGCACCAGTCTCTCTTTGTGTCTGTATTTGAGTGCGTGTGTGTGTGTGTGTGTGTGCGTGTGTGTGTGTGTGTGTGTGTGTGTGCGCGCGTGTGCATGTGTCTTGGAAGAAATCGTAGTGTCTCATTCCAATATCTTCCAGCTGACGTTTCTTAAAAAATGTGGACATTTTCCATACCTTTTCATGACAATAACCTAAAAATAACCTAGGATTGTCATTTTGAAAATAACTCCTTTTTGTTTTCTTTGGAGTAATCATTTCCTATGGAAAATGGACAGACAAGGGGAAGGGGAAATTGAATTCTCTACCATGTGTCTTTTTCCCCATGGAAAAAGCATTTTAGATGGATGGTGGTTATATAAATGAAAATGGTCCATCATTGATATACTTGAAGAGATATGCAAATGTTCCTTTTTTTCACTATTTCCTTTTATGGGAAAATGTTTCCTCTGGTTGTGAACATTAAACATCCAAATGCGTCACTGGTCTCCACCCTGGAGAGCCCAGCCAAACACACCTCCACACCCAACGTACATAGCATCTGCACTGATGTACTGTAACAACATTGTGATCAAACACAATGGATGCATGGCCAGATCTGAACTATCTTTGAGTGAGTATTAGCCAAAATGTGATGCTGTGATTTGTGAATTGTGTTGTTTAGATGTAATACAATCAGACCATGCTTACCTATTTCACCACAGCTTATAGAGCTCTTTGGCTGCTTTTGAAGACACTGTTTCTTCCAAAGGGACATACAGTATACAGTAGTGCCATTGACAATCCTAACACCTCTTGACCGTGAACCTTTGGCCTGTGTTATTCCTGTTGATCCCCAGACAACTGTATGCTCATTCGGAAACTCATTCACTCAGAGCAGTTTGTCAATGTCTGCAACTGCTGCTTAAACTTGTATGGAGCTGCCATATGAAATGTGTTATTTCATTTTCCACTGCTGTGGGGCACAGTTGGAAGGTGGAGATGAGTGATGGGTGTGTGCCATAGCTCATTGCCCACAGAACAGCAGGGCTCTCAAGCATACAGTATCTGGGAGTCAAGCCCAAAAGTCAAATGCTAATTAATTTAGAACTTATAACATGTTGCTCTTTGTGCAGCTCAAACTTGTTTCTTTCAGGGGCATAGTTATCCAGTTATCCATGTGGCACTAACAGCAGAGTATTAACATCCCATTCTTGCCCAAAGGAGTTATTTGTTCATCTCCAAGTCTACTAATAGATGATGGAATAGATCTGCGATTTGCATATCTATCATATTCTACCTTCCTTGAGGCTGTTCTCAAAGTGATGAAAGAAACATTCACAGATTAGCCTAGAGATCTGTAGACACAATACATGCCTTCATCAACCACATCTACCTTTGGGACCCTGAGCAATTTTATGTTTGTGGCACAAGGGAGTCTAGCAGAGCAATGACTTAAGTGCATAGCAGAGCGGCTAAAGAGACCACCACTGTGAACTCACCTCAGGGCTGCGCTCATCAAAAGAACCCAGGCATTTGTATTTACCACACACTGTTCCGTGCTTTGCAGGCTGGAAGTCAGCACTTCCTCCTTTGTTAACATTTGTCACAAAGTTTTCCTGGGGGCTGTTGTTCTCTTTTCGAACGCAAAACAACCCCCATTAACTTAGTAGTCTTTCATTGTTTTCTTCCCTTCGCCCCTCTTGTCTTTTTTATGCCATATGAGGAATGATTTGGGGTAACTGCTCCTCCACATCCTCACTGGAAGTTCATTTGCTTCCTCCTCATTTAGCATGTGCAAGCAATTTCCTACACTTTTATCTGACCTTGGTTTGGGAGACTTCTCTGGAAGTATAGATTTTAAATGTTTAATTTTTTAAACCTGTTACCTTGGTGTTCTGTCTTCAGAATTATTTGATTTCATGGGAATTGACACATCAAGGAAATGTTGGACACAACTATCCCTATTCTTGGAAAGTGCAACACATTGGATCTAGCACATATTCCCAATATCCCATGTGTATTTTGGTCCCTATGTTTGGAGTGGAGGTAGCATAGAGTGTTTATCAATAACTGTACAGTCTTTTGGCATGTGAATTTACCAATGTGTTTTCTTAGTTATCTGATGCTGTAGTCTGTTTCTCATCAACATTTCTGAAATATTCTTGATGCATATTTGAAGACTATTTCATAACATGATCAGCTATTTAAAATTAGCGCTAGAGATAAAAAAAAAAAAGAAAAAGAACAGAACAGAACATCCGGTTCCTCAATCAGAGTACATTGTTTTTAATGAATTTTCACAGGGCAATTACTACAATTTGTGATGGAGAGTTATATTTGCTGGCCGCATTGTAAAACATTGTACGGAACATATCAATTGGCATAACATAACACTCTGGCTATAAACACACCAAAACTGATCCACCCATACAACACGTTCCAAGCCAGGTCAGACCGGCCTAGAACTATAAAGAAAACAGTTTACATATTAGCTTGATCATCGTAAGAAATGTACAGCTTACTTGGTCTTCCCTTTAGCATTAAAATAGATTTCAATCACTTTTATCGACCAGTTAAATCAAGCCACTTAACTAGCAACACCATGATACATTTTATCCTGAACATTTTAGCGGGAATAGGAATTGCACATGATGTCACTTCCCCTGTTAAAGACCAGCGACAGAGATAATTGCAATTCAATTTGGGTAAGAAAAATGTGCAATAAGAAGTTAACAGCATTCTTTTATTTGAGTGTGATAGTTATTGTACGATTTTGTGGTAAATACGTCATCTATAGTGATTAACATAAACTTTGTATTCAACCACTTCATACAGGCCTAATTATTTCACTAGAGGACATTGGAACCATGATAGGAGGAATAGACTGCCACAGATGCATAACGCCTCTATAGTTCAATGTTTTGTAAATTTTAAACTGGAGACCTAAATGTTTATATGGTCACGGTTATAAAACAAAACTTAAATTCAGAAAAAAATCAAGACAGAATTATAAGGGGCTGTCGAGCTGCATGGACCTTCACAGATACTAACACTGTCTAACACTTTTGTTCCCAGCCTGATATCCAGCCCATGGAGTTGTCAGTGAGTTAACACACCACTAACTGCAATACTGGACTACTGCAATTAACTTCTGGCCAGGATCCCCGCCTCCACCATGTGACCTCTGCAGCTCATCCAGAATGTTCCCCAAATTCTCCCATATCACCCCTCCCCCCCTCCCCACGCCATTTCAATGAGGACCAAGTGGTCGCTCAGCTTGGCTTTCTTATAGAAAGTCTTACAATGATTGTGATGGATAGTTGGTTCACTTATTTTAGAGGAATATACTTATTGGATAAGAGTGCCTTGAAGATAACTAAAATATCAAATGTATACCAGACAGCCAGCACCTGCAGTTCTCTGGAGATTGGCTGACCCCTTGCCACCACTTTGGGTCTGCTACTGAAGAGAATCCCTTGTGAGGATTCTGTGTGGAAGCTGGGCAGTGGATCTGATGGCAATGTCTGCCCTCTCCTAACAACCTGCCTCTTTGGCCAAATTTCCTCTTGCTTTCTTGGAACGCTTCATGTTTAAATGGGATTCCTCTGAAGGCTTGAGCAGTTGGGTATTCTTCATGACAATTAGAAAGAGTTTATGAAAACAATGAAGTAATTCCTCCCTTGAAATAATTAAGCAGTCAGGTTATCTAACTCTTTGCTTGATTATTTGCCCAAAGGGAGCTAGATAAAGCCAAAGTCCAAAGCTAATTGAGGCAATTATCCTAACAGCTACTTCATTTCTCTCTAATTATCCACTTTATATTAATGGAGCATTGCCAAATTGTTATCAATGACTGCCTTATATAGTCTTAGATACACAATACCAACGCAATTAACAGTAAAAGGATTAGGTATAAGTATGCATTAATTTAATCGTTAGCAAGTTCCTGTTTCCTATATTTTTTCCAATGTTGTTATTCTTAGAGTATATGTTATTGTTACTTTTGTTATTGTTATATGTTATTGTTACTCTAGCTTTTTGTTTTACTTTTATCTTGTCATATTTTATCTTGTTATCTTTATATACCTTTTTTATGTTCATTTCTTATTTTAAAATCTAACTAGGGACTGATGCTGAATATTAGCACAAGCTAAAGCATATTGGTGCAATGTATCTGACTCTTGATTACTCAATGTATCAATGTTTAACTGTATCTGTCCCTAGTAAAATAAACTATTATTATATACTGTATGTCCAAAATGACACAAAAGTCTAAGATTGTAATTAAAAAATGATATAAATTGTCAATAATGCTCCCTATCAAGTTTAACTTTCTCTTTTTCATATTAAGCAATCTGCAGAGTACAGATAATGAAGCCCATTAATTTCCCTCTGTTAAGAGTCGTTGATTTTACCTTTGATATCAATCATACTGTTCTCCTCTTTCCAATATCCATAGTCTCTAGTCTGACTTTTCTGTTTTTCTTTCTTGTCAGGCCTGACTACAATTCTTAATGAGAAACAGCACTGGGAAGATCCTGAATGGTTCGTGGTATTACTCGGCCTTTGTTGATAGTAGGTGTAGGTTCATTTGATACAATAAATAAAACCTCTATTTTCAGCAAGAAAATTACTTATATTCTAAGAAGGATCCCATCATTGTGAACCTGTACATAATAAACTCTGTTGAGAGAATAAAACAACTAGCAAATAAAGCATGGAAATAACATAATTTTCAACTATGTGCTTGTTGTAAATGGATGTTGGAGCTTGAACAGACATTCATATAAGCAAGCACACACATGTGCTTATACACATGCACATTCTAATGCACACACACACACACACACACACACACACACACACACACACACACACACAAACACACACACACACACACACACACACACACACACCCTGCATAGGTTATGAATATAAAGTATCTTTAAAATTAAAACAAACACTAATACCGCAATTTTCTACTCCACAAGTTTGACTGTAGTTAGAAGAACTAAGATGGTCCCATATCTTCATGCCATACTGCTGTCAAAATCGACTGTGGATTCCGCTTAATGGATCTAACTAAGTGAATTATACAGTAGTGGTCCTCATTTTTCACATCCTGCAGGCAAGATCAGTAGCTATCAGTTGGATTGATGGTCATTACAAATGATGTGCTTGTGCATGTGTAGCATGTGGTTTGCACCTGGGGGCCATAAAAGCTATCCACTTAAATATGTATTCCTCCACTGCAATTATTACTTTTACCATCTTGTACATGCAATCTTCAGTCTGAACTTTAGGCCCAAAGGAGGCTGTGATCCCTGACAATTGTTAGCCTCAACAATGGCCCCACACAATCCAGGAGGAGAGGCGCTGTGCAGACACCCTTCGCTTGTCCCGACGCTCCCTGTCGGGTATTTTTGACTTGTCGAGCCAAAGGGCTCTTTGTCCCACCACAGAGAGACCCATTACTCTTCCGAAGGAATGGGCCGTGGACTTGATGGTGTGGGTCACGTGGTCCGCAAGTACGTGGAGCTCCAGAAATGTTTCCACGTCGACACCTGCTCCCGGTTCATTGGAGATGACGCATGCCATCTCCACCAAGTAGACTGAATCGCGTGGCATTCACCTCACAGGCCATCTGTGCCGCAGAGGGGTACATCTGATCATAGGTATGGAACACAAACTGGTCTGCACTTCTGGGCACGGCAGAGGAGCCAGCCTTCGGGTCGAGGTAATCGACCAGAGAAGCTTCCAAGCTGTAACCCATTTGCCGCACACTCGGCTGAAAATGGCTGCTTCCACGATGTGAGAATTGATAGCATTGATAGCTTGAGGCATTCGTTGAATATGGGTACACACTGACGCGCGGATGGGGGGTGCAGGGTGATCCCATCTAGCCTCGTCCTCTTGGGGGGAGCTTGGAGGAGGCTTCCTACAGCCTTCAGGAAGGACATGCCTCAACCTTCACCTCCCATGTCCCTGTAGTGAGCTGGGCAGAAAGTAGGGGGTCCAGTTCAGCGCCATCATCTCCATTCCCATCGGAGAACTCAGGGTGCAGCCAGATAGCTTGCTAACCTTGCTGTCGGCGTCCTCCTCATTCATCTCCTCACAAGCCTTCAACGAGCTGGGGCTGGACGGGGGCTTAGAGGTGGAGGGAAAGCCGATGGGGCCATCTCCAGAAGCTGACTTCCACGTGGCACGACCAGATCCATTCTGGCAGGCTCCCTGAGACACAGTGGTAATAAGGAACGTTGACACGCATACACACACACACACACACACACACACACACACACACACACACACACACACACACACACACACACACACACACACACACACTACGCCGTCATGACAGCCTATACATGGAAACTGGTTATTTCTTTTCATCTTTTAATTTACAACCACTGCTGTCTTTTACTGCTAGCTACATTCCATCATACCAGCAAAACACATGAACAGCCATGCATTGGTGAAGGCATACATTGATTTACATGATATAGTTACATGAACTATGCATGATATAGTTTATTGTTTTAACAGGTATGTCAGATTACTTTGTTATAGTATATCTGATGTTATCTGCAAATGTAATCTGATTAATCTCATCTAAACAAAAATACAGATTTCTGTTATTGTACTCTGGACAGGAGATTTGGCTGTTACCTCCCCTGTGCCCCAGTAAGTGACCGCATCTCCTCTGGCCTGAGGTGTGACTTAGTAGTAGTGTAGTGTCTACAAGGGTCCTATCTTCCCCCGACCTACATCACAATAACATAGTCACTTTCTTATGCCACTGAATGGTTTCTGAATCAATGTAGCCACAACAACTGTAAGTATTTAGTGTCACTTCTTTGCATTGTCAGCACAAAAACAGCACTGGGAAGCCATTCAACTAAATGTCCATATCACAGAGACAATCGGAGTTATGGTCTATTGGGAGACAACTGCTGTGTGTCACACACACACACACACACACTACGCCGTCATGACAGCCTATACATGGAAACCGGTTATTTCTTTTAATCTTTTAATTTACAACCACTGCTGTCTTTTACTGCTAGCTACATTACATCATACCAGCAAAACACATGAACAGCCATGCATTGGTGAAGGCATACATTGCACTGGGAAGCCATTCAACTAAATGTCCATATCACAGAGACAATCGGAGTTATGGTCTATTGGGAGACAACTGCTGTGTGTCAATGGTCCGTTCCTGGGTAGTGAACCAACAGATTCAATGCTGACTCATTGAGTAAACACGAGGGAGACTTCAGTACCTCTACCTGCTTGGACACTGACACCAGTGTGGAAACATAAATGGCCATATCCTGTACCACGATGGCGTCATTATGTCCATTAACCTGTCTGCTCTCAAAGGCACAAGGAAGTGAATTAGCCCCAAACGATAACAACCCTTTTCATGAATGGGCTTGTAGACATTATGTTAACAAGTCCTCCCATTAACAGCCAATGATCCTGTAAGTTTAAAGAAACTAACAGGTTTTGTGAAAAGGTCACAGTGATAACTGTGAGACCTTTCAAAGATACTGTGCAAGCTTATTAACTTTTAACTAAATCATTTTACTGTAATATATGTTTTCCTCCCTACCCTCTGTTGAATTCTTCTCCCTTCTATCCACTGATGCAGCCTCCTCCACCCTCCTGTCCACTCATTCCTCATCCTTCGACTCTTTCTGTCCACTGACCTCAAGGCCAGCATGATCCTCTCCACGGGCTTCTTGGCTGTTTGAAACCCTGCAAGCTTGTACAATACGGCTCCGGGTAGCGGAGTGGAGTAAAACCGGCCTCCCTGATTACCTAAAACCTAATCGCTCTCCTCCTCAACTACACCTCTTCTGCATCAGCTGCTAAAGCTTCTTACTACCAATCCAAATTCAACCCTCTGCCTCTGACCCAAGGAAGCTGTTCTCCACATTTTCCTCACTCCTCAACCCACCTCCTCCCCCTCTTCCCTCCTCGCTGTCTGCAGGTGACTTTGTCACCTACTTTGAAAAGAAGGTTGATGACATTAGCAGCTCTTTCTCTTTACCTCTCGTCAACACTGCTACCACTCCTCCCAAACCCACTGCGCTACAGTTGGTCTCTCGTTTATCAGCTTTCCCCCCCCCTCTCCCCTGATGATATTCTAAAACTGGTCACATCCAAGCGGGCAACCACCTGCCCTCTCGATCCTATCCCCTCCCCCTTTCTCCAATCCATTTCCAAAGACCTCCTTCCGTTCCTTACCACCATAATCAATTCCTCTCTACCCACAGGATTTGTCCTTTAAGACAGCCAGAGTCAAGCCTCTTCTCAAGAAACCAACTCTTGACCCGTCTGCTGTCCATAACTACAGACCGGTATCCCTTCTCTCCTTCTTGTCTAAAACCCTTGAACGAGCTCATCCAGAATGCTGCCACCCGTCTGGTGTTCAATCTCCCCAAATTCTCCCATGTCACCCCCCTCCTTCGCACCCTTCACTGGCTCCCGGTAGCAGCTCGCATCAGATTCAAGACTCTGGTGCTCACCTAGTGGGAAGCAAAGGCAACAGCCCCTCCATACTGGCAAGCAATGGCCAGCCCCCAAACCCATCACTCTGCTCTTACACCTCGGCTGGCCGCCTGGCACTGCTGCCTCTATGTGGATGCAGAAGTTACGCTATTCAGTCACGGCTTTTCACTGTCCTGGCGCCCCGCTGGTGGAATGAGCTTCTCACTGCTGTCAGAACTGCAGTCACTACCTATCTTCCACCGTAGACTGAAAACCCATCTCTTCAGGCTACATCTTGACTGTCCCTCCTAAAGACCTCTTCATCCCCATTACCCCTCTCTACAGTTTCTCTACTGTAAATAAATATATATATATATATATATATATATATAATCTTATGATGACTAATGTATAGATGATTCACTTACTTAGACAAATGTACTTGTTGTAAATCGCTTTGGATAAAGGCGTCTGCTAAATGTCTAAAATGTAAAAAATGTGAAATGTAAATCTTTCATTTTCAGAGAGCAGAGCAGAAGATACATTTCTGTTGTAACAGATGGACTCACAAAGTAATTGCATTGCATTTTGTGGGAAGAGCATTGTGTGATTCCTTCTTTGTCATGGGAGTTTGTTTTTCTTGGCTATTATGTTTTAGGAGTGTTTTGATGATACTCATTCATCCATGTTATTCATGATAGCAAGACTATGGCTTCAAGGTGATGTTAGCAGTAGGAATGATTTATACAGTATGAAAACTCATGTTTGTGCATAATTACACTTCTACAAAAAAGAGCAAACAAAAGCACATTAGGCACATGTCATAGGCATATAACCTTCACAGATTGCATGAACACATTTGATCAATTAGATATGATTATTTTGAGAAATAAGAGCAAGATGTTTGCACACACTCGTTTAGCCTTTGAGGTTTATGTGTATGTTTTCCCAGATGTTATTGTAACAATATGTGTAATAAACTACCTACACCATGAAAATGCCATTTATGTAGCTGAATATCCTACAGTAATAATAATATCCTACAGTAATAATAATGAAACCCCACTTTACTATACGATAACCTGTCTGTAAGGGCTTGTCTGTAGGAGGCTTCTGATATGTCTGCCTTTGACACTAAAGGACGTAGTTAGGGTTAGGGTATGGAAACTGGGTTACAGTATAATCGCTAAAGTAATTGAAGACTATGTATTGCAAAACAAAAGGCATTGGCCACTGCAATCACATGCTCTTGTTGTGCAGTATCTACCTTTTAACACTGTCGCATTGTTTGCTTCTGGCTAAAGATCATGTGGGTTTGGGAGGAAAGGCTTTCCTGTAAATGCTTTCCTCAGAGGCGGGAAGAGGAGGGGAGATGAGCTAAAGCAGATGAACCGATCGTCCAACATCACATCATAATATTGTTAGGAGTTATACACTACTCAACTTCCCTGACAACATTACTTTAACTACCTCTTTGTCTTTCATCTTAAGTAAACAAATCAACTAATTAATGAGATCAGAGACCATGGTTATGTTTTACAGTATGCTTGTACGGTTGCCTCATCTGAAGAAGTGTAGGCCTACTTGACAATGACGTATCTTCTGCCTATTTTACATACCATCCTATTTTCATCGAAAACCTTTATTGTCAGGGGATTACAGAATGATTTCTCTACCTGACACAGAGTTTTCCCTACCTGATACATATTTCCCATTAAAGGCAGAATAACAAATGTGGGCTGATGTCAGAGTTGGAAAAAAGAGAAAAACTGAAAGAGTGCATCCTTGGCATGTTATTTGTTATAACATTAATGTGGTAACATAATCTCTCAGGATGACAGGTTGGACAAATGGTTTGTTCCATTGACAGATCTCAGATTACTGAATATATGTTATAACTGTTTATATTAATAACCTTTATTTATCTAGCGTGTCGTCTTCTGAGCCAAGTTTCCACCTTTCGCATTTTTGAATTTGACAAAGATGGCTGCTCCTTCCCTCTCTAAGGAATTCTAAAATTCAATAGTGTAGGATTTGACATCCAAATGACTCTGATACTGTACTTGGCTATAATATACTGTATAATGTTGCAATAATTTTAAGGACAAATCATAAGAAAAAAGCAATTATGAAATGACTATGTGGCACCATGTTAATCATGTAAATACAGTGATGTTACAATAGAGTAATCTTTACAATGTTGTCACATGCATCAAGTGAGACCAATGCGGGTATTACTTAGTGTTCAATAACAGCTGAGGTAAGGCCCAGTTATTCCCTTCTCGGCCTTCATCAAAGTTGTTTCAGTCATTACCAACAGAGATAACATAAATGCAAGAGTTCTAAGTCCTAATTTAGCTTAAATGTCAAGGTGCCCGGCCTCCCCTCCCAGCCCTTGGATGTCCCTACGCTCTAAGGCCAGCTGTAGTGCATACTGCAGGATTTCCCCAAATGGTATCCACCATGATAGTGCTGTTAGGGCTTCAGCTGTCATCGCTTATGCTGTTAAACACACATTTGGCTAAATGAGAGGAAAGTGAGGGAAGAGCACCCCTATGATGTTATTGCACAGCATGCTATGTCCCCTTGGTGTGTGAAAGACCCTTCTTCCTTTCATCTGCAGATGTGAGAGGAACAGGTTCAAGACAGGGTAAAGAAGAGGACATTGCTGTGGAATTTTGTGTTGGAGAGACACCTGTGTGTTCTCAGGTGTTCGTATTCAGTAACAAACAAGCGTAGAGGTGCCACATAAACATTGACTGAGCTTCACGCAGCACATACTATCTCAATGATCCTGTTAACACTGCTGACTACTGTACATCTGTGTAAAATGTGTAAAATGGTGCAATACATCATCAGTGGGGGAAGCAATGGCAAGGCTGTTGTTGTCAGAACACAGCCCTTGATTAGAGGGTAGCTTGTGTCCACCTTTCACCTGGGGTATTCCAGGTAAACAGTGAATTCTGACATCATTCACTCACTACAGCACTTTAGGAAGGAAAATGACAGTGTTTTTCAGGTTAAACTACAACTATAAGGTAATATGTCTGTCAGCATACATGTTTCAAGTGGAGGTTAGGAATGTCTCAATCTTTGACTCTCTACTGAGGTGATATATTTTGCCCTTGACTGCATTGAAACTTCATGGTGTTGTGAAGTTATTTGAAATGTTCTGTTTAGGCAGGGGTTAATCAATTTACTTACTTTTGCAGAAGCGCAACACAACTGATTAATTGTTACCACTGTACGAACTCACCAATATTACCCAATAAAGTTGCCTGCAAAATAATAAACTACAGTATATACAATTAAATAATACATTTCGTCAAGTCAACACTGCAATGGCAGAAATATTAAGGAATTGGGTGACATTTCACATAGGTTTATAAGAGTGTTTATAGTGTGTTTAATAAGATGTCCCTCTACAGTATGTAGTATCTGGCTGGCAAGTGTGGTACACCATCTGGCCCTGTGGGGACGAAGAGGTAATGGAAACTAATGTCAGGGAGAGCGATGAAGCGCATGTCCCAATCAAGCTAACCTAACCAACAGAAAAAAGAGCAAACCATAAGGGAACTATTAAACTTTATGTGTTTGTTTATGTAATTTCAAGAAGAGAACAAACAAAAGAATCTGAAGCATCCATTACCCTGCTTGTTAAACACAGATTCTAATCCTTTTTACAGGTAGTACCATTCACATTCGACCACAATGCCTTGGGCTATGAACTGACAATGTCCTCATCATGGTTTGGATTGATGATGTCATACCACAAAGGGTGGTCTGTCACGCTCCCATCAACCCACAGGCTCTGCTGGTTATTCAAGCGATCAGTCAATGAATTCATCAACCCAATTGCCGGCTGAGCACTCATTGGTTCCAAGATTTCTGCTGTCCATGGTTAAAAGGATGCCTATTAAACTGTTGGCATTGCGATATTGCATAAAGTTGTGGTAATGTTTGGAACTGACTACCTACCACCAACACCAGCTCTGGGATGATTCTGTCCCTGTGGTTCTCTATGTTGTAATGAATACCACATAGATTGCACTCATTCCTGGGTTCCTGGGTGCATGCTCCGTACAGGGGCAATGACTTTGTAATTAGATTAGAAGGTCACACTTTATTTGGATAGATGGACCCTATAGGTGATACAGTTGCTCAAACTATCAACAAGTTATCATCTGCAACTGCTGATATGCAACAGCTTGCTTGGGTTAGGTTTTGGGTTCAGTTTAGGGTTAGGATAAGGGTTAGGGCTAGGGTTAGGGTCAGGGCTAGAGTTAGGGTTAGTGGATAGTTAGTTGAAATGTTGTTGATATTTAGTTGAACATCTACTGAACATCTACAAACCATCTGTTTGGGAGCAGCCAATGAATTGTTTACAGTAGAACCTTTATCCAACTGACTTCCAATTGATCTGCTTTGCATTGTACTATGAGTACTACCCTGTGTCATCTGGTTATTCCTAACCAAGTATTTCTGAGCTATTATTCCAGTTTTCCTCTAATGTTTTGGCTCTGAGAACAATTGAACAACACACATCATGCACTCAAAATGTATACAAAAAAGAGACTAAGCATTGATGTTAAAAGCAGGATTACTTCAGAGATGTTTCAGCGTTAGCCAAACAAGATGTTTTATTCATTAGTGATTCCGTAAGCACATTATCGTGGTAATGAAATGTGATAGCAGCATGACAAAAAGTCTGGCAAGTAAGAGATCTTGCTTTACACTATTTTTCTCTGCTGATATTTGCCCCACTTCTTCATACTGTACTGTAGATACATTAAATTACTTAAAATTTAATTCAAACCAACCTGTGGATGCTTTTGCTGCTACATTCTTACTTTAAGTTGCTCAATAGTTCCTTTTATCATTAAAATGTGCATCATTCAATGGAAATTAAACAGTGCGAAGCTGGCAAACACCAAACTATTTTAATATATCCTTTTAAGCAGAGCATTCATTTCCTTTTGTAACAGCTAGTAAATCAGAAAGTTTCTTTCTTTAATTGCCAGAAGCAGAACTCAAAACAGATTATGCACCTTGTTCCAGCCATTCTTGTGCAATGTTAGGTTTTGTTTGTTTATTTGCTACCTTATTTACTGTTGTGCAATGATTTAATTAATACGCCATCATCTAGCCTGCTCTTGGAATAAAGTAAAAGGCCTCTGACTAAGTACATCGTCTAACTATTAGTAATAACAATGTTATTACACAGGTATAGGAGCAACTTCATGTTTGACCAAGGATACAAAATATGTTTTATATCATCAGGGAGAAGAGACAACTAGGATATCTCCAGTACTTTCTTTCTTTTGAAACTGTGATGGAATGATAATGTTGCCTTTTATAACAAAAGTTGGTTCAGTCCCCACTGGTTATCGGGATAGTTTACTTCTTAAAGGGATAGTTCACTTGTTTACACCTTATACATGCAGTCAGATGTTTCCTTACCCTGCCACACATGTTAAACTTAGTCTGCTGATCCCATTCATACCCAAAGATTTTTTGTTAGCAGTGGCTAAGGTTGGCTGAGTTGTGTGTCTAAGTTAGTAGTGGCTTTTTAAACTCTGAACCATGGATTACAGTTTCTCCTGGCCCATGGACTACTTTCAGGGTAAGGAACCATCTAACTGTAAGGTGTAACAAAGTGAGCTATCCCTTTAAAGCATGGTTTCAATAGGAATTGGAAGTTTACTAAACTGACATCATTTTAAAATCAGATAATTGCCTGTCTTTAAATCTTTCAAACATAAACTGACTTGTATATTCAATGTATGCTAAATATGTAAGTCTATTCAACTATTTCCATGCCATCAAAAACCATATGCTTTGTCAAGACCGCAACAGCAGCTCACCCAGCCTGCTAACAGACATCTGTGCTTAGTGAAAAAGAACCTTGGCAACCTGCAACATCAACTCAAGCCCACCAACGACAGATAAACAGCAGAGCCACGGTAAAGAGCTTCTCACTATTGTTTTCCTTTCAACATAGAATTTAAATTATATAATCAGGATTAGGATGAACTGTTCTTTACCACCTTTCAAATAATGTCAGGATAAATTAATTAAAGGACATTCTGTCTCTTTGGGAATGAGGCAAATGTCTCTGTCAGACAGTGAGACCTATCCCTGAAAAGCTGCGAGTGTAAACCACTCCCAGGATTGCGGTGCATCCGAGTTAGCTGCAGACCACTGTCCTTGACTCCTGTCACTCCTTTACTGATAACATTCACACACCCACACACACATCTCTCACTCATATCACCCAGTCTCTCACTCATATCACCCAGTCTCTCACTCATATCACCCAGTCTCTCACTCACATCAACCAGTGGCAGTCAGTCAAACTCTCACTTTTCAACTATCTGCTCCATCTCTCAGGTTTGGACAGATTATTAGGGTTAAAACACATATACAGTATAGTACATACGTATTTGCAACCTGCAGACCTGTCTCTCACTGACATCTGGAATCCATGTACTGGTTTTAGGGCCAGAGGACATGCAATGTTATTTTCTTTCCCTCTAATGTAAAAATACATGGATTTAATTATTTTTGACTATAATTAAATTCTCAGGTGTTATTAGTGTACTTATATCTAAGAGATCTTGGTTCGGAGCAAATATTTCAAATGTAAAAACTGACAGCACATCTGCAAACACTTTCTATGGTGGGGAAAACAGCTTTGTTTCACCAAGAAGGAATTTGTACACTTATTCCTTTTTCCCCTGAAGCTGACAGCCACCTCAAGCATCCCTGCCCATTCAGAGACTGTACAGACCAACAGAGTAAAAAAGCCCATTAGCAAAACTCAGGGGTACAAGTCTCTGTCTGGGTTAACAGCTGGGCATGGTTTCTCAACAATAAGACGGCAATTTGTCCTGTCCCCTGGGGCAGCAGTGAGGATCTAAGTCTTTTACTCTAGGAAGAGTCTACTGTAGGCACCTCTGACTGAGGTCAGAACAGGTCACCCTGTCTTCATATTCATGTCAGTTGAACAGTTATCACTATTACCCACACAAATGGTCAGACAGACTTGTCAGCTCTACAAGACATACATGTGGCTCCTTCTATATGTGTGGGGTGGTGGTGGTGGTGAATGTGGGGGGAGGGGGTGAGGGATGCCTTTGGATTTGCGGTAATATCAAGTTGGCACTTCAGCTGGGTTTAAGCAGTCCTGTAGGTAGAGGGCTGAGTAAGGGGTAGCCTTTCATGATACAATGGTAGGACATCAGTAGGTGGTGCAATTTCCTTTGCATTTCACTACGCACTAGCATCATTGTATCAAACCTATCAATGGTCTCTTTAATTTATGAGGAATATTCATGCAAGACCCAAAACACAATATTTTCCTTGGACTGGTCGAAGCTATTAATCAGTGATAAGCCACAGTGCATGCAATTTCAATCCTATACTAGTGCTTAAAAAACACAAACATGTATCATATCATGAATATTAATAATTTAACTGAAGCTTATTAACAAACCATGCTTGAATTAAACAAAGACATGTACCTCATTCAGCTGTATCTACATTGTTATATTAAAGGTCATGGACCTTTGAAGCTACAATGTGGTTTTGGTGAAGGATCTGTTTAGGCACGTTTGTATGTGTGGTTAGTGTATCCATGAACACTGTTGTATTGTATTGTTTGTAACTGGTTCTTGTATTGTATATTTGTTTTATTTTATTTATTTTTTACTTTGATCTATGTAAATCAGGGCCCTGTTGCAAAGGAGACTCTGGTCTCAGTCAGGTTTCCCTGAATAAATAAAGCTTAAATAAATAAAACAAAAACAAAAAATGTGTTTCAAATTATTTCTATGCAGGACAACTCCCTTCTTGCTTACCATGGTACAGAAAAGTACTTCATCGTGGTGAGATTTTTAAAAAGTTGTCCATTCTTTAATTGGAAGTGTCCAATGAGAGAAGTGGTGAGAGCCTCTGCTTGGTGGAGCAGTTAAACTGCCCCCTTTGAGTACATTTGAATACATGTTGTTATTGTTCTAAACCAGATCTCTGCCTGATAATTGGTATTAAAAGAACCATTGTTACATTCCTCCAGCCAAGAGGGGGCTAGCTGTAAGCCAGCCATACCCCCAGCAGAACCCACTCCACTCTAGGCTTTCTCTCCCTACAACCTCTCTCTCTCTCCCACCTTCTTCTCATCATCTTCTGCATGAAGACTGTTTTGTTGTTAACTATTTGATTTAACAGTTTTAAGTGCAGTAGCTTGCATACATATCGCATTAGCATTTTTGGCAAGAGTCAAGAGGCAATTGTAATTACTGAAATCGTGTTCAAAAATAATGGCCATAAAATGGCCATAAAAAAACACAACTGTGCAACTAAACAAGCTTGCACATATGTTACGTTGGACAGAAACTTACAGTGCCTTCGGAAAGTATTCAGGCCCCTTCACTTTTTCCACATTTTGACCCTATTAAAACAAAGATATTAATTCCAAAATTACATTAACTATTATCATTGCATTAAGATGGACTCAATTCAACTTATTGAGTGATCTGTTGATGACATTTTTGCATTTTAGAGTGTCATAGCAAAGGGTCTGAATACTTATGTACATGAGGTATTTCTGCATTTCAATTTTAATAAATGTACTGAAATTTCTAAAAACCTGTTTTCACTTTATCATTCTGGGCTATTATATGTGGATTGATGGCAAATTATTTTAATTTAATCCATTTTAAATTGAGTCTATAACACAACAAAATGTGTAAAAAGTGAAGGGGTCTGAATACTTTCCGAAGGCACTCTATATATAGATACTTCATCTTAAAGTTCCTTGTAATAAGAAAGCATAGTGTTATGTGAGGTGAAAACAATGTTAAATATAGAGCTCTCACAGGAGGAGATGCTTTCAATGCGGATCTAGACCAGCTATTCTCTCTTGGAGTTGAGAAGAATTGCCTTTATTTTAGATCCAGATGCTTATGTTTACAACCTCATTAGGGATTCTTTTGAAGGCAAAACATTTTTATAGACTAAAGAGAATAAAACCACAGGGTGCTGTTTTCCATTGACAAAAATCTGTATAAGTATTCCTGTAACTAATAATGTCACTGTGCATCAAATGTTAATGTGACACATATTGTATGTATTCATATTATTAGTGGTGATTGATGCCATTATCAGTGTGCAGTACCTGGAGTGACTGTACACTGATGAGTGTGTTGTTGAATCCAGCTGCTGTTCCATCAAAACTGAAATCAAGAGGATACGAGGCCACCTGACAGCAAGGTTTATGGTAATGTTTAGTAGCCATGTTGTACTAGAGCTATTGTGACAGCTCTAAAATAGACTCCTAAAGCTTATCAACATACAATGCATCTCTATCAATTACTCCTTTTGATCCAGATCCTGTCCTCACCACAATCAAGTGGTGGGCATGGCTGCACAGCATGAATGTCTCCATGTGCTCAGAGAGTCCCCTCTAACATGAATTATCTTGATTCATTGTTGTGTCACAGTCATTACCACAACTATCCAGCAATCAATTAATTGTTGTGTCACAGTCATTACCACAACTATCAAGCAATCAATTCCTGAACAGGATGAAACATTGCCACTGTTGTGCAGACATGGCCTTGTACACCATTTAGAGGAACAGATGCAGAACACAACTCTGCTTGTACATGATGTGTGTGCATTTAAGCCAAGTGGTAAACCTCCTGTGACATACTCAAGGGATTATGTCACTCTCACTCATTTTGTTTTTGGCCTACGGGAAAGTCTCCAACTAAACCGAAACAAAACAACAGCGTCCGGCAACTGTGTTTCCACCTTCAAACCCACGCTACATGTGCACCTCATATTGACTGTTACTGTACCCACTAAAACCTGTGTGATCTGTTGTCCACAGAAACTTAATACATTAATACTCAATATTCCTCACCTGCATTGTCACTAATGGCTTGGGGTGGCAATCAATACCAGGTGGTGTCTGGATCCATAGTGTTTTACTGCCATAAATCTACATAAAGCCATAAATGTGTCCATGACCCCATGACCTGACACATTACTGTCAAGGCCTTGGATAACAAAGGGACTGGAGGCTGAAGCTTTATGCTCCTGTTATGTGGGAGGATTCAGTAACTGTGACATGAATTTGCTCTCTTCCTAAAGTCTTGACTTTGACTGACTGGAGATGGGTCAGACATAATTCTCGTGAGGTAATTCTCTGATAATGGTTTGGTGTAGGCCTACTAGGAGAACCCAGAATTCTCATAATAAAATAATATAATATAGATCCTGAACACGACCATGCCTCTTACTGGGATAAACAATTAAAGACCCCAGCAAGAGGTGTGCCTTAGAAACCCAGTATTGAGTTGGTGGTTCTGTATACATGCGGGCAACCTGGGGAAATTCCTGGATTCACAGTGTGGTTTATACATTCCTTTTGTATTGGAGATTGCCAAATGCTACAGCGTGGCAGCAGAACCAGTTTTGGCAGTGGATGGCCTTATCTGGGGTGACAATTAGGGCTGTGGCCCAATGCACTCACTGACTCCAGTCAATCCCACAAGCCACCCATCATGTTGATTGTGGAAAACATAAATGCAAAAGCTAAAAGCCTCCAATAAAAGAGTAACCCCTTAAATCAAAGACAACATTTTCCTTTTATGCGCGTTTGTCCATTTAATTTCATATTTATTTGTTGCGGGTTCCTCTGGCTCAAGCATGTCATCAGATACTGGTGTTTTATGTGGAAAATGATCCACTCTGATTTTCACAACTTTCATCACAATTTGGTTTTATTTTCCTGTCTATCGCCCAATATCCATGATTGACTTTAACTAGGCCAGCCAGTCGGGACAACTGTAATTCTAAAATGGAAGAACCAAACCACAACCACTGAATAGTAAGACTCAAAATATCTGTTGCACAACCTAATTCCTTTTAAAACGAAAAAACTATGTTTTGACACCAGTTGCATCAATTAAGAGTCAGTCAATTAGAATGATCAATCTCACCATATGCATATTTATATATTTTTTTAAAGAGATCCTACTGTATCTCTATACAGTATATCTATACACTTATGCTGCATTACATGCCTTATATACTGTATATACTGTATGCTGCAAACTATATAAGGTTATGCTGAATCATAGATAATGTGAATGTCAACTATACTGGTATATACAGTAATGAAGTTCATCAAACCACCTGAGTGCAAAACTTCTGTTCATCCTAAATCATCCTAACATGCTGTACAATGTAAAAGCGTTCCTTCATACTGTTTAAGCATGAGTTATTTCATGTTTGGATCATTTTCTTGACGTTAAAATAGGAATCAAATTTTTCTTTTTATGGATTAAATACAAACCAATAAATCATTTTATCTCTATGCAACGGAAAAAAATAAACACAGGCTGAAGACCTCAATAGATTGGCAATGTTGATTTATGGCCACAGATAATTTCATAAGTCCTCATTTCCATTACCTTGTATATACAGATTCCCATTGGTTCATGGAGGGTCATAAATCCATAAGACTCAGACTGGATGTTTCGGATACAGTACTGTAGTCCTAAAGGTACCATTGTGGGTGGCTTTCAGCGTTAAACTAAACTGCAGACTTAAGGGAAATCATTAAACAGCGGGTAACTGAAAATGTAAACATAACTGACTACATTCTATTCCCCTTTCTTCCCTGTTACGTTTTATTACCCCTTAGTTGCCTTTACAAGGGCCTTTGAAGTTGGATTTGGATTTGCCTCAATATTTGCTACAACAATAATAATTGTTCTGGCCCTCTTGATTTAGATGTGTTTCTTTCTGACTGTCAACACATCAGAAGTGCTGAGTTGATAACCATTAAAACTTACTGAACCCCAAAACCCTAATCCACTCTGCATTCCTATTAGGGGAACACATAATATTGTTGCAATGCTATGCATATCGGTGGGGGAAATGACAACATTCAGGTGAACCAACAATAAAGTTGATGTAACACAATGGCTACCTATCTTGAAATGTTGATATTCCTATTATTGTAACATGTTTACGAGAAAAATGATTTAAACATTTTTATTTCATTGTGGTGAACAAAATACAGGTTTATTGTTACCCATTATTGGTATAAGAGTTGAATGTATTATTTTACATACATTTTTAACCCTGTATAATGATGATGTAATTATTCTAGTAACAACACTCTATTACCATGCTGTTACATACCATAGTAATTTGATTATGCCGGAGGTCCCTTGCAGTGCTTCACTGTCAGATGTTTGTGAAAGCAAAAATTCCTGTTCCCAATCCCATAAAACATAGCTTTTTGTTCTTCTTTTGGTATGATGCTGACATTTTAATAGGAAACAATCTCAGTGAAAGGTCTGGGACTTTTGGGTCCTTGGGAACAACAGGAAACATGGAGGGGAAAATCTGAATCACTGGTTGACTTTGTTATGGTGTGCAAATGAGTTGTTGGTGAGTCAAATGACCCATCTACCATAAATCATTCTGATTTAAGGGATACTTACATTAATGCAAGCAGATAGAAAAGTACACATTGGGCTTGTTAACTTATAACATTCCTGGTTAATGTACCTTAGTTACCTGAACCTTACCCCTGTATAAAGCTTAAACCTTTCAGGTCACATCCATGTTCAGTCTTGTGGACTGTTGAACTGTCCCTCCCTCCTGTCCTAGACACTCATCCTAGAAATATTTTGGACATGGAGACACAAAGCTTAGGGAAGAAGCTCCTTAAGGTATCCGCTTTCTGAGGCCTAATCTTTACTGCTTGGTGATGGAGATGATAAGGAGTGTCTGCAGACAAGGCTAACAGGGCAGGAGCCAATTGAAAGGTCTGGCTAGGGGTATCATGTGAGGCTGTTTTTGTGAAAAGAAGCTTGGGTTTTATTTTTGTCATAAAATAATACCAGTGGCTTATCTTGGCAGCCTCGGAATGGACTTGATACAGTACATAACATTTCTAAACAGTAAAAAAACCCTAAAAAAACATACCTTACGTATGTGTGGTTTCATAATAAGTTATACTCATGTTTAACACGTGGTGTGGTGACACTTTAGAACAACTCTGCCTATCTCGGTCTCTTAGACCTTATTTCTCTCCACCTGTGTGTGTACAATACGCAGGCTAAAGCAGGCTGTGTGTCTGATTGATAATAAGGCCCAAGATCCACATGAAGGGAGACAGACAAATTTGCCCCGGTTACAGACATTTGCAACAATGTGTGTGTAACTTGATTGCTTGTTATAACCCAGGAGACAACATCAATATTTGTTTTGAATGTGGTTTGCATGGTGGAGCATAAGAGCCAACGGATGTTTTACTTGTTTTCAAGCATTGAAAAACAAGCACTTCACATTTGACCACATTTTGGTGTACAATTACATCAGTTACTGTATGTCCATCAACATGTTATATTAAATAAATACTGTAAGCTCTTTAAAATACTGCGGTAAAATGTGGTATTCTCATGATTCTTAAGTGCTGACTAAACACAACCAATGCAATATTTTTCAAAATTATTACACTAACGTCAACAAATGGATGTCTCCGGACCTCATTCTGGGTACTTCATTAGTAATGAGGGCTTCTAGTGTAAAATCTAAATAATCAAAACTGCCTGCAGTAAAATCTAAATAATCAAAACTCCACCATATAATGTATACGATTTCAGTTTTTACATCTTTTTTTTTCATCTTACGCTCAACTGAATGTCTGATCAAGTGCAAATCATCTTTATTTGTTGGCGTTGAAAGTCTTGGCTTGAATGTTTCGAAAAATCATCACACTTCAGCACAGAATGTCCTTGAGGCATTAATTATAGCTCCCCAAGGAGAGACTGTTTTTGCTGATGTTGAGGTCACCTGGAAAGTCCATAATTCAAAATGTTGTGTTGGATATAGGCTAAAAGATTGTTGAACCTTAAGCCCTGAACACTCATGAAATGTCAGAAAATAGTGGCACACTTTAGCCATTGTATCTGGTGAAGCTCTTAAAAGTAAAGTCTTCATAGTGTCTTCCTCTAAGGTTTGATAATGAGTGATGCTTGGATGGAAAATGGCTCCTGCCCTTGATGTTGAAGGTAATACAGTAATGTCTGGGAAGGGAAAATCAAGGTTGATGGACCATGTGGACCCTTCGAGTTCCTCTCAAGCACCATTGTAGAAATGACCAAACCACATGGATAACACTGAGAAATAAAAGCAGTTCACACAAGGGACTACTCAAACTGGACCTTTAATATTAAATATTCAACCAGAAAACCAGGAATTGGTACAATGCCAAAACCAGCACCTGGACAAAATGTAAACATTCTGTCCTGAATGTGAAAGCATCCTTGGGTTGACATGTGACTAATGAAGAAAACTTCTATAGCCATGTGCTCTCACCAAGCATGCTATCTGCTCAAGGCTCCTCCATGACTCAGGACTCCATGCTATGTGGGCGGCCGCATTTAAACAAACCAACAAGGGGCTTTAAATATACACAGCCAATGATCAATTCTCCAATCACATTAGTTTGTCAATAACATGCAATAAGTCATACCTGTGACACTTGCATATGCTGGATTCTGATCCTTTGTTCATGTTTGAAAAATGTCTGCTCAAAACCAATTGGACTTGTTCACCATGTTCTGCCGTTGAATACAAATGTTTCGCTGTCTTTTTTCAATTACCTAGACAAATGTTGGCTTTGCCTTTAACCATTTTCAGTACAATATATCGTAATTATGCATTGCCTCATGACAGATCTTTGTAACCTTTCAAAACCTGTAAAAGCTGGCAGGCATGAGCCTGGACATAGACACTATCCAAAGAGCTGTCCTAAGAGCTGATGCTCTTAGTAGTCAGTAGGCTCAAGGGGGTAATATGAAAGTAACCTGAAATATATCATTTATTCCTGTTGTTCATGGGAAGAAGTCTGTATACTGTATGAACACAGTATGGCAAATGTCAGGAGCACAGTCTCCAGTGACACATTGACAGGATTGAGTTGATTCCATTTCAAGTCAGTAAAATCAGGAATGGTATAATTGAATTGAAAAGTACACATAGAAAATATTGGGCAATGCATTCCATGAATGGATGCACAGTACATGTTTGTCAAAGTACACACACACACACACACACACACACACACACACACACACACATACACACACACACACACACACACACACACACACACACACACACACACACACACACACACACACACACACACACACACACACACCTGCATAGGTTATGAATATAGAGCCATGTACATCTTGTTTGAATATAGTGTTCCTTTCATCTACTCGTCCTTGATGTATCTAATCCCGATTTAAAAGGAAAAGGAAAGAATTGCGATGTGTGAGCCCACTAACATGTGGAATTCTGGTTCATCCCCTGTCTCCCTTACCCTATGTTTTCAATAAAAAAAAATAATGTAAAAGGCAAGCTTTAACTATCAGGTGACTGGATGACTTAACAGGTGTTACCGTGACAACACACTTAAACATGTCTAAATGCATGCGTTGTTTTACATTAATGTACCTGTTGATTATTTCTGCAAATGTTTTTCTTTCTTGTGTTTTTCTTTCCCTCTCTGGCACCACTATATGGAATGCTTTTCCTATCTTGAATGTTAGTGAATCCTGATGAGCTGCCTGTTGATTATTTCTGTAAATGTTTAATTTCTTTTTCTTGTCTTTTTCCTTCCTCTCTGGCACCACTACAGTGTACATGGAATGCTTTTGCTCTCTTGAGTGTTAGTGAATCCTGACAAGCTGCCAAAGGTTCAATGGAAAACTCTTTAAGGGGGAAGCCTGAAAATGAAAAAATACTGCTCAGGTCTTCCAAGCAGCAGTGCTTATTACTGAACTTGCGAATTGACCTCCATATTGTGTCTAGACAGGGGTAGGAACTATACATTTGAAAAGTGTGTTCTAGAAAAGTCTATAATTTACAGGGCATCTGTTCTACTTTATACC
The DNA here is from genome assembly GCF_951799395.1 of Argentina silus. NCBI lineage: Eukaryota > Metazoa > Chordata > Actinopteri > Argentiniformes > Argentinidae > Argentina > Argentina silus. The sequence continues at coordinate 9,385,601 of NC_139671.1, forward strand.
AGCATTTTTATTTTACGCCTTGGACACTTTGTCACTGAAATGCTACTTAATGCCCTGTACTTTTGTCTTGGAATGTGTATATCTTAAATGTCCTACACATGGTAGGCATTTAACAGGATGTTGGGCACAGTCAAAGTTTCTTGTTGTTTAGATTTTCCCTCTGCAAATCGTTTGGTGAAACTGTTCAGTGTACGGAAAGCATCCATGTTCCAGTAAGTAACAGAATAAACTGTGCTTGAAGTGGCCTACCCACAGACCACCCTGAATTATAGATTACTATGACAAACTTAATGAAGCTGTATTTCCATACACAGATGTATGCCAATCAAGGTAATGTATCTTCTTGAATGTCCAGAAATACCCCTGTGTGTGAGATATTAACATAATATGATTGTATTGTATTGCACCTGCAATTTTTAATAGCAAAAAAAAGAAAAAAGGAAATAAACAACATAATTCACTATTAACTATTCATTGCAAACAGTATTTGTTATTATTGTTTATTTTTTATTGTTCTACCAGTGCATACAAATGTCATACAGGGCTTTGTGGCTAATATTTGTATGATAATGCAAGTTGTGTCATAGTTTTTCCAGTAGAAAGCATGGCAAGAAACAGAAAAACATGAATGGTAAGTATATCATAACAATGACTGAACAGTCAGATACCCCTAGTAAGAGAATGTGACCCCCCTCTGCTGTTGTCTCGGCTTCCTCCTTGTCACATGTGGACAGATTTAGTGAGCTGGCAAGACCCCCAATCTAGAATCTTCCTCTGATGGATGGAGCCACGCAGACTTTCACTCATCTATTGCTGACAGTTTTCAGAGGAAAATCTGTGTCCAGTTATACAGAAAAGAAATGTGGTTCAGACCAAAACAAGTTGGTCACCAGTGGGCAACAATGACACTCATAAAACTATTTTTCTCCCACATGGAGGAGGAGGCCAATAAGGAGGAGGCAGAGTGTTGTGGGAGGAAACGATAGAGAGGGGAGAGGTAAGTAACAGGTCATCTTCATCTTAAAGCCCTGAGCCGTAAGAACCTTCAGAGCCATGTCTTTGGCCGCAGCGTTTAACGACCCAGCACTATATTGTGCATAGAAAAAAATCTGTGTTCTTTCTTTCTTTCTTTCTTTCTTTCTTTCTTTCTTTCTGCCTTCTGAATCACACTGTCTGCTCAAATGACTGATCTTCTCACTGGAATGGGGTACTATAATCATTTATGAACTGTGCTGTTTGTGTTGTGTTAACACATTGGTTTCATAGCAACAGATAATCGAAATATCTGGTGGAATATTTTTATTGAGCTTGGTATGAGTTTATTACGTTTACCCAACACCTCTCGTGTTTCAAATAACTATATAAAAAGTAATTGTGTGTGATCAAATGGTGAGGAAAAATACTGATAGGGTGAATGGGAATGGACCTCCAAGGTTCATTAGAAGATATTAGTCACAGCAAGAAGGGTGAGGACACGTGCCGTCTCTTCAACATTTAACAGGTAACATGGTTTTGGGGTTTGTTTTGGAGGTTTCGTTTCCATGGAAAGTTTACTTTTATTGAAGTTGTTCTCCAAAGGGCACAAGGATAGAAATTCTGTTCTGCGCCTGGATTTATGTCTCAGTTTATGTGGAACTTCGATCCTGCTGTTCAAAAACTATCCAAGTCTTCCGTCACCCCAGCAGGCAGGACCATGCTGGGTGTATTTGCTCAGCAATTGTTGAATTCACACCTACAAACCTAGAATACAGTAATTTAATTGTGTTAACAAAAGGGTCTTTATGCACACAGACACTCCATGCAGTAGGAGTTACAAAGTGATGGAATTACACATGACATTTACCATTTGCAATTTAGAGACAATAGGATATAGCCAGAAGCAATAAACAGTAGGTACTAAATAAAAAGGGTCCCAATGGAAAATATGCAGATTCTTAGAAAGTCAACTTTATAGTTGACTATAAAATGAACGATCCAACACATAGTTTTGTGTGTTGCTGCCCCTGCTGGCCACATTGGAAATTTGAAAATGTGCATGCTATGTTAACAGAGCCAAACATGTGCATATCTTTGGTAACAACAACCAAATGTGAACTAGGCATGTAAAGGCCAGTATGTTACCCAACATCAGATTTTTTGTTTGGACATATCCTGCATTCGTCACTGAACATTCTTCATCATTTGATCTCATTCCTTGGATACCATGGATGGATACCAATTTGTCATGGCCATTAAACGCTATTTTAAACATACAATCTACATACTGGACCGATTACGAGATATGATCTTCAGGTAACTGATCAGTGTCCAAGACAAAAGGTGTTTTATGAGAAGTTGAGATGTTCACATTATACTGTATTGTATCTTCATTTACTTATTTGGAGGTAAGTGTGCATTACAACATTTTTACAAAATTAGAGGGCGTTAGAGTTTATAGAATTATAATACCTTGCTGAATACACCACAGGGGTTTAAGTAAAATGAATAAAACCAGCGGTGATTGGTTTATATCTGAGCGATTAAGGGTGTGGGGATTTTCAGTAACTCCAGAATTCCAACATGGAGGTACAATTCATCTGGTGGAATGTCCCCCAAGTGCAGAACTCCTGAAAGTGTGTCATAAAAAACACATCAATATTAAATGATGTCTTTAAAGTTATAGTTGGATGTACGACTACAGGATGTGAATGTTTAAAAGGCATACCATAAATAAGCACTTTTTCCACAGGCAAAGGGGAGGAACTTGTACTAACTGCAATAAGACTCTAATTGGCTGGAATTTGCTATATAAAGTTACTATAGAAAAGACGCATCATCAATTGATATCAGGATCTCAGTTTTCATCATTCATATTCATTGATCTCCTTGAACACTACCAGCTGGCAATAAGCAAATGCAGTGACGTATTTGCTCAATAAGCATTAAATAGCTTATTTGAGGTGTATTTTTTGTCAATTAGTTGTTCATTGTTTCTCTAGGGGGGCAGTAGTTTTCATTTATGGTGTGGACTGTCTCCAAATCAGGGCTGGAATGCTGATGCCGTCAAGCATTTCCATTGCCTCTTTTGCAATTTATTTCTTTTGTGAGCTACCATAAATGACTGCCAAGTTCTGATAAAAGAACAATAACACAAAAAAGCAATGGCATTACTGATGGAAAGATGACCTAGATAAACAAGGATGTTGTAAAAATGGATTAGGATTTCTTGTCTAGACATGATTTAACAACAGTCAACAACAACAAAATTGGCAGTATGGGTTGAACACTGAATGTGATGTCATGTTCCAATATATGCGTTTGTAACCTTTTTCATTTCAAATATAATGATTGCCAATCTCCATGACTCCATATTTCTCAATTGGTATGTTATCTGACACACCAAATTATGGGACCTTCACTTTGAGTCCAACATTCTTGTATAATAGTTACAGGGGCAGGACAGAGTTAAGGCTCATAAGCATCACATTTTTGTATGTTTTACGCTATGTGTTTAGACTTCAACAAGACTTCAATAAGCTTGTTGAAGTACTGCATCAAAATCCATTAATGTGTATGGCACGGTACATTTAAACATTTTACAGCTCGTAAAACATATTTTGTGTTTTCCAGTTCATTAAACCTACCAACACTTTTGTAAATGCAATGAACTTTTTTTTTAATCTGTGGATTTTCGTTGCCTTAAGCTAATGACATGTTGGCTTCTGTGCAAACTTAAAACTGATTCTGTCACTACATTAATCCTAACAATGGTTGATAAAGTACCCTGCCAGATGGCCTAACACAAATACAAAATCACTCTCACAATTGTATGTAATTTTCTTTCTTGTATATTTTCATACAACTAATGACGAAAAAGAATGTTGAATAGTAAAATATGCTTAATACTGTAGATTTCAAGTATCTTACAACTATAAACACATCTTAATTTGTATATAAAAAAGTTTAAGATGGATTGTTGTATTGGGAAGAGATTTGAAGATAATTTCGTCATGATGTTAGAATCTCAGGGGACCATTTTCATGTCCAGCTCTGCTTGAAAGGGCAAAAAGCAATAGCTTTAGTCCATGAATCCATTGGTAGGGTAGGTAGAATCTAATCCAATGCTTTTTGCCCAGGTAACACGTTGACAAAACTATACAGCACCATGGGTAACTGCTTACAGCTTTGAGAAGGGTCAAGAACTGACCCCATGAGTGCAGACTCGTACCCCTGGGGACATGTCTGTCAATCACAATGCTGTTAACAAAATATTCTCTAAAGCTCTTATCTAAACAGTCCTGGAGCAGTGGGTACAGACTCTTCCTCTCTGCATGTCACTGTTGTAGCTTACTGTGAAATTAAGTCTCTAGACAGGGGTTCAATTGTTCATAGTTTATCTTGAGGATCAAGGATAGATGTAATAAGACACTTGATGGACAAACCTTGCTATGAAGACTATTTTGCCTTATCCACCTACCCTCCAGTTTTCTCTGTCCATTGGGACAAGAGTGAAGTCACACTGGTGTGAGTGAGCACTCACCAACAAGTGTATCCCAGTGGATAGGTAGGGATTGATAAGCACTTTTAGGTGCAACAAGACACAGGCTCCACACAGAGCATAGAGCTTTTTATGACTGCTTTGACACGGCACACAGATGCCAGGGCTGTTAGTAAATTTGACGCCTTTGCTAGTTAACACCAACCAGAAAAAAATATCACAATAAAATGTGCCTTATTGGATTAATTGCATATGACAAAGGCAATGAATGAAAAGTGTCTCCAGATTTCAAGAATGTGGTTTAACGGTGGTGACAATTATGTAGAGGAGGAACCTGTTGTTATTTACGTAATTCAAAAGTGGTGGACCATGAGAAATAGGCACATTTTTGTTAACCAATAAAAATCAAACTCCCAGAGCGGACCAGAGACCTTTAAAGATGCCAAAGATTCCAAAGAAATCATAACCCAACTCTACAAACGATCTCCCAAATAACTGTTGCGTTAAACACATGTTGAGGCATTTGGCAAACCTGCAGCTGAATTTTTTCTCTTTAAGAAATTGTGAAATCCATGACCAGAGCCACAGCTTAACCCATGCCTTTTCAAAGCTTTGTTAAAACAATATTCAGCCACTACAGTTATTCTTATACTTACTTGTGCACTGTATTCCTCTTGAATATCTGTGAGTGAGGCACCGACTGTACAGTATTTTTCAATTTCAAAGTTTCTCACACTACAAAGAATTAGAACAGTTCACAGTGCTAATATCACATAATGCAATACTACTACTACCACTACTACTACTACTAATAATAATTATGTAATTCCCCCAGCATGATAAGCCATTCAGTCAGGCCCCACCACATTAGTCCAACAAAGGAAAAGACATCTGCTTTGCTGCATTCAACAAAGTTGGAAAGCACAGGCGGCATGATGGGGGGATTCCTTTTCTCAGAGCAGCCTATTCATTAGAGAGGTAAATATTTCCACTGACATCATGTCCACTTTCAACGCAGAATGCGTTAAGTCAGTGAATTTGCTCCTGTTCCATGGCACGGAGATCTCTTCTGATCAGGATCACTTACGGCCTCAATTAGAAACAGCTGTTGGGCTGTGGGCACAGTTCAGAAAGTTACCGTTGCCATACTTGTACCTTGTCCACAGAATCACACCATGCTTCTACTAAACTAAACTGGGACTTATACAGAGATCACACACTTGTTGCATGTTTGAGAGACCTGTTTTGAGAGCCCATGCACCATGTTCTCTTTTATAGTGGTAGGACCTGTATCACAAGGGTCTGATATCCTCATAGTTACTGTGATGTAAGTCTGTAGTGATGTTTTTATAGGTTATTCTTTGGAGTGGGGCAGTCCTGCTCTAATTTTTTTTATTGGACAGAGACAGTAGAGAAAGACAGGAGGAGAGGGTATGTCAGCAGGGCATGGGCTGGATTCAAGTGCTAGACCATTGGACCACCACAGGCCACAAGTCTATAGTGATGTTGATTACTATGTGTTCTGTTTGACTAAAACCAAATAGTGTATGACAGCAGCATGCAGCACTAGTAAAACTGCATGTCGTCCCACAAATGTCACCTTGTTTCATTTCATAAATGGCCAAAAGAGAGCGTTAACAAATCATTCTCTACTCAAGCCCCACATCCACTGTGTGTGCATGTCTGTATGTGTGTGTGTGTGTGTGTGTGTGTGTGTGCGTGCGTGCGTGCGTGCGTGCGTGCGTGCGTGCGTGCGTGCGTGCGTGCGTGCATGTGTGTGTGTGTGCTTTGTATCTCCTACATTCATTTGCACAAACACCCACACATGCTGGAGATGAGGATGTTTATTCCCTGTGTAAATAATGGAGCAGAGTAATTATCATTAATGAATGTGTGAACACACTATAAATAGTACCATGTGCCAGTTGACTTTTTAAATTAGTTTTCTTCCAGTGAGACAGATAACAACAAATACCTAAAAGGTCAACAAGTGGGTTCCTAATGACAATAAAATTGAAAGGGACGGAATCCTATTGGAGATGGCGCTGCTATCTGTTAGCAGGTCTTTCCCCCGGGGTTCTCACTTTTCCTACCCCTCTCATTTCCCAAGTCTATATTTTCATGAGATCCTGTTCCTTATCGGAGACACATCATTTTCCAAATTAAGGTAAGTCCCTAAAGCAGGTGTGGGTTGTTAAATTGGTATTTCTTATCAGTCTGTGTCGAGGAAGTACAAAAAAGACTTGCCAGATGCTGACAAGCTAAAGAATACTGCAATTACCAAATTTAATCAAAACTGAATTCAAGGATGACTAATTCATACCATAGCAAAGTCTTTGAAAGTGTTACCCAAATGGCCATTTAAACTAGTTCTCAGAAATGTATCTTAATTAAGATCTTCAACCCCCAAAATGAATATCTTGGCTGTTAACAGGTCCCTCAGCGAGGACTAAACAGCGAGCAGTACATCCACCATCTGATGATTCAATGTCTGCAGCATAATGACATCACACCCAATGGAGCTGAACAAACCATATATCCTGATTTAAGGATGTCTGTGTCAGCAGGAAAGGCTTTCTTACATGCCTTAGATTCATAAACTGGGAAAATCTGAACATGACAAAACAAGGCTCCATTCCAAACATGACTCACAAGTATAGTATTCTCTATAATCTGTTCTGCGACAGGGAACAACTGAAATATGGAAAAAAGCATATTACATACACTATGGAAACATTTTTCCAGGTATCTTTTAACATAAGAGCTGTGTGTGCATGTACTTCTGTAGTTGAAGATGTTGCTGAGTGATTGAGTTAGATATATGAAACTGAAACATCTGCCCTGTGGGAGCTATTTACCTCCTTCCTGTCCCATAGGCGATATTGTACAGTTTCTGACCACATTAGATGGATGAAAGCCCTTACTTGTAAACCTTGCTTTTCCCCAAACAATTCTGTTCGATCAGTGATCACGTCAAGGGAAGGTTGGATGTTTGCATTCACTTTCAAAGTATTTAAAGAGGGTGATTTATACCCGGTGCCCTTTTAAAGAAAAAGTATGCCATAGATTTATAGCCATTCTGAAACATCTGTTATTCTTTGTGACTCTTGCAGTCCTCTAAATAAGCATCCTGTGACTGCTTTCAGCTGTGTTTTTTTCCGCTGGAATGAAAACTAAACAAAGGTGTTGGGCATGAAAAACACAGCGGTGAGGATTGTCAAACCAAAGAGGCTAGCAAGGGAAACAAACAACAAAACATTCCCAACTGTTTTGATACCTGCATGCAAGCAGTGATTAATTGTATACCAGGAGAAGGTTACCACAGGCTGAGCTCACAGCAGTTGTCTTCTCACCACCAGGGGATTAAACAGCCTCTCTTGGGAGGTCTGAAGCCCTGGGCAGGAGAGGAAATGGGATTATGAGGACACATTGTTGTTGTTTTCTCTGACACCATAGATAGCAACTAACTACCTAACACATGAACATTCAATACACGGTGGGCCCTAAAAGTGTTTCTGGTGTTTTTTTAATTAAGTTGAATCATTACTTGTTTCTGTCTTAATTATTGTGAACGAGGATATATGACCTGCTGCTCACCAATACTGGTCCAAAAAGAGTGATTTTGTCCTCTTCATAGGCTGTATCTATTTCTTGTAGCCATGGTAAGACCTCTGATGTGGTGGTATGCTGCAGTGAAGCACTGGGAGGCAATCTCAATGCACTGAGTATCTCTAAAAACACAACTGATGAAAGCCAGAAGATCATAATGCTGAAGTTAGTCTGAAAGCTGCACACTCATTGGATGAAGTCTTGCAAAAATATTGACTGGTACATGAACCATGCAACTGTGCTCCTTTCGAAAAAAAACAAAAAACAATTAAGCCATGGTTTGAAAAATGTGAACGTGATTAACCCTGCACATGCAACAAAAATAAACAGTTCAAAATGAAATCAATGCAGATCCAAAATAGTGTTTACACACCTTGTGGTCATGGTGGTAAGATGCTTTTGGGTGGCAACTAGCAGAACACATTCATAGAGCTACAGCATAATCTCCTATCCTGTCAGTGCTATAGTATATAGCAGAGTTATACCCCCTACAGCAAAGGGGAGGCTGGTGGAGGCAGAAATCACATATGTCATACCATACCATTACTCATTCCATTCCATGCATTACACTGAGCCCGTCCTCAAATGTCTACTTCCACCAGCCTCCCCTTGCTCCTAGCAGGGTGCTTGAGTCATTACTCGTGGGATGTGTCTTCTTGACCACTGAAGACAACCAGCGACTGTATGGATCTCGACAATGTGGCTGCATCCAGGAAGAGGACCGGACCAGTAATTGGATAGTCATGCGAGCATAAGTGAAAACAGAGCTGGAGATGCTGTAAAGGCTCTGTTGTGCCGTGTCGGTTCTTATCTGAGCTGTTGAGCCTAGAGGGTCAAATGAAAAGTTGAGATGAAACCAAAGACATCTGCTGAAAACTGGCCTCCTCTCATCATGGAAACGCTACGATGAGCATGTGGAAATGTGGACCACATGGCCATCAGCATAAGCCTGCCTGGTGTAGATGAGTAGGTAAACATGGCAGAGACAGGAGGAGGCCAAGGTGAAGGATGTACTACAATGGCCAGAAAACACGCTATATTTTCCTATGGCTACTTAATGATGGTTTTTTGGCTTGGACTCTTTGGAGTACTGTACTGTATGTCTCTTACTCTGAACCATTCCATGGCTTTTTTCAATCATCTCTTTTTATCCACTGAGTTGCATACAGTACAGAAAAGGATTTCACATGTGAATATTTGAAACGGCATTGAACAAAAAAATGAAAGTCACACTAGTTGGCCGTGAAGAGGTGGTCAAATCCTTAGAACTTTGGTGGGTCTGTAAGGATTTGGGAGTACTGTAAGACACAAGTAAGAAAATGATCAGCGATCGACTAAGCCAGATGTCAAGAATCATATTTGTTTTATGTGAGGAGGAGCCTGCCTATTCAGTAGCAGTTGCACAGTTTTCCTTCGGCAGAGTAGGCTGTGTGAAGGGGGGCCAATGAGACGCATTCCTCACAGAACTACTGACTCACATGGCTGGGCTATGACAGCGTTAGGGAGACTATGTTTCCTGTCTTTTGAATTGTGGGCCTGGAGAAAGCATTTGGAAAATAAATGTCAAATGGAAATGGTAAAGGAGGAATGCAGAGATTAAATATGTTAGTAAAAAACTCCTTAATCTCTCCATTATAGATTGTTTTTTGTCCAACATTTGATTTACACCCCGGGAGGCTTATAACTAAAATCCCAAAGTAATATTGGACACTGGAAATGCAAATATGGTAATGTGTGTGTGAGTGTGTGTGTGTGCGTACGTGCGTGAGCAAGAGGAACCAGCAATACCAAAACAAGATGTGAAAAGTCAGTCCAGATAAAGGTAGGGATTCTTATCTGCTCAAGTATTGAAATCATATTATCAAAGGTTTGACTGAACAATACACCAATGAGTGTGTTGGATTATCAATATTCCTGTCAGATCAACATTTTTGTGGTCACCCTTTTTATGTTTATGTTTTCCAGGAATCAGCTGTGATTACTGCAGTGAGTCAGAGAGCTGTGAACCAAGTGTTTACTCCTGCTGTGGTGATTCACTAATGAACCTTGGAGAGAGCAGAGGGCTTTCCACCAGCCATTAATCAGTGGGGAATTTACTTGGTTCTCTCTTACTGTAGTTAGCTAGGCCCCAGCATTACAACTCTATAATATCAACATATGTTATTCACCCCATTACCTTCATCAGTGCATTATACCCAGCTACTGATTCTGATGGTGGACACCAACTGTATTAGCGATCACCTACCAAGTTGAGTCGTCTACTCTGTAGAGTCTCACAAAGATGAGACAGTGAGGGACAAAGAAAATGGGATGACCACCCCTGGTTCTCTGTTGGCCAAAACTGCTCTATGATAAAGCATGATGTTAATTAGAAACATTCATGAGTGTTTATATACAGTAAGGCTAGAGAAAGCCATACCATTTTATTCCTAGACTAGAGAGGCACATTTTATAATTCTTTGTCTTGTCATGTCAGAAGTTCAAATGTTGATCTGTATTCACTTTGATCTTTTGATGAATCAGCAGCATTCCCTTGTTTTTCCACAGCTCAACAGTGGCTTGAATACTAGATTATTGTATTTCCTCAACACTGGGGATCCTTGCTAACACCGTACAGAAAAAATTATATAAAGATAGAATACTGTAAGTTCCTGCTAAGTCAATTTTCCTCATGTAGTCTGTATGTGCTCTTGGGTCTTGTGTGAGTTAGAATCAGGAGACAAGTAGCAGCCCTGGATTTGTACAGTAATTTATCTGAGAATGATGTCATGCTAATATTTATACTTTATTCAAGGTAATTACTATGAGGCTCTACCAAAGTATAACAAATGATGTTATATAAACATGTACAGTATAGACTTTCTAGTTGCTGGGTTAGATGGAAATCAGAGGTTCACTAGTTTGGTTTCCCTCTAAAGATGCCTATGTGTGGTGTGTGGGTATGTATGATATTGGCTTTGGCGTGGCCAGAGGAGTGTGAGTCGGTCCTCTATTGTGCTGGTTATATACTGTGTGAGGCTGATTAGTTGAGCAGGTGTAGGTGTGCGTCAACTCATTGTTTTCAGTACTTACAACAATTTATGTTGTAAGCCTCATAGCATGTTTCTGATACTTCTGATGAAAGGTGTTTATGAGAGAGAGAGAGAGAGAGAGAGAGAGAGAGAGAGAGAGAGAGAGAGAGAGAGAGAGAAACACTTTTGAAGCTCTTTATCCATTAAAATATCATGCTGTATGTTTAAGGGAGGGGAGGTACCAAAAGCTCCTTGTCTTTCCCTCACAATGGAAAACAAACAACTCAATCATTTCCTTGGACAGGAGTGGTCCCTTGATGAAGAGCCAGGTGCATCTGTCAACAAGCACTAAAGCTATCAAAATCCATGGGGGAGTGCATTCTTCAACAAACAAACTACGGTTTCTCTCAGGTGAATAGTATGAAATGTCACATTTGGAAAACATTAGACAATCCTGCTTTGATTCCTTGAATTACTCCTGGTGAGCATAACATCATATTTTTGTTTATAGAAGGCACAACAATTGTTTTGAAGATGGAGTCTGACAATAATTTTAAATATGCCAAAACATTCTTGATGTAGAGAGACTGTGAAGTTCACTTGAAAACCCTTTACACATCATCCATGAATCATCCATGAGTCTGAGATGCTGGTGCTGTCTTCCCATCTCCATTGCTCTTGGGACACTGCAACCCAGGCCTCAAAGGACAAGTCTATTTCACGGTAATGGTTGGATATAATCATGACCAGTAGCTGGCTGCTCTACTTTTGAGGGGTTTTTTTAATGAGTTTTGGTTTACTGCTCATCAAGGGGTAATACAACTGAAGTAAATGTCGAAATTAAACAAAGAAGAAACCAGAAAGCATATTGTTAAGAGGCTGTGTATTTTGTCTATGACCATTTTTTTCACCATTTATTACCCTGACATATTAAGAGGGAACATTTTCAGACACTTAGCATTCCAGAGTGATTATGTTGCACAGACCTAAAATTGATGTGACATAAACTAAAGGTAAGCACTCTGTTCTTATTTCCCTCATAAAATCTGGTTGAACTGATTTCATTACAATTGAGTCATACGTTTTACATTTAGTTTCCATAAAACAGCCCTGGCGGACTGACTCTGCTCAAATGACACTACCTCTAGAAGTTCAAATACACAAGGACCTGTGTTATTGTTTCTTGATACAATTTCACAGTTTGGTTAAGTTACTGCTGCAGGCCATTATGGTACAGTAGCTCAATTGGCACACCATTTTAACAAACCATGAAAATACACAATTACAAAAACTGTGCTGGTTGGAGCGCCTCAGCTTTAACATCTCAGAAAAGACGTGCATTGTTCACTAGATATTAAAACTGGTATAAAATGACTGCTGACGCACCACTCTTGTCTTATCAAAGGAGATCTTTTTTCCATATGCTATGATTTTGCTTATTATTTTGTGAGATGATTTCATTGATTCTCATCAGAGAGCACAGTCCAATACATTCATACCAGTTGTTGTAACTTTATCCAAAGATGCCTGACTGCCTCATTCTAATGACAGGATTTATGATATTAATGACCGACAATGGGTTTATCTCAACCATGCTCCTCTATGTCCAAAATGGAAAGGCATATGAAAAGTATTTTCTCGTGCATCATGAACCATCATGAAGCAAGGTTTGGAACGAGTAGGACTATACCACAAAGTGGATTCAATGATAATACCAGTGAATCACTTAAATCAGAAGTTTCTCCTCACTTGAATAAAGACATACAGACTGTGAAATAAGACCTGACGTTAGCTAGGGAGGACTACTCCGGGGCATTGTAAAAGTCAGTTCGGAATGGAAGCCAAGTCCTGAAAATATTATCTGGTGAAATGTTCCAAGTGATCCTTCACAGACAAGATGGGCAATTAAGTACCTTGTAATCAGTGTCTCCTCTTCCATGTTCCATTCGTGGGAGGCTTGTCCTCAGAGTGCATTGGCCTGCTCCTAGTTTGGGATGAATACTACAGTACATCAGACTCTGAACTCTAAGACTCTATTCATTTTTTCCCCCTATTGACGGAATTGGATTGCCTTATTTTGTTTCCATGCTTTTGCTTTCATACCATTCAATATCTGAACCGTAAAAAATGGAACAAAAAGAAAACCGCACCTTATTACTGGCTAGCCACAGCCATGACTGTTCTGAATCTTGTCTCAGGAATCAATCCCAATCTCAAATAAGATTGGTTACCCTGAAATCGTATAAAAAATGAAGCATATGTCAATTTGTTTCTTTTGTAGTGACACTGCTTATTCCAAATCATATATTCCACTAGTCCTCCATAATATCTACACTGTTTCCAGTGTTACAGTACCAGACCTTCCTTTGAGCGTCTCTATAGAATAGATTCCAGTGTGTGTCACCTGGCCTACATCTGCTCTCAGCCAATGTATCCAGTCAGCCAGTAATCTGATTAATTAAAGCTATAAAACGAATATGGTACGAATGCAGAAATTGTTTCTTATGGCAACAGTAGTGTGGTTTTCACACAAAGACTGACTTCATGACTTCATGACCTAAATAAATCAGGAGAAACTACTTGTGTCTCATTTGGGAGGATAAGTTATTCTTAGTCACATCAGAAGGTGCTGGAAGTGGAACTTCCTCACTCAGTGTTTAAAGATGTTGAAATTTGCCTTAAATGAGCCAGTGTCACCCTGTCACCATGACAACAAATGCTGTTGTTAGCATGAAACTTGCGGGCCATCTCTGTCTTGGACGAACCTCAGAAACCCCAGATGAGGACAAGTCTTTCCGCTTGTGCTCACAGGGTAGACAGTAGAGAGAGAGAGAGAAATACTATACACACATGGGCTTTTTAGGCACTTGAATTAAAATATGTTGAAAAGTGAGTTTCTCATTTTGCCGTCATTGAACAGCAGAGAGACCCAGAGGGCTTGTGGAGCTCAAACGCCCTGATGTTGGCTGAAGGAGTCGATTCTCACAATAAAAATCCTTTCATTCACAGCTGCTCATGATGCACCAGTGCATCATGGAGCTGCTGCCACAGAGTCAATGTGAACTTGCTAAAGTAGTCAGAGTATAATGATGCCCGGGAGATGATTGTGTAACAGACATTACATGAGCCCTGCAGCACCCCTTCAGTCTCTCTTTATGGTTTGAAAGACTTCAGAATGCATGACCTTTCACTCGTAAAAAAAAACAACAAAAAAAACAAGCAGGTGTTACTTAACCATTAGTGGCCATACAAGTACAGTATGATTATAATTGATGTTTAATATTAATATTGATAATTGATGTTGCTAGAATTCCCTGCTCAGGGCTGGATTAAGTTATCCTTAATCAATATGTTAAACACTTCAGTGGTAACTTGTAGTGGACAGAGGAATGTATTAATTAGATTTTTGTTCGAGATGGAAATAAAAGCATTACCTAAAAGTACCAGTCACTGGGTGGTGTAGCAATGCAAGTCTATGTAAATACGGATTACTACGTATAGTTGGTTTGAAATAACCAATTGAACTGGGAAACACATCCATAATGATTTGTTCATAGAAATTACATAACACCATTTTTTTGCCAAGTCATTGCATCATCATTGGACAACATTGAAGACAATGAGAAGACAACAAGAACTTTTTCTTAAGTTTGTTTCCTAGTGTGTTTACTAAAATGAGACTAACTGTGTTTGCCTGAGGTGTAGAGAAAAGACCATGATAGTTAGGGTAATCTCTGAGCGAGGACTCTGAGCAACAACACATGAATAATGTCTGACGTATAAGATGATGTTTGCTTGATAAGGGATGCAGGTTAGAAAAAAAATCACTGATGGGTGCACGTACTACCAACCCAATCTGTGACTTGCAGATGGCCTTCATTAAATGTTGAATACTTAAGATCAGCTGTTTGTTTACATGGGGCCCTCTGATGTAGCGATGAGTCATTCTTTCGAATTATTTGTTGAATAAAGTATGTCTTTTTATCAGTTTGTCTTCTTTTATTAATAAACATGCTACAGTGTAGCAAGCTTGTGAGTATACTGAGGGTTGATGCAATGTCTAGTTATTAGGTCTGTAAGACTGTGCAAATTGCTTGAACATGTCCTTGCCTATTACTTGAAAAGCTTTTCCATGAAAGCTTTTCTTTGGACAAGCTGCAACACTTCCTATGGCTAATTTCAAAAGGTGCTGAGTGGGAGTTTATTATTACTCGGTCATTAATAATAAAGTAAAGTACAAGGAAACATTGTCATTGAGTGGGGTCTTAATCAGTTGTAATGAACTTATTGAGCTGATGACACATCTGCTCTCATGACGCATTCAATAACCAAATAGATGCTGACTGGTTTGACCTAAAGACAATTTATCAATGTCTAACTGGAGAGGAATGCTGTTGAACAAATTGCTCCAATCAATCAACATGTTCAGTTAAACTCAGGAGGAAACTCAAGACTTCAGAAGAAGGAATAGGTACGTGTTCCTCTGATCCCCATGAGACCAAGAGATTAATTCAAATATCCATCCACCCAATACATTTGGCTGAGCACATCCTGGCTGCAGTCATAGCCCATGTGATAAGTAAGTAAGCCAACTGAACAGACATTCAATCATTCATCTATCGTTGATGAGCAGAATCAATGTGCAGTTCTGATGATCGAGTGCACCTTCTATTGTATAGAGTGTACCTGTCATCAATATCATAATTCACTCTTCAACCATCAAAAATGTGTTTGATTGTCCTACACAGCCATATGAGAGTGATTGAATTGTTTCATCAAAGACTTTTTATGGTTGTTCGTGGTGTGAAGTCTTGTTTTGACATTTGAACAGTCATCACACTTTGCGTTAAAGACATTGTAAGTAAAGTAAGTAAAAAGGACTGGTCTAAGTCAGTGATGACATGTGCTGAATGTTCAAACTGTGTTTTATTGCAATTGGACCACATTTACAGCTTTTAAAATCCCCCAAAAATGTTAGAATGGCCATTAATGCAGCAGATGTGGACTACTCAGCTGAGGTGCATTCTTGTCTACTAAAATTATACCTGTGAAAACCATGTGCACTTCTGGAAATGACAAAAACTTTGTATGTACAATTAAGATTTATATTGAACTGTACAGTAGTTGGTACAGTACGAGAGAGGCCTGCTTTGACCAATACCAGGTGAGGCTTGGTCTCTCATCTAGTGTACTGTAAATGTACTGTAGCACAATAACACAAAAAATGATGCAGAGCTGTTGCATTTGTCTCGCTCTCCAATGCCCAAACTGTATGACGTGTGATTTACATGTGTGATTAATTCTTTACAATGACAGTGACATAATTAACAGGCTGTAAATGGTTCTCATTAGTCTCACGCTGGGCTTATTGAGCAACTGTGACATGATGCTCACACAGAGACATTTCCATATGTCCTCACACATGCTGTGCCTATGGGACAGTGAAACCAGCAAACTTACCAATAATGAAGCCAGACTCTACTTCAAAGACAATCAAAGCATGCTTAAACAAACAGCAGTGTTTACTGCTGCAGTGTATGCTTTATAACAGAATAATTATCAAATTGCCACATGGATGCCATGTACTGCATGTATTTTAATTGCCATGTGTGTATGTTAATTGCCCTGAAAATGCAAAAATAAACCTTGGTTAAAAAGAAAAATCTGCTTGTTAGGTGTTTGTTTTTTCTCTTCTGTCACTTTATTTACTTTGACAGTTGCAGATTGCGGACGGAAACCAACAGCAGAAATGCTGTTTTTGGTGCATTCAATTAACAGATCAGATCCATTTGTTACCGCTCATAAGACATGTGTGAACTATATACACTCTAGTTGAAAAACAAATTAGGATGTAAGATAATAATGGATTACTTGATTTCTGATCTCTCTCTTTGATAGAGAGGGCCCTCTTCCTGTGGGTTTGTGAACAAGACATATTTTCTTTGCAAGCAAGCAATCAACATCTATTGGACAGGATGTCATATTTTGTCACTTATAAAGTCCTAGAGCCTTGCCAGTTGAATTCATCCTTGGAGGGACATCCACACTGTTCACCACATAGCTTGATGATGTCACCACTGTCCTCAGGTCAGAACGAAGGTGAGGGCTGAAAGTAGTCTGGGGTGTCTTTGAGTGAAAGCAGCTCTAAGAGGAGGATTTACAATTTGTCATCACTGTCATGGTGGACTCGGGATGTGAAGCAACATCATAACTACACCACAATGCAAAGCACAGCAAATAGCAATGACCTAGAAAAGTACTGAAAGTACTGAAAGTCTCAGGAAGGCGATGGCACCAGGTGAAGCCTCCTAACTTAGCCATCCTTTACAATTGCAGTATGTGTGGTACAGTATGTGTGGTACAGTATGTGTGGTATAGTATGTGTGGTATAGTATGTGTGGTACAGTATGTGTGGTACAGTATGTGTGGTACAGTATGTGTGGTATAGTATGTGTGGTACAGTATGAGCTGCAGAAGCCTCAGTGGGGTGGAAATGTGTCTTTCACACTACATTGTTGGTGTTGTTGGCTCTCAAGAGTATGTTAATAACATTTACTGAATGTTGCTAGACAATGGGCTGTTGTTTATTTAATCATTTAAAGCTTTCTGTCAAACACAGACATACATGGAATTATACAAATAATTCATACATCTAAGGTTAAGATGAGGTTATTACCAAGTGTGTAGTGAAATATTGCTCACTCAACTTCACAGCTGTCAAAATACCAAACATACTATCACATTTAAAGATCTGTTCAGCCATGTTCCTCATTGTGATATAATGATTAGTAGGGTTAGGGTTGCTATTTGTGTTAACTGCTTCCAAGTGGCTCATCACAAAGAAAGCCTGACAAGCATAAGTAGTCGTCATGCAATCATAACAATTATCCAGGGCTACTTGTATACTCAAGCAAACCACCAGCAGGGCAATCATAACTGGGGGAGGGAATACAGTAGGTGGCGGACAGTAAACTTTCTTTACTTTAACAATAAAGAATAATTTGTAATTGAGAGGATTGGTCGTCAAATGTTGTATTTAGTTTATGGTCAGTTTCCTCCTCTGTCTCCTCAATTTTATTCAATAGTGCTGTAGTAACCTAATGTTGCATTTCCTTGATCCAATTAAACCTTGATCCAATTTACATATAATGTAGGACAATGTGGTCTTTAGGGCAATAGTGACAGCAGTCTGTTCTTGTAGTAATACAAGTTGTAGCTCAACAAGATCTTAGAACAGTATTCTGCCTACATTGCTTAGCTGCTAAACAACATTGAGACATGGGTCAATAAAATCTTGTCCATAATAATTTTGGCATAGAAGATGGGATTGTCCATGATTTTCTCCCCATTTCAAAAGTACAGCATTGAGAACATGTTATACCAACCATGTAGCAATGGAACAATGATCTCATCGAAGTGGAGACACAAGAGATTGAGTGAAACTCAAATGAAGACACAAGACCATAATCATAATCATAATAATACTCATAATACTCATACTATTAATAGTGAGCCTTACTGTGCATTAATTGTAAAACTGAGAGAAAATTTTACTGCTGAACCATGTATTTTTGTACTTTATTTATCAATAAGAGGACCCTACAGACATTTGTGGGGAAAAATGTGGAGTCTATAGAGATTGTTTAGGGAGCCATTTTCATTTGATCATATCCCAGTGAAAACATAAAATGTAATAACAAATGTAATAACAGTACCAGTTTGGGACATTAGGTTGTTGGCACTCCAGCAATGTCTATATAGCAATGTAGAGATGATGGATACATGCACTATTCCAACTTCGGGGCTACAGATATGATTGCATGCAAGCTTACTTACAATCACTGTGAGAGACATTTTTGACATTTTGAGTACAAAAAGGTCAAAGCACGTACAGATTCTCAGTTTTCCCAGTATATTGAGCCCATGTGTACTGGATACCATAAAACGGCCCTTAGAATGGGAAGGCTTACAGTCAGTTAAAGTGTCATACAGTGAAGGGCTCAGTTTAAAAACTGCCCTAAAAGTTCCTTGTAAAACATTTTTTAAGAGCCTTATTGAGGGTAAACAGTGCTTCTTACTTGATAATGTCGTGGGATCAATAACAAAACTGCTATACAGATGGTATAGCAACCTGTTTAATGATACTGCTCAGCATATTACTGTGTGAATGTATGATTTACCTGTACTGTACAGATAACTGCATGATTGACATTACTTTCCCTGGAAAACATCTGCACATATTTTACTGAAGCATCTCACGTCAATATTCTTGATGCTTCATTCCATCTTAAATACACACTATTATTCTCTTTTGACAGACACGATCCATGTGACGATGTAATCTGTGCAGAGCATGTAGGACTCTGTCAGGAATTCCAACAGAGGTGCTACAGTATAGTGGAAAATGAGGCCAGACACACAGTAGGACATAGTCCATTTTACACATTCATTTAAATCAACCATTCATTTAAATAAAGTCAAGTTATACCGTTCCCTTTAACTCTAGGTACTCATTCTGCATACATTTGATCTATTTAGAATCTATTCAGAGAGTGGGGAAGCTTGATGACAGATATCTGTGGTCACCTTGGTGTTGAAGCAGATAAAGCAGCTTTGAGGATGTGGAGTGGCTGCTCAAGGAACACCTCATGTTGTGCAGACGACCCCCTCTGCCAGACTTTGCCTGCCTCTTTCCATGAGGTCATCTCTGGCCAGGGAACTTCTGTGAGTTTATAGTTCTGCTAAGTGCCTCAAAAACCCAGACAGAAGATGGGCTTTTATTGCACTTCACAGCAACATATAAACACTGGTCTACACTGTGTTGAAAGTTGCTCTCCTGTGACTCTTGATGGTTTGTCCCGCAACATTAACCTATTACTAAAAGCAAAAAGTTGTAATTATATTAATTTAACATTAGTTACCTGCTGAAGTGAGGCCTTCCATGCTCTGTTAATTTTTTAGAACAAACTGGAGTGTCATATGGAAGTATTCGTAAACTCCGAAACAGATTCTAGTGTTGTGTTTGCAATGCTACAGTACCATTGTACTAGTTGTACCATTGCAAAGTACCAGTGGCATTAATCAAAGACCTTCTCACTAACTTCACATTAAAGTGTTTGATTATATTCCGCAGATGTGAGAGGTAGCAGCGCCAGCTCAAACGTGAGCCGCAGTTGCAGACCCCACAGTCCAGCGGACGCCTCAGTACTGTACGAATGGTATGCAAATGTGCAGAGGCTCATGTCTCTGGCAGCTCCCAGACAGCATGCTACAGGACTCTCCCAGTTTGAGCACCTGTGCCAACAGAATCGGCTCTGACCCCGAGAGGTGACTCCCCATCGCTTCAGGAGACAGACTTAAAGTTAGTCATGTCATGTATCCATAAGATAATAATGATGACACCTTCCTTTGCTAGTGCTTACAATGTACTGACAGGCACACCTTAAATCATGGATGGATACAGTTAGCGATTGGATTTGAACTAATCTTTGATCAGCCCTCTCTGTATCATTGCAATATTACATGCAATATTAATAAACCTCCATCATCTACGGGGTGCGTGGGGATGGGAAAGTGATCTGATACATTATTATGAGGATATGTTTGAAATTTTGCAACCATCAAAAATATTATCTTAATCTGCATACCTCTCTTTGAAAGGTCCAGATCAGGGAGGCACTTCAAAGGCTCAGAATCAATAAAAGCTGAGAGGAGCGAGCCTATCCCACCCCTAGTCATCCCTTTCCAATTAAATACCAGAACTGTGCTGATGAAAAATACCAGAGCTGCACATAAATGGAACTTCCTTCAATCTTCTGAATGTATCAACAGTTATGTGCCGTTATTGCCAAAATGACTCCATTTGTTTCAACCAAATGTAATTCATGGAATTGTGAACCTCCATGTTTTGTCTTGAAATGAATAAAGCCTCATTGTCAACCTCATTGTCAACTGTCAACCCACTGTCAAATGTTCTCTAACCATCAGTGGAACACATTGTACATAGTTAAACAGCAAGTCATCAAAAGCAACAATATGTCTTTCCATGTCTTGTCATATTGCCTACTGTATTTTTCAGTTTTCAGTTGCTAAGCGTAAGTACCTACATGTTCATAGCTACAACAAGTAGCTTAGATGATTCATACATTAAAGTGAGTTTAAACACAAATGAAATAATCTCCAAAGCAGTTAAACAAACGCTGATGATGATGTGTTTCCATATAGTTAATAGGTTGTGACCTGATGATCGTAGCTTGTACAGACGTGTGTACTTAGCAATTAAGCTTTATGTTCAGGGTTCAGACGAATGATTCAGGGGGAAAATATCTGAGGGGAAAAAGTGGTGCGCAAATGGGTCCGATGAAATGAATTCTCAATTACCCATGAATGTAAGTGGCACACTGAGTGACTACTCAGTAGCCTGCTCATTTTCTCCTGAATAAATCCCCACCGTTGAAGTAACTTTCCAGATTCTCTTTTCTGTTCCTGATCCCCTCCTCCCTATATTTTTTTTATTGTTCAGTTTGTCTGTGGGTATTGTTGAAGAAACATGAATTGTGTGCAAGAATCAAAATGTCATTATGCTGTTCTAGATACTGTTGTGAATGCCAAGACAATTAATATCTATTATTATCTCTTGTGCTTCAGTGGAACAAATGACCCAAGACAGGAGCAATTTTTTAAATTTTCAGTAGTTTTATTGAAAAATGCCTCTTCTGTTTCAGAAATAAATAAGAAAATAAGGCTGTGGAATTCACAATTTGCAGTTAAAACATGAAGCAGCAATACCATATCCATAGTCTTGCACACAAATTCCAACTGCATTAGATATTGTTAAAACAACAATGACAACAACTATATTCTGATTAAAAAAACGTACTAAATATACACCACAGACATGCAATTCCACCTTAGTAAAATCAGCTGTGAGTTGATATAAGAAAACTGATAAATATTTAGTCTAAAGATACAAAATGGAAGCCATGTTTAACTGCAGTATTGAAGTTGAAAACTGTTGGTACAGTAGACATTGAATAAATGGCCATTTTTCAAAGAAGAAAGAGGGCAACAATATGAAACAGAAATAAAACGTGTGTGTTTTATAATTTTTGGACATTTTTGGATGAACTGTGATTGAAAAAAAGAGGCTTTTGCGTTGGATTATGAACAAACATTTTCTTTCCAATACCTTTGAATGTTGGTTTTGTTATGAAGAGTGCATTGTCCAACACTGCGATTTGATAAACACTTAATGCAGATATGTTACAAGCTAAAAACACAATAGGGAAAAGACAGCAAGCTCACATATTCTCATAGAATAATTTCAGGTTTTGTTTTGCTCCCCCTCCCCGCAAAAAAAGATGAATTCACATATGCTTTAAGGTACTTCCAAATAAAGATGAGGTATCAAACCCCTTTTTGTATAATGTGCATATCCCTTAATGACACAATATGTGAACACAGCAACAACAAACACATGAAGTACAAAAAAGAACATCCTCCTTTTATGATGCTATCCTTTTGGATTCCTTTGTTGATAGTGACCTCTTTCGACGCTCGTTTTGTGAGACCTCGTCCTCTTCAGGCATTTGGACTACGTAGGTATCAGGCTCAGGTGGATATGGGTCTGGTTGGAAATAGTGTTTTGCCAATTGAACATGAGTGTAATTTGCAGAGTCTGTCTCAACATGCACAAGAAGTATAGTTGTGTTCTGTCAGACTAGGACATGCTGGTGAAATGACACAATTGAGTGGAAGTGGTCATACAAAATCTAAAATGTCATTGTCACTGATAAAAAGGGTTTGTAAACAGTTCAGTGCATTTTCTTTATCTCTGTGATGTTAGTTAAAATGATAGCACAGTATGAGTGGTGGGTGACTTCGTTAACAAAATCATCACTGGCATTTTGCTGCAACTCATTCATTTACAAAATATCAACAAAATATCAAAAATCAAGTAAGAGTTCAACCACCAGCCTATTTATACGTTTGGGATTGTGATGCTAGTCCTCAGAACATACAGAGGTACAGCTGGTTCTATAAGAATAATACTACAGCAAAACTAAAATCAGAAAACAGAAGAATGATTCTTAGATCTACTACTGTGAACAGACAGAGAAATACTAAACCTCCAGGGTCACATGTACAAAAGGCAGGTGGTTTAATATGGCCCTGAGCAGTCTCATCAGTCTCATGATGGGTACATCACTTCTAGGGACATGGTAGAAAAAGAGGCATTCATGTTGGCATTCAGCAAGCAGCAGGTTACAAGGCACAAGCTTACTACAGGTGTTAAACTAAATTTAGTGGATGTGATTCAAATATAATTTACAATTAGTTTATTTACAGATCCTCAGAGTAACCATGTTAACGTTGTTGTTGTTTTTTCTGCTACAAATCCACCCTGTTAGTATTTTGTTTGTTTTTGTTTTGTTTTTTGTACATGCTCCTCCACCCCGATAGGTCTTTGTCTGTTCGTTCTTTGGCTTCAAGATGCAAGCAGGCCACTACGTTGTTGCCATCACCGTTGCTTGTTTGTTCTAGTTGCTCTAAGTTGTTGTTAGTACCAGTCCTCTTTGTTGGTGTTTGTTTCCACATAGTTTGTTAATCATATCCTTGGTGGTTATCCTCTAGAGCTCTAGAGCGTGTGAGCAAGTATCTCAGTAACAGGACTTTTTTTCAGGAATTCAAAGTGAAAGCAGCACAGGCGATTTAGAAAGCTTACTATTGTGAACCTGAAACAGGTCAAACAGAATGTTAGGTGTCAATTAGTATCGGAATATTCATTGTTTTTCTCTAAATATTATCAAATACAATTGAAATGATGACAATTTATGTACGATAGTTAATGCAATTTTGTCATCACTCACTTATGTTATTCAATAACTCGCAGACTATGAATTTCACACATGCTTTTTTCCTCATACATGCATCTCATGCAGTCATATAGAGTATGATGTCATGCCACCTTTCCCTTTTACGCACCTCTGTATCCTTGTCCATTGTAAGGAATGCCGACACACTGGGAAGAGTCGCAGTAGCCAGGAGGGCCAGGTGGTCCTCTAATACCTGCCATACCTTGGCGCCCAGGAGGACCACGCGGTCCAGAGGAGCCTGGTGGACCTGTGGGGCCAGTTCGAGTCTCGCCTGGTGGGCCTGGGAGAAAGAAAACAAACAACCAATCAGATCTTATCTGAGTGTCACTGCCCTCTGATCTCAATTGGAATCATACAAGTAGAAGAACTGGTAACTGCTTCTGCCACAACATTTGGAACATTCAATAGTAAACCGAAGGAAAAACTTGTGGTTTGCTGATCCTTTTCCCCTCCCTCCGTTTTGTCTAGACATTTATAAAGCTAGCTTGGAAAGGTTCCCTTACTCTCAGTCTCATCCATAGCCCTCTAAGTCCTTTAAGCATGTGTTGTGAATGACTCCATGAGAGGAAGACCTTAACACACCAATCTGATTATCCCGTGAACAATGACTCACCATCTCTAGCTCCCCCCTTAATCTGCTGGGCTATTCCTTTTCCCCCCATTCACAAATTCTTTCCAAGTCTTGACCTTGTAGACCTAAGCAATGGCATGTTTTTTCCCTGCTCCCCTTGTTGAAGGCCAGCTTCTGGAGCTTGAGTTAAGCATACTGTATTACAGTGGGGTTGGATGGCTGTATTAGCTGTGCTACTCTACAGCCCCTGGCAGGATGACCTCATGTTGTTGTTGGATGGCCTGATAGGCAGTTTGGCTGGAGTAGCAGCTCCATTAGGGGGTTAAAACCATTGGGAATCCTGTCTGCTCTTTGGTTTCAGGACTCCGTCTAGGATCTATGTCAGCACATAGACCCTATCACTGACAGCATCTCATTATTGTGGTAAAGTTTTACAAAGCCATGACGGGAATGGAGCCTATCTGTTTGGAACAACTCTTTTGATCTTCTCCTTTAGCAACTGCTCTCATTTGTCTTCATTTGAAATGTGAAATGTGTTGTGGGAGGCCATAGAGTTCAGAAAATGGCCTACAGTGGTATATTGAGACGCAGCGATTTGTGTTTACCCCAGTGTGGATAGAAAATGGATTTCAACATCTGTGTGTATGAGTGCCTCACACAAAAGCAACATAAATCCCGCAGAAGGCAGGGTGTTTAACTGGGAAAACTCTGGAAAGCAGTGATGGTAATTTATTAAGCACAGCTGCTTGCCCAAGCTCAGCTTCAGACAACACCTCTGAGCTGAGTTTAGCCTGTTGTTATGGCAAGAGAGCTCGAACTGCGTGGAATGGTTTCCTTGTCAATGAGACACCAGCTATAGTAAGACATTTGGATGGAAATTACCCCCATTAGTTCAAGTAACAATTTATTTCCCCTAATTCTAATAAAGAATGTGACGCCATGCTGAGTAATCAGTGAAAGGGACGGGTATTGACCTTTTAGACTGAAGTGTGATGCAATGTCAATAGAGGGACAATGGATTATTATACAATAGTTCTTGAATGGAATGTTGTGTGAAACTAACCAGGTGGTCCTCTTTGTCCTCTTTGTCCAATTGCTGAGGTTCCTCTTTCTCCCTTCTCTCCTCCAATGCCTGTGAGAAAACATAACACACAGAATCCCTCACAAACAGACTGAAAGAGAAAGACCTAATGCAACCACTATGGCCACAACAGGATATAGTAGAAGAAGCTCATGGGAACAATATTCATATTTCCAAAACCACTGAAAACCGTCTGAGGGCAGACATATGGAAAGACACACAGAAGTATAGAGCCACTCAGGCAAATGGAATAAGTTAGCTTCTGGGAAAACTCCATGAAGGATTCATTAAACACAATCTTTAGAAGTTTCAAATCTTCAGAAAAAGCCCTGCCATTCTTACCACCACGATAACTCAAGTTAGGCTGACTGATATACAGCTTTATAAGTCCACAGAAAGGAACATTTTAAGCCATGTCTGACAGGCCAATTGATACACAGACTACAGTATGCTGTTAGTGATGGACACCCAGGATGACATACCTGGATCTCCCTGTCTTCCAGGTAATCCAGGACTTCCAGGGAAGCCATTTCTGCCAGTCTGTCCGGGCTCTCCACGGGAACCCTGACTGCCAGGTAGGCCAGGAGGTCCGGCAGGACCAGGGCTATTGTTGTTGCGGTAGCCACTGGGGATCTGGTTCAGCATCGAATTGACTCGACTCATTTGTCCTGAAACACAAGAGAGAAAATGAACACTGAGAAAACAGCAGATATTTTTTGAATGAGAGAGAGCCTGTTAGGAGTCTGGTTTTCCTGTGGTGGTAGAACTGTTTCCAAATGTAATGCAGGGAAAAAAAGCCCACTCACCATTTACTAGCTGCTCACAGACTTGTCTGGCAATGGATCGCATCATGTTCTGGGGAGCAAAGTCTCCCTAAAAGCAGAGAGGTGGGCTTACTTGTGAATATACTGTACATGACTTATTGAGACTTATTGAGAATAACAATAAGGGTTCATTTTGAAATGTTACTCACTCTCTCTCCCTTGTCTCCCTTCACACCAGTGGATCCCTGAAAAAACAGAATAGACATTGCCAGTGCCATCACACTGCATACACTATGTGCTACAATAAACATACATTACCTCATCTGTGTATAGCATACATTTTGAGATTAAGTGAAAACAATGCTTACCGGAGAACCAGTGTCACCAGGCTTTCCTGGTGTTCCTGCACCCCCATGCATTCCAGGAGATCCAGGAGGTCCCTGTACAGCAAAAAAAAGACAACTGATTTGTTTTTACTGTGTACTATATCATCAGGAAAGAGCAGTATAGCTACATTTCTCTTTCACAAATATAAGAAATAGTGTTGAGTCAATGAGGGTACCTCAGAACACACAGGACTACACAAACAGATAGTAACGTAACCCTTGACCCAAAGCAAGCTGGCTAATGTTTTCCACTTGTGGACCTGAACAAATATGTTACTCTAAATTAGTAGTGTGTCTGCACATACCATTGGTCCTGTTGGGCCCCTGGGTCCAACTTGTCCCTCCTTTCCTGGGGGTCCCTGCATTCACAAGACCATAGAGTTGAACATTCAAGCACATTCAATGTACTGTACAGTGCATTATCAGTTAGTCTTTGGTACATTTACTCACCCTCACTCCTCCTGGTCCAATTGGGCCTATGGTTCCAGCTGACCCAGGTGGACCCTGGGAAAAGAAGTAAAAATAACCCACTTCAGTGCTTGAGTTTTTTCCTCACATCCAACATTAGCACAGGTCATCTACCTTTGACCAACCAACTCAAACCAGTTTGTTTCATCACCAGTTTTCCGCATGTCCTAACAGTAAATCTCCTTTTATTTC
Organism: Argentina silus; assembly: GCF_951799395.1. Lineage (NCBI taxonomy): Eukaryota > Metazoa > Chordata > Actinopteri > Argentiniformes > Argentinidae > Argentina > Argentina silus. Next base: position 9,413,035 of record NC_139671.1, read on the forward strand.
TCATTTGCTCCAAAACCCTGCTCACTTTTTTTATTGTCAATCCTCTCTCGCCTTTGATGCTTTGGCATAAGATTTACAGGGAACATAATATATTCCAGATCCGTTTTATTGGCCATTATAAACCAGGGCTGCGTACTCTGCAAGTCATTAAATGCATGTTGCTATAGCATCTGCTCCAACATAGTCACCTGCAAACACTACCCACAATTCACTCAAGAGTTGAGTTCACCAAGGCTATTACAATGGAATAAACAATGATACACTTTAACTCAGGTGATCAAATCTCAAGGGTCTTGTGGCATCTATACAGCAACACTGAATTCTAAACTGAGGCAGTATGTTTAGAGTTCCATTGAACATGGTTCTCAATTCTGACTCAACATAAACGTTTACTTGCGGACAAGATTTAAGACAAGAGTGGCTTCTCTTTTTCATCTGAAAGACACACTTCTAATAAGGTTGGATACATACACAGACGCCCCTCTTTGAATGTGGAGGGGGTTCAGAAGGTTTTGCATTTGGTTGTGGCTGTGTCTATAAACAGGTTTAATGAGGACCATCTCTGAGTATCTTTAGTGCAGAAGACTCTGATTGGGGACACATGGAAGTGCATTGTTATTCTGAACAAAGAAAAAAGCTAAGTCTGGAAACCATTGAGACTTCCATAATGTTGTCAATATAGATTACTTGGAAGCAGACTCAAGTCATTCACCATTATGTTCTGAGTAGTAATGCCATCGATAATAAAGTTTAGATTCTTGGTACTGTATGAGACAAATCCGTTTTTTTATATAATATATAACTCCATGAAACCATATGTTCCATTCTTTATCGCCTCATCAGCCCTATAAATGCCTCCGAACACAGCAACTGACACACAGATGAGGAGATAATGTGGACAGCAAGCCTCTGCCTAACCAGCACTGTATATCAAGGTGATTTGTTTTCAACTCACTTATTCTTAACTTCAAGAGAAATTCAATCCAAATTGTTGATCTCAACCTGTTGTTGGTTACTGCCTCTTTGTGAGTCCTCCTCATATGAAATATTGTCTGTTGCGTGCCACATGGAGAGAGGCCAAAGTAGTAGCATAACTGTACACTGTGAATTATCCCCTGGTTTCCTGTTCAAACCACAGCTCAGGCTCCTAGCCAAAGCAGCACTCACTTTCTGTCCAGGTAGCCCAGAGTCACCACCATCTCCTTTTGGTCCAGGGCGGCCCTGAAACAGTGGAGAAACACACAGTAAATGATGAGACAGAATACTTCCTGAACACTCAACAGTTAATAACCTTTCCGGTGACAGTTATGAGAAATGTGCCCTGCCAATAAATGTCTTTGTATTGTCCAAGATAAACACAAGTGTGATGAGGTTTTCAGATATGTGGAAGTGTATTGGTATTGTTTTGTGGAGGAGTCTGGGTGCATGTCAAAGGAGGAAATCCCAATGCTGATTTATGTAGTTTCATTGAGATTAGGTGGTTTACAGGCCTCCGATATCAAGTCTATCCCTAGACATGAAGGAATGCAAGCTCAACAGGCCTCTGCCACAATTACTCCACAGCTTGTAAATTCCTTGCACAATAAATGGACAAAACCATCCCTACTTGGTGTGTTGAGGCATTGTGGGATTTATTTTGTAACCGCTGAAAACTAGCTGTGCACAGCGCCTGTGGCTGGGGAGGGGGGTGTTTGTGTGTGTGTGTGTGTGTGTGTGTGTGTGTGTGTGTGTGTGTGTGTGTGTGTGTGTGTGTGTGTGTGTGTGTGTGTGTGTGTGTTTGTGTGTGTGTGTAAGTTCAGTGTGAGACTCACGGCTTCTCCTGGAATAGACAGCCCGCTGGGTCCTTGAGGGCCAGGCAGACCCATAGGTCCTGGCACTCCCATCTCTCCACGCGGTCCAATTGGACCCTGTCAGAAAACAAAGACACAGATAAGAATCAATTGGACCTGGAAAGAATTATTTGCTATTGATATCTCCCAAGTTCCTGAAATAGGCTAATGTTGCAATCTCTGGAAGAAGTCACCAGAAACTGTGGAATGCTGAACTGTCAATCCAAGACTCCCTCCATTTCAAGAAGACTTACACACGTTCAATAAGTGGATTCAGGTGTGTTTCTCCCACTGAAAGCTCTTACAACATAAACAGTTCTTAGCTTTAATCAAGCGCAGATAACTTCTATTGCAGATTCCAATATCCACATTCCACAAACTATGTCAAACCTGTTGACCACTTTATGGCTCCACTGCCTTATGACTTTAAAAGGTAAACCCAGCCCCACTAAAGAGGGGAATATGAGAGGGGAGGTTAGTGAAGTACTTACAGAAGGCCCAGACTCTCCTCTTTCACCCCGAGGACCTTTGCTACCTGGTGCGCCCTGGAGAAGGAAGAGCATTTGTCAAATGAACACAGCAAGACAAAGAGGAGAGCTCTGTCAGCTGTCAGAATGGATGGTCCCTCCCTGGGGCTTCATGTTCATAACATGTAGCCCACTGTAGTTTACTTTGGCTCACCTTTCAAAGAAAATGGGATACATTTTATGGGGCAGTATAAAGTTCTCTATGAATAATGTGCCTTTGGGTAAAATGTTCGTAAATCCATAACAAGGTGAAAATATATATATATGTATATAGGGTTAGGGTAACCCTAGTACCAGTCAAAAGTTTGGACACACCTTATCATTCAATGGTTTTTCTTTATTTTTTATTATTTTCTACATTGTAGATTAATATTGAAGACATCAAAACTATGAAGGAACACATATGAATTATGTAGTAAACAAAAAAGTGAATATGGTTTATATTTTAGATTCTTCAAAGTAGCCACCTTTTGCTTTGATGACAGCTTTGCACACTCTTGGCAAGGTGTGTCCAAACTTTTGACTGGTATTGTGTGTGTATATATATATATATATATATATATATATATATAAAACCCCATACAGTAGAGAGAGAGAGAGACAGAGAGAGAGAGAGAGAGGGAGGGAGAGAGAGCAGTACAGCAGGTCTGGCCTTACCACTGGTCCCTGGTGCCCCTGGGGTCCTGTGCTCTCCGTGGTACATGTACAGGAGTTGGGGAGGGATGGGCATTTGGACTCGTCTCTCTAATAGCAGAGGGAAAAAACAGAGCAGAGTGGTGAGATGAGATCAACAGGAGGATTTGGGATGAACCAGAGATGACATCAATCTGAATCTTTGGGTGTGTCCCAAGAGATGATGCTTAAGCAACAGGTAATCCTCTCTGCCATAGTCAGTCAAGCAGAGGCAAAGTCAGGAGATACCACAGTACCATATAGTGCTAGTAGTCTACTGTATCTCTCTACATAAGCAAATAGTAGTAAGTCAAGGGAGAAAATAAAACAGATTATAGTTTAGTTGTTTTATTTAAATCGAACAATATTGAAATAAAACAACTAAATCAGGCAACTGTCCTTGCATGCAATGGAACAGTGTGGGAGAGCATGAGCAAACATTAGTGTACCCATACTTGCAATCAAAATCAATTTGGGTTTCCAAGTGTGGTTGTTTAGCTCTTAAAAGTTTCAACAAAAGCTGCCTTTATATGTTGAAACTGAGCGTGTTCTTGGATATCTCCATTGGGACTGAAGTGAGAAACTCCAGATTGAAACAGGGCAAAGTCCAGGGTCAAAACACCAGAGCCTGCAGCAGAGTACAGTACATTAACAGCACCCCATAAAACCAGAAGCAGGAGTTATTGTTGACGATGTCTTGACAGCACTGCATTGTTTGTGTTTGTTTTGTTTTGTTCTGATGCCCTTTACCCACCACCTCCCAGCCTACTCCTGGGGCGGTGGGGAAGGATTCACAGGACTCCAAATCAGCGACACACTTTCCTTGACAAGGGCCGTTTGAAGCCGCAGCATTGTCCCTTAACTCTGAGACTGTAATTACCTCCAACTAGGACTATAACATATTGTGCCTTACAAACATCCATTGGGGGTTTTCCAGGCATATACATAATATAAAAAAACAGGTGGCTCAAAGGTTTCCTCAAATGTATAGCCTAAATAATTAACTTTCCCCTTCATCTGCCAGAAATTTACTTTGTGTTCAATAAACTTTTCTTTCCGTTGTGCCTGACATCTGCATAGGGGAGGACATCTGCATAGGGGAGGACAACTGCATAGGGGTATTTAGAGTCAGTTCCTAATAATGCCATTCCTCACTGCTTGCAATTCACTTTTACAGAGCCTGAGAAATGTGCTGAGCTCTCTGTCCATGCACAATGTTACCGTTGGGAAAATCAGATTGCAGTTTTACTGCATCTGTTATTTGAGTTATTAGAATACCATTACAGTCCAGCTTATAAAAGAAGTTTTCTATTGTTCCCATGTCTCCAGATGATACATGTCCTAAAGCAAAGATATGCATTTGTTTACTGCCGTGTTGAAAGATGAGACAATCAACAAGCATGTGTCTAATACACAACACACACACACACACACACATGCATGTACATGCAGACACACGCACACAGGCAATCTCTGCCAGGGACCCTAAAACTGGGCTCTCTTAGGCATACATCAAGGCCCCCTCTATGAGAGGGAGGCCCAGCAGGTGCCAGTAGGTCTTAAGAGATGGATGAGTAGAGATCCTTACAGACTGCTCATAGCTTCTTATGTGAAATGTTAAGTTGTTACGCCCTGCCCAATAAGGAAGTCCACTAAGACTCTTCTTACCATAGATGGAAGGTCACAACATCTGTCTCTGCTCGACCAGCCCAAGCTGCAGACAATATCGAACATCTGGAGCTGGAACTGTGAGGAAGAGAAAGAGACAGTGTTACAATACATGTGTCTTTGATACATCCTCTGCATCCAAAAATATGAAAATACAAAAACAAAGACAACGCAGAGCGACCACAAAGCATCAAATGAGGAAAATGAAGGCACACTCCACTTGGGGTGTTGGGGTGCTTCCAGGCCTCCTGGTGTCCTACAGTAATAGCACACAGATACACAGGCACAAAAACTGACCTGAATACTTGTGCGTTCTCTAGATCCTCATAAAGATTTGCTCTAGTGTCTATTCACTTACAGTTGCAGATTGTCCTTTGGAGCCGATGGACTTGGACATTTTGCCGAGGACTTGATAGCCGTCCATGGATGTGTTTCCAGCAGCCTTAATCTCTTTGTCCGCCACCTCTTGGCAGTCGAGGTTCAGCTTGACACTCGTGGGGGAAACAAGAAGGTGGAGCTGCAGACAGAGGAGGATGGAGAGTTTATTGAGACATTCTTTCTTCTCAGACCAAATCTAGTGTCTGCTTTATATCCTGTAACCTTTGCATTCACAGAGTTATCTTGGGTTGGCAACAGAGCAGAGGAGTTGAGTGCACTGTACTGTATGTAGATGTGCTAGTTCCTCCCCTGATGTGTTGTTTATCGATGTTTCCATCTATATACACTCCATAGTTGACCGTTAATTACATATAAATCATAGCATGCACATCATGGGTAAGATGAATTCCTTCTCATTCACTTGTGGTGATGAGGTTATAGTGTATATGTGGTGTGATGTGGTGTGGTGCAAGGATGAGTCTTTCCACCACTCCATTACACAGAATCAATGTATACACTATGGCGCTAGTCCTGACTCAGATCTACCTCACCACATCTCCTGATGATGTCGTTCTATGGTAGACCGTAAGAAGTGCTCCCTTACACTCTCCTTCTCTACGCCAAGCTTTCCAAGGCAGTTGCTGTTCTGGGGAGTTCAACTGTAGCACAGTAATCACATTCTTACAGGCAAATGTTACTGTACAAAGCCCTGAAGCAGCCTGGGAGCTCTGGCAACCACATACAGCATTGTGGTCAGAATCCTTGGAAATGTACAACTATATTTAGCCGACCACTGATGGAGGAAACTCACATCTCAGGCTTCTGGGACAGACTTGCAGACGGTGTAACATGCTCAGCAATTTATGGAAACATTGAGCTTTCTTCCACAGGAAGGGGGTAAACAAGGTAAAAAAAAAAAACCTTCACTGAAGCAAGTCAGATTACTAATGACAAGATCCTTGCTCCACACTAGCTCAAACTATGTGTCTCTACTATTAGACACATTGTCAACAAACAAGTACAGTATCAGACACACACAGCAGACCAAGAGACCCCACCTCTATGATGAGGGAGTTCATATTGGCTTTGTGAAAACATGGTCTACAGCAATACAGTTAATGAGGGCATTCACAGCGAGGTCATCCATGCCCATGTTGCAGATGTTGGGGTTTCCCCTGACCTCTTGACTCTGTGTACAATGTACAGTGCATGGTTAAGACTTGGATGCTCTGTATGGTTGTCCTTCTGTTGAGTCACAAGCTTCCATGACATCCAAACCAAAGCCCATACCCATACTGTAACCTTTCCCCTGAGCAAAAATAATTCACATTTACAATCCATTGGCCTCTGTCTGTCTCCCGAAAAGAAACTCCTAAACTTACTGTATCTCAGCTGACAGAGGGTTGTTGGCGGGAGAACAAACCACTCAAACTGTCCTAACAAAAGCAGAGTACATTGAGTTTATACAATAAGAACTGAGAAGATCTTTCGCTTGCTGATAGAATGGTACTCTATTACATCCCACTATACGCATAAGAGGATCCAAATTGTTTGAAAATACTCTAAGGATTTGCCTGCTGAGGGAGTTCTGCTGTTAAACTCATCTTAAGGACTTTTGTGTCATCACTGGTAAGATCTATCAAATGCTGAGTTTAGCTATTTTCTGACTGCCCTGAAGGAAAAAAAAGATGAGGTAAATCAGATTGTGGTGAAAGTAGTGCCACCCGGCTGTTAAAAAGCCCATAGCCCACACCACACAACACTTTCACAAACCTACAGAACCTACAGAGATGACTAAAACAACAAACCAATACATCAATCAAAATGGGGAGTGAGAGGCGAGGTTAAAGAAAGACAGTCTAAATTATGTTTGTTTAAGCAGCAAATACTGGCAGCCATGAATGGGTTCCATAAGTCACAGTGACAAACCAGACTCTGCCAGCCCAGCTCTGTAGATGACAGTCATTTACCTCATAAAAACATTTATGTAAATATTCTCTTTTAACAGAGGCAGCCATTCAGCAAAGGAAAGTTTCATCCTCTCCAATAACAGAGAAAATTACAAATGAAAAGCTTACACTACTCATTCACGTTTCATGAACGTCTGTCACTGCGAGTGGTGTGGTTGAGGTCCTGTCCCTTGTGGGGGCTCTAAACGTCTAGCCTCGTGTCAGGTTCCATCTGTTAAAGGTGACATGGCTGAGGAGACAGGTTTTCCCACGGGGTCTGCTACACTATGGTAAACATCAGTCCTATCTGACATGCAGGTTGTCACACAGGGCTCAGCAGGGACAACACTGGGGTAGATGCAGCATATACACAGCCGTTCTGGGAGGTAAACCGCAAGGCAGTGTTACCGCCCCTAAAGCAACAAGCAACTGAATTCCCCTGCGGTCAGCTACCAGAGACAACAGAGGGAAGGCTAGGCCCGGATCCAGTCAGAGAAACGACAGCATAGCCAAAAGGAGAGAGAGAGAGAGAGAGAGAGAGAGAGAGAGAGAGAGAGAGAGAGAGAGAGAGAAAGAGAGAGAGGGAGAAGGAGAAAACCTCCCCCAGCCTGGCATTCCACTGCCTCTCTGATGTAATTGTTTAATAGCTATAGCAGTGACCCAATATTTTCCAGACTAGCACGCCAGCAGCGACTGCAGTGCATTTTTAATGGTCTCCCCAAAAGGACTTATAGATTCTTGTGAAAGTTTGTGATACGGTTGTCCACACCACCCTCCCCTGCAGTATGCCTTGTAAATAACTATGTCCACAGCTCCTAAGGGCACCCTGCTCTGACCTTGGATAAATGACGCATTTTCTCTGTTTGGAAACTTCACTAAGCATCAGCAGGGAGTACTTCACTGATGCTGTTACGAGGGGGGATTCTACGCCTATGCTGACCCTTTAGTATCTTCCACCACCAACTCATTTTTAATGCCAATACAAGTCACTGATGCCAACTTAGACTGATTTCTATTTTCCATTCAGTTTTTAATCCTCTTACAAAAAAAAACGACTGACACATTGCAGCTCAACTTATGTGGAGTTCGAGCTCGGCAGAACATGATGATCGTAGCTTGAACAGTCGTTTCATAAGCTTTCAAGTCCAAACAGACCATTGATTCATTGCCACTTCTAGCGCTTGATTACTGTGAGAGGTCTTGATTTACGTGACAGATTATTAGGTAATTCTGTTTTAATCAATAACTACAATCTCCGCTGATCATTATCATGTACTGTCATGTAACATTGCGTTTTACAACAGTAGAAAGACCATCTGTTGCATGAACAGACACAATTCTGCAGAACACATGTCTGTAGCTGTATTTCAGGTGCACCTTCTGTAATATATAACACATTTGGAATGCCAGGTATTCTCAGTATCTGTATATCCTCAGGACATTCAGCAAGAACAAAGGAGCCCCGTTGTGATTGATGTGCCACACCTCCAGTTGCCAGGCCCAGAAAACATTATATAATCCAGCCATTAACTGCACTCAGGCCAGGCCAATTTATTCCCAACAGGCACGCATGTTTACCTTGTGGAAGCTTCCATGAAAGATTCTCTTCACTTGATCATTGTCAAATGTAACCCTCTGGATCTCCCCTCGTGTATCCTTGTTATAAAACGATATTATTTGGCTGGAAGCTGAACAGAGAAAAAGAGGGAGAGAAAAGAGGTTACAGATAGCTCTCCATGTTGCATTCGGCTTGGTGTCATGCAAAGCTCAGAAATTAGAAACAGGACTAACATCCTCACCAGTGGGGCACTTCATTTATCATAGGGGCCAAGCAGATATGCTGCATGAAGGCTGCCTCACAAACAACAGACTTTATAAGGGCCAGCTGAGTCTGGCTGACTAGAGGATGCTTATGATGGAGGAAGCTCTGTGTGGTGAGTGAGGGAGACCAAAGCAGCCCAGGGCTCTGGGCTCCATCAGAATGCATTAACTACTCTCATCATAAGATGTCAGTACAACCACAAAGAGGTACAGCTGCTTGACATCTACTCACACATCTTCTCCCCTTCCCCTATACCAAGTTAACCTCTTACACGGCCCATCCTCAACTCCTACCACCCACACCCCCAAAATGAAACCCAAGTCAAACTGGAGGGGTGAGCCTTACGATCAATGGTGACCCCAACTTCAGGCTTGTGATCTTTGTTGGACACCTGCCAGATGTCGAAGGCCTCTGTGGGCGTGTCGGGGAGGAGACGGAACATCATGATGATGGTGTAGGAGTGAGGCAGTCCATCAGGGTGGATGTCTCTGTTCAAACCCCCCCAAAAAACAAAAATCACAATGATCATCCAAAGATACAAAACACAGATGGCAGATATTGTTCCTTTGACTGAGAAGGTAGAACTCCAGTGTGACAGGTTAAGCTCACTGGGAAAGTGATCATGTGTAACTGATATCATGCTTAAAGGTCTACATAGGAGACAGTGGATTTGGATGGCTTTGAACTGTGGGGGCTGAGTGAGGCCCGCTCTACGCCAGCACTTCAGATTAAAGTGGAACACAGCTTAAGGGCATGTTATAATCTGTCTTGACCTGCTGGGTCAGCCAACCATTACCTACTTAACAGGATGTCGTAAATCTATTGACCTAGTTTAGAGGGGAATGGGGTCTAACAGTCTGTCTGAACATAGTTGGGCAAGATGCATCATGTTAGCAGCCCGGGCTACTATGTCAAATTGCTAAACAGAAACATAATACAATGTTCTTCCATCATGATCCTAGAGACCCAGAAGGTGTGTACTGCCATATTTCCAGATGTCTGAATTTAAGAGTGTTCATACCAAGAGCCTGCCAATCAAATGCTGTTGGAGGTGTTCCCTTCATACTGTAAATCTTTCAAGTCACACCATTTGAAATAATCATAAATAGACAAATCATGCTCAGCTAAGTATAGTTTTGAACTGATGTACTCCAGCACAATTGCCTGAGTGTGTTTTAATGACTATAATTAAATGCAGATCTATAGGTGTAGGCAGACTTGTGCTGCAACAAAATAATCCTGACAAGTCATTAGCTCCCAAAAGCAACAACAAAAGCAGGGTGTATCATTCAGTGCAACCATCTCAAAAACTTACGTGGTGGGCTGGTTTAGGTAAGCGTTCTTATGGAGTCTGTAGGCTGTATAGCTGTTGAAGGAGCCAGGTTCCATAGAGACTCCATTTATAGAGCCATAGGTCTTCTCTGTCAGGTTGAACGCCTCAAGCATCCTGAAGCCTATAACACAAGATTGGGCAAGATTAAGTGATGGGTCAAGCACCTACCCTGAGTGATGCACTGTGTTTATGGTATACTTAAGTATATTGTGCAGCTGGTCACAATGTAGGACTTAATGATTCATCTGAGTATACTGTGCTCTACTTACCAGGTGATGTGAATCCATTCAGGAAAATCAGGGGACAAGCTATGGAACAATAAACCACATAGATGAGCAACAACTCAGTTTGTCTCCAGCATTTTTATGAGGGGAATTAAATCAATTACTTGATCTAATGAAACTTTAGTTTAGAATGATTACCTACCTGGAATCAAAATACATATTTGTGAATATGTGTTAAGTTACTGTTAACCAAAATAACAACGAAAAAAGCTTACATGATGTTGCAGTTTCGCAAATGAATGTAACAAGGTTGTCTTGAATAGATGCGAAAGCATCAAAGTCATCCACAACAAAGATGTGTCTCTCGCTTGGCTTGCTGCCAATGTTCTGCAATTCAGCATAATCCACATCCGCGACACCGACCACAAACACACTGTAACCTGTGGGAGGAACACACACATTCTCTCAGAAAGCAAACTCTTCTTCAGCACCATGACTGCAGATTGCTGGCAAGCAATAACAACATTTAAAACATCTGCAAGTTGGTAGATGTCTGTCTCCCATTACAGAACAACAAGGATGTTTAGCAATGCTTTGACCGACAGACTGAGCTAACTCAGTCACCCTTACCAGCATGCGCCAGTTTGGCTGCATTTTTCTTGACGTCATCTTGAGAGCGGCCATCTGTTACAGTTACAACAACCTTTGGAACATTCTTCCTCATTCCATTGTTTGGGGCAAAGACCTTCTCCTGAACATGCGTCAGAGCAACTCCTGAAAAAAAATAAAATAATAATAATTTGTGAGGAGCCCAAAAACTTTGAATAGACAACAGTGTCAATCAGTGGATCTTAGGAGTACGCTAGGAATGGGTCCAGCGAGATGTGTTCTAGTCCATTGTAACCCTTAAAATCAGGGACAAGTTGAAGGGAGCTGGGTTTGAGAAGTCTACTGTAGGCTCACCTGTTTTGGTGTTTCCTCCTCTGTAGCGAATCAGCTGGAGTGCAGCGAGAGCGGTGCCCTTATCTTGGTAAGAATTTAGTCTGAACTCAGTCTTAGCTTCATCACTGTACTGCACGAATGACACCTGTTTCCAAAGTCAAGAGATGAGCATTACAAGGATTTACACTATGATCTCATGAGGCAAAACCGCTATTTAAGGTTGTATGTTATGCTAAAACTAACAGTTCACAACAATTTACAGCCTAACAGAGAGTGTTAATCGCTATTTTCAGCACCACAAACCTGCATTCCTGAGGGTCCGATGACATCAAAGGCTCCAATCATACTGAAGACAAACTGCACCACTTTGCTGAAGCTCTCGTCTCCAATACTCCAGGACCCGTCGATAAGGAACACCACATCTGCCTTGGCACCTTTGCACACTGAGGCAGAACAAAAACAACTCGATGAACTGCATCAGACTTCATGGCAGGCCCCAGACTTACAAAGAATACAAAGAATGGCATCATAATTAGAGTCGGCACCTCAAAATAAAATGTCAGCTGGAATCTCACAAACAAAACCATTGAGAAAAAAAATGACATAATGAAGCTATACATGGCAATTATTGGTTTAATTGATCACACTTTCCTGAAAAAACGAACAAAAACAGGGAACATTTGGTCACCAGAAGGGCTGGAAATTAACTGACTTTAATGGCTTTCTCTCTTACAAAAAAAGGAGTTGGCAAAATCAAGTTTTACAAAGACGTAAAACAAGTTTTACATAACACCTAATCAAACAAAGTTTTACCCAACACCTTATCAAACAAACAGATTCTTTGGACAAGTCTGTTTTTGTTTCTCACCACCTATCTTAGTCATACTTAGATGTTCCCATTAAGAATGGTCTGCAGTGCAGACTTGATGGTCTGCAGTGCATATGGTGGCCATTAGTTTACCACTGGCAGCACTCTGATCTTGAGGAAATTAGCCTGCAAGTCTGTGTTTCGGTGAGATCTCAGTTAATTGCATGTTTTCTGATCCTGGTTTATATTAAGTAATACCTCAGTTTAAATAGGCAATCTGGGATTGGTACATCCATTTTTGGACCTTTTAATTATTGACATATAGCCATTGACTCTTAAAGAATTTACCATAACTCATACAGTAAATGCCTCATGAGCTTAGTTCAACTGTCTTACATCATCAGAACCTAAAATTTAAGCTTGTTTGACTCCATTGTTTATAAACAATGTACTTGTAAACAACACTGTATTGCTTCAAAACATGGTTAAAACTATCATTTTGATCTCATGGATGGCCAGTCCTTGTATCCATAGCTCCGTCTATGTATTTGAGAGGGGTTAGATTTCTCCAGCCCCATCCATGTTGTTTAACAAATAAAGTGGTGGGGAGAACACTTTGTTATTGTTTGAATCCCAGATTGGCCCTTTAATCATTTCATTGGACATTCCAATGTCTTTGTAGCTGACAACTTGTTTGGTAGCATTGCTAGAGTTTACATGGTATCAGTGAATGTGGTGCTATAGCATGGGTGTGGTGGATATGCTGCAGTCTATTGTGCTGTACTGTTGATGCCATGTCTGCTTACCAGCCCATGCAGGGGGAATAGTGGGAGGGGGAGGGGGAGTTGGGGCTAGCGTTGGGGCTTCGGTTGGCTTGACCACTTTGAGAGAGAGAGAGAGAGAGAGAGAGAGAGAGAGAGGTAATACATAAACAAACAAATACAGTTAGACAAAACAAGTTAAACAAATTCACATGGCGCAAAGATATTACTTTTGTGAAAAGCACAGGACCAGGCACTCACAGGTTCGCTCTTTGGTGCTGACTCCAGGGCCCTCCAGGTTGGGTGTCTGGACAAAGACAGTGGCACTGTAGAGGGCATCAGGGGAGAGACCATCGAAGCAGTACTGGCTCTGAGCTGCAGTGATGGTGATCTCCTGCTGCCCTTTACTGGAGGCTAGAGAGAAAAATACAAATATGTTATGACATGTGACATGTTGACTTCAAAAACAACTCCATACAATGCTGCTACTCATGGAAATCCCTTGTCTTCTCTCAGTAAACAAATCAAAGTAATGCCATTCATCTGGAATATTCAATAATAACATCAAAATACATGTACTGAGTTATCACGCCACACATCTAATTGAATGTGAACTGTTTTGAGAAAAGAAAGAAAGTTTCGAACATGTGGTGTTTTTGGTTAAAATGAAACCCCAATACCAAGCAATGACCGTATAAGGCAGGATTATCCTCCCAGACACTTCTCCTGAGTTGACCCCCGGCTGTTGAGGCTTTCTCTTGAGCTTGCATTGTCATTCTGATACACTTAATCATCATTTTGAAACCCAGGGATTTTTTTTTATCAGAGACTTGGCAATGATCCTCAACCACTGTTTCCATTCCACTTCAAGACCAAACAATCTACATATTTGCTGACTTTGAAGAACTGCCTAACGCATCTTGAAAAGGTTGCTAGCTTCTCAACCTTGGTGACGACCTCCTGAGAGTGCTCTTTGTAGCAGCTGTCTTCTTACACACGCAAAGCCTACTTAATTTGCCAATCTGTCACTGCCAGGATGGGTAATGACTAACATGTAGATACTTAAGTACTCCAATACTGCTTCCTGTTTTTAACAGTTACCCTGAGTCTATGTGTGAATATGAAACAGATGGATTCAAAGGCCAACAGTAATTAAAAGGATGTAATCTGTTCAGACATCGACACAATTAAAACTTGGTGGTCGGATGCTTTCAAAACTCGCCAAATTCAGCATCCTGCCTGAAGGAATAAACATGGGGAGGGTTCAGGATAAACAGGCTAGTGAATGTCTAGACACAGTCTCAACAGCCAGCACAATCAACAGCCAGCACAATGCTCTTCCAATGTACTCAACACAGTGGAGCGTGTGTCTCTGATAGGTATTATACAGTACACTCTATAGCATCTCTACAGCATCTCTTCTCATCACTTTCTTATTTGATATTCAGTTGTTGAAGTGTCCCACTTATCCAAGCTAGAGGTTCAAACTTACCGTCCAGGGGGTTGAGTTTGATCCGGTAAGAAGTGGCAGCCCTATGAGGATTCCACTTGATGCAGAACTTGTCAAAGCCAACATTGTAGGTCTCAATGTTGGTGACATTCAGGTAGACTGTGGACGGAACAAGGAATGAGTCTCAGACTAAATGAATAATTAAATTGACATTGGTGCATAGCAAGAAAGTGCTATTTCTTATCATCAGATACATACGTGTTGTTCCTTGTCCGACGAGTGCCCCGCTTATGCCACCACTGTATTGGGCAAACACTTTGACATCATATGTGGTGCCAGGGAGCAGATTTTGAAGGGTGTATGATGTCACGTCACCCACAAACACGTCCAAGCTCTCATCCTTATCTGCAGACAGGGAAAAATACAAACTTGATAGTCAAGTGCATGATTGGATTTAATTGAAATTATTCTGCATCATTTTCATTACTGCATCATTTTCATAGGGAAAGTTTGCTAAAAATACATTCTAAATTTAAATGTCTGGTTGGCTGACGAGACAGACTGCATGACCAAACATCATATCAAATAGCTCTAGTTGGGATTAGGGTTTATAGGGGAACCTAAATATAATTGCATGCATGTGGCCCTGACGTCATCTCACCCGCGGGCTGGTAGACCAGTTTGTATCCCAGGACTGGAGACGGCGAAGGGTCCCAAGCCACCCGGAAGCGGGTGTACCACTCATCCGAGACGCGCAGGTTCCTGGGCTCCAACAGGCCAACTATAACCAAGACAGACAGAGGACAGATGTCAACATTCAATAAGTCATGGCAATTACCAGCAACAACAAGGGGGAGCGTGACCCCATTTCCAGGCTAGCCCCCAGTTGCAAAAAAGAACTGCACTGCCATAACTCAGTGGCTAGTCTGCAGCCGCTGCCATTTTTCTCTGCTTCTGTTTATGAAGAGTATGAGTAATACATGTGTTTAGATTGTGATTATTTTTTCATGGTCTTGTTGAGAGAGCTGGGCAATGTGGGTAGCTGCAGCATGAGCTCCCCATTGGAGGGATGCCCATCCAAACCACCTGGCACAGGGGCGCCACGTTCCAAGCCAAATCATAAAGTTTCTATTGTTTGTGTAACTCGGGCTAATGTTCGCCAGTCATTGTTGAGCTTTCCCAGTTTTCTACTGTGAATTCCCAATCCTCCAAACTCAAAATTGAAACATGTTGAATCAGTTGGCTTTTGTACAGTATGTCCATTGTAACTGTTCCACTGTGCAGTGCTCTCACTCTACAGCTCTACAGGCCTGGAAACTCTTTTCACGGAGACCATTGGGTGCGGTGTACACACTGGGCTAACCAGTTCCAAGCCAGTCTTGTATTACTGTACCTGTGCGTCCATTTCCATTCAATGATGCCCCAGGTCCTTCTGCATAGATGGCCTCCACAGTGATGTTGTATGGAGTGTCTGGAAGCAGGTTCTGCAGAATGGCATTGTTTCTGTTCCCTGGAACCACAGTCTGTGTGGCAAAGCAAAAGAAAGTGATGATTGAATGAGAGTTTATTCAAAGAAGGACGGGAATATACACAAAGGGACATCATTAGTAATGGAGGCTATGCACTAATGTAATCTCCTACATCACTACAGAGAGGAAAGGGGTGTAATAAGAAAGGGAGGCTATTGGCAAAGGCTTTACTGTCCCTTAGGAACACTGGGCATTTTCCCTAATGACCTTTTTCAAACTCAGTGCTACGCAATCCTTTAATTTTTCTCCCTTAAGTGGAGTTTGCTTAATCACATGAAACAGCACAGCTGTGCTGTCTTAACTACTGGTCCAGCACTATATTTATGGTCATTAATAATGTAATTATGTCCTCAGTAATAATGTTGATCTAACTGAGCCTTTAATTCATCTTACTAAATCAGCAATTAATAACCTGAGCTGGCCAAGAACACCTCAAAATATGACGTCATACATTACTTTGGCCGAGGGTACCACAGTGAATGGTAGGTGAATGTGAGTGTGGGATTTTTCAAAGATCTTTCTATAGACATGCAGGTTCCAGACTCACAAACTCAGTGATGGGGTCACCAGTGGTGGGGGCGTAGCCGATCTTGTACTGCTGCACGGGGCCCTCTGCATGATCCCAGCCAATAGTCAGAGTGTTAGTGGTGGCATCAAATACGCGCAGGTTCCTGGGTCCACCACGGGGCACTGCAACAGAAACAACTCATGACATATAGTACACATGGGCCTAGCCACCATCACAACAAGGTGTTTTATAGTGCAGTATATGTGTGTGCTTGCATGTGTAACACAGTATAGACACAATAGTATGTGTAAACATGAGTAATTCTGAGTCATACAGTGTCTATTAGTACAAGTCATACAGTGTGTATTAGTATGAGTCATACAGTCTGTAGTAGTATGAATGTTTACAACGTCAGACAGAATACTCACATGTTTTGCCGTCTCCCTTGACTGGTGGTCCCTCCCCATCAGCGTACAGAGCCAGGACACTGACGGCGTATGGAGTGTCAGGGATGAGCATGTCCAGGAACGCATTGTTAATATTTCCTGGAACCAGGACCTTTGGAGTGGGTCACAGGACATACATCACAATGGGTTCCCCATTCAAATGATTCTCTTCAGGCATTACATACTGATCTGGCACTGCTAATGTACATAATGACTTCACTGTTAATCCGTTCTTGTGTCACCTGAGTCGGATGCAGTTGCCAAAGACTAACATGAAATGCTAACAAAGCTTGGAGAGATTAAATGCTAAACAAAGTCATACATGTAGGTAGAATTGATTGATAAACAGTTATTGCTATGAAACGGCTGGTGAATGAGAAGACGTCACTAACAGTGTTCTGTCACTGAACGTGCTTCAGAGGACATGAACTATCTCAGGACATCACTAACAACAGTGAGGTCAACTCTCTTCATATCAACAGAATCATCACTACTGCACGTGATCTATAAGCTGGTCTGGGGGTAATTACATCATGGTAAACACAGCTGCTCTCCGTCTACCATCATCATTAAAGCATATCTCATGAACTGAACACCTCACAGTTGAAAAGGTGATGGACAAGACATGCAGGTTGCTGAAGCACAGTATACAGCATCTTGTACTTACACATCAAAGTCAAAATAAATGTACCCACATTGAAAATGACTAGAGTTAAAGAATTCTTTGGAGAAATAAAGTCCCTTACCATGAGGCATTTTTAAGGCTAAGTGCTACATCAAAGAACACTCTAATCATAAAAACAGCCTTATTATCCAACTAAGGCCTTATGCCCTCAAAACATCAAACGCAGGAATTTTCATCGATGTCTCTCACAGATGTGCATGTGTACATTTTCCTAGCTCCAGTGATACAGTAAAGCTGTTTGTTGGGGCAATTAGCTTTATCTTTCTCCTGTCTTCAAAGATATGTGCATTGGTGCATGAAGTCAACGCTGATAGACAAAGATTAGAAGCCAAAACGTCAGTATTTCCGCATTCATAAACATGTACCTCATTATTAATCATCTAGGAGGCTACTAAACTACACTTTCCTTTCCTGGGGACTCTCCCTTTCTTTCTCCGAGTGGTCTGAGGAGAGTGAATTCTGGAGACCCGCCTTCCGGCCCTCAGGGCACTCTCTCAGTAATGACAGGTTCTGTTTAACAGTGGAGAGAGTGACTTACCGACTCAGCAGGTCTATCTCCAGACAGGGGAACATAGACGACCCGGTACTGCTGCACCTGCCCTGAGGCAGGCTCCCAGCGTACATTCAGGCTGTTGGGGGTGGGGTTGTACACCTGGATGTTCTTGGGCGGCGTGCGGGGAACTAGGGTCAGAGAGGGCAAAGAGAAAGTCAGAGGAGAGAGGGCAGTATGTTGACTTCTCTTACTCAGAAACCCAAAACCAAAACAACTCAGAATTCAATCTACTAGCCCCTACCAAGCCTGCCTGTCCAAAAAGAGAAAGGCAAGATAGCACAAGAAAAATGTCAGGATTAGTAGCCTGCAATAGTGAATTTTAAACAGGATATAGCTCAGTAAAAAAGGGGGGAAACTCAAATGCTGAGCGAAGCTAAGTCTCCAGGAACAAAGTAATTTTTTATAGTGTCTATGCCGAGAGCACAGAGAGAGAAGCAGCACAGTTTGGGTTTATGCAAAAGCCTCTTAACTTCCCTTTTAAACTAAAACAGATGTGCGTATTCTTCTGGCATTCAGCACTTAAGACCAATAAATCAAGATCTAGTAGGTACTGTAGAGTTAGGCTGAGCCACCTTATTCTACGAAAAAAAGATTCAAAGTATGATCTATTTGTCCAAAATCATAAACATGCTACAAGGCATATTCATATCTTCGCATCTTTAAGAAGATTAATCGGTCATAAACATATCCTCACATGTGGCCTGGCATCTGAGCATCAGATATGAATGATAATAAATCTGTATAATACCTCAATACTGAAAACGACAAGGAATTAGCTAATTAAAATAAAATGCCTGACTCCCACTGAAAGTTTTCATATAGGCATTGCTCAACAGAGCCCTGGAACCTCCTGTGGAATCATTATGCACCATAAGCTCTGATATGCTCCGCTGGAATCACAGCTTTCCAATTAACTTCTTTGGGATGGATTTCTGCTGACTGAGCATGGCAAGCCATTTGAGCAGAAACAAAACTGATGCACACAACAGGGTATAAAACTACACAGACACGGGGCAAGCAGCAATTACTAGTGAGATAAGCTACCCCTTTGTTCCATCTATTATTTGGAGGGTGGGGGGGGGGGGGGTTGAAATATGTGTGACTAAAATATTTGTGGTTTCTACTCCTCTCATGGTTGATGTTAACCTGAGTAACAATGTTTCCTTGTGAGGATATCTATTATCCTGAGATTTCTCTGAGATCTGACTTCAACCAAACCAGGTCCAGATTTGAGAAACCACTAAATTGAAACATCTGAAAACCACACGTCTTGATCAAGATAAAAACAATAATGATGATCCGATTCTTGTTGGATGTCCATGGCTTACGTGTCTTTCCATTCTCAGCCTGGCGCAGGCCCTCTCCCTCTGGGTAGACAGGGACCACAGTGACAGTGTAGGGTGTGTCTGAGAGAAGGTTCCTCAGGGTGGTACTGGTCGTGCCACCGGACACTTGCTCCTGTTCACAGAGAGATGTTTGTATTGCATTAGTATACCATTAGAGGTAAAGGAGAGGTACAGTCAGTTGGTGGACTTACCATGTCCTCAGCACCACCGGATGCAGGAACGTAGAAGAGGCGGTACTGGCGCACATTGCCCTCAGCGGGCTCCCAGCGCACCTTGAGGGAGCTGGTTGTGGGGTCAGTGACCTGCAGGTTCTTCACCCCACCCAAGGCCTCTGACAGTAAACAGAACAATGAGTTTATAAAGGAATCACTGGCAAATTATTAATACATTAATAAAAAATAGATACTAATTAATTAATTTGTTATTTTGTCAAGTATTTTATTTCAGAATATCACAACTTACTTGTCTTTCCATTTTCAGACTGGCGTTTCCCTTCCACATCTGCATACACAGGCACAACTGTCACCTTGTAGTCTGTGTCTGGCTTCAGGTTCCTCAGAACTGTGTTAGTTGACATCCCAGAGACCTGGGTCTGTGAGAAGAGAGTTATCAGATAAACAAGGATGTAACGTTGTGTAATATTGGGATAAAACCATTCCAGGAAAGAAAATATTTTCTGTGATTCATTCATCATTTATGCATCATAAACCAAAGTATTCATAGGATAGTATTATATGAGGGGTGGCTTGTCTTCTTACCGTCTGCTCCGGTCCCCCTGCGGCAGGGGCGTAGATGACATTGTAAGATCGCACATCACCGTCGGCTGGTTCCCAGCGCACCCTCAGAGAGTTAGTGGTGGGGTCAATCACCTTCAGATTTTTCACTCCGCCCAGAGGCTCTGAGGAAGAAAGGCACCATGAGCACCCAGGTGCATTGTGACAATTGCCCCTGGTCCTAGCATAGATACTTTTTCTTATGACGACTGATGGATAGATGATTCACTTACTTAGACAAATGTATTTGTTGTAAGTTGCTTTGGATAAAGGTGTCTGCTAAATGCCATAAATGTAATGTAATACATCACTTCCCAATAATAATGCTACTGAGACAAACCAAGT